>NC_082596.1:99533382-99844365 GCF_030936135.1 Gavia stellata | reverse complement strand
ATTCAGTATACCGCTAGGTATACTTCTTTCCTTGGCACAAATGTTTGCCTCTTGTTATCTGGCACAGTCCTAAAATGCATAGTTAGTCAAAAATGCCAACTGAATTCTAAAAGAGCATCCAGTCAGGACTGGGCACAATCTGAACATTTTAAAAATAATGACAGCAAACCACCAAACAAACCAGAAGCATTGTTGGAATAGATCAATAATTGTAAAGAAACTGTTCCTGACTTGAGCCAAGGTCTAAAAATGATGTTTTGTAATAGTCTCACATCAGCAAATCTCTTCAAGATGCTCTTTTTAATCTGCAATATCTTGGTTTCAAAATCCCTGCAGAGTAAGTGATTATCTCTTTCATTTTAATGTTCCAAAGGTACCACATATTCTTTCAAAAGTCACTTGACAAAGAGAACAGAAGATGTTAGCCCCCTTGCCAAGTGGAAAGCTTTAAAAAGCCCTTATTATTATTCTGCAAAATGCAAACAAAGCTCAGGAGGGGTCCCTGTTAGGAAGCGATTTGCATCTCTTGGAATGATTTAAAACTGACGAAGATGACAACTTGAGTGACTTCTTCCCCTCTGTGGACCTCGAAGGCTCTGGTAGAAAAGGAAGTTAAATATTGAAATTATTTTGCTATTGAAAGACACAAAAACTGATTTGATGTTTAGGCCTTCTGTCCTTACTGCTGGGCCTTTGGCACTTTATCATCTGTGACCTTGACTCAGGGAGTCACTGATCTCCATTTTATCAACAGCCAGTGGCTGCACAGTCTCTTGCTGATATGGCTGCACGTGGTATTGCTTAAAAATTGGCACTGTCTTGCTTGAGAAATTAGCTCCTTTTACAGACTGTTTTATCTACTGGCAGCATTAAGGTGGGGGGTGTTTTTTTTGTTTTTTGTTGTTGTTGTTTTTTTTTTTTTTTTTACAACAAAGTCCATATAGCTCTAGAAGAGCAAGCTGGATTTGGCAACTACTCCCAGTCAACAGAATCATTTACTAAATTTTATTTCTAGAGAAATTCTACACATTCATTATGTTCCAGTTATACCTCCACTGCAATTCAGCAACTATGTCAAAAGCCCAAGGCATGCCTGCTTATAACCAATAGCATTATCTGAGTAAAGTTACACAGGTTTTACAGCAGGGTGGTCATTAAAGATACAGAGACTATTTCAAGCAAAAAGAACCTCGCCTGACTTTCCAATAGAGTCTGCTATGCTGACAACTAACAAAATATTATTGAAAGGGTAAGCTGATAATTCTCATTATAGATGCCACTGTCACATAACAAATATGGGGAAACAATGCAATTGTTCAAAGCTGCTCCTTGGAGATCTGTGGTGTCAGTGAATTTTTTTATTCAAGTATCATGTTGGTTTTTTTCAAAAACAAATGTAGATAAATAACTTCTAAAGTCTGTAGACAGAATATACTTTATAATGCACGTAATTATAGGATCTTCTCATCCTACAATTCATACAAAGTCTTTGAAGGCTTTTTATTCTCTGTCCCTAATTAATGTAACATTCTGCTCATAGTAGTGTCCAGGATCCTCATCGTAAATTGAGCTAGAGGGGTCTTTTAAATCAACTTAAATGTTTGAGAAAAAACACTCACTTCAGAGAGGGAGGAATTATTATCATATTGCAAAGGGTCATTATTTCAGATATAGCCAAGATGATCCTAGGTGTTATGTATACTAGAAATAGAGAGAGTTGCATGAGAGGGAAAGATGGAAAAGGGAAGACCAAACTTAAAGTTCATTAAGCCTGAATTTAAAGAAGAAGCAAGCCTGTATATAAATTCATTCCCATTTGGGAAAGTAGATAAGTAAGTGTTTGTGGTCAATTGACTCTGGGGAGTTTAGCATGTGTTAAGATATTCTAAAGAACAGAAGACTTTCCTGAACTGGAGAAACAGTAAATCAAAGGCAAATGACAACAAGTAATGCATTTGAAGGTTTGTTTTCTTTCTAGAAGACCAATGTACCAAATACTAAACGCATAATTTTAGATAACATTTACTGTATGCCAAAAATAAGAGAATATCTTTTATAGAGAAGCACATTAGAAATGCTAGATAAATACGTGGAGGCTCAACAAATGCTTTGATCATTAGATCTGATTCAGTAATATGTGGAGATACAAAGCGATAACGTAGATGCCTTAGCAGGAATTAATGGCACTACCAAATATTTGTTGTATAACACAATTTGACTGAAGTGAACCAAACTTTCTAACATATGATGCTCGTTTAGAAGATGGGAGTTTGCCTGTGCAGTCTGTGAAGTCAACACAAGCTTCACCATTGACTTCAGTAGGAGCAGAAAAAGGCCGGTAAGGACAGAGAAGAAACAAAATGGGACCTTAACCAGTCACACAAACACCAGAGAAACTACCCATCTAAATTATCACACAAATAATATAGCTTCAAAAGAACCCCAAACCTCAGTTTGCTTTCCTGGATGCAGTTACTGTCATGATGTATGGAGCTACAGATTGTCGTAAACTAAAAGCACACTAACCAAAGAAAAAGCTATAAGGCCATGCCAGCCATCGGACACACTGTGTTCCAGTTTTGTCTCCTTTGGGCCCACCACACCCAGCCTGGATCTCTGTCCATCAGCCACACACAATGAGCATCTGGGCTATATGACACAATAAGCATCTGTGGCGAAATCATAGCCCATTGAAGTCAACATCGAGGCTGCCATTGACTACCACAGGGGCCATATTTCATGCAGTCACAGTTGTCTACACAAAATGGAATAGCTTTTTAGGCTGCCTCCTTCACCCTTCTGCTTTCCGTCTTCTACAGCAGTGCATTTTGGGGTAAACTGGGACTAGCAGGAGCCAGTGAAGTATTTTCCAGCACACCCTTTTTGGTGGAGTTACCTTCTTCTGGCAGCTGTGTCCAGAGATGCAGAAGAAAACCTACTGCAACCAGGAAACTTGTATAGCTGTGGTTAACAGCCAAAGTTAGGGAGTACATTATAGGTAGGCTGACAGTGCTTGCAAAGGTATGGAGATATTGCTGCTTCCCCTTACTTGAAATTGAAACTTTATTTTAGCAAGGTAGTAAAGATCAGTTTTCTTGCAAACTAGAAGCTAATTCTCAATTAATCTAGGCTTTGTGGAAATGCTAAATAAGAGCCGACCAGCACATAGCACAGGGGCGTTCTGAACTTGATTAGAGATTCTAGATACTACAGCAAATAAAATTAGTAAATAATAATCGTAGCAACCAGTGGTGCCTCTTAAAAGATTGACTATTCAGAAAAGCAAAGAAGAAAGGAATTCTTGAAAAACTGGTTGATGTCCACAACGTCAGATGAGAAAAAACAATGCAGGGAAAATTCAACTTTAACTTGAGTTAACTTTTCAGATGGACCAGGATGTTGCTTTCAGCTGCACTGAGAAGCTCAAAATCTTTCGGATTACATATCTAGAAAGTTGGTGTCCAGCCATGATTGGGTAATTGAGAATAAAAGCAATCTCTTCTTGGCAACAAGAATACAATAGTGCCTCTGTTACTACACTCATTTTTTCTCCTTATGCTAGGCTTCTTGCTCATATCTGATTCATGTTGAAAGAGTAAGGATGTGCACTAAGATCAGAAAGCTGCATGCAGTAGCAAGGATGTTTCTTTTGCAGTGGAATGGCACTGCATTTAATAAATGTCCTGAGCCTTAGTTCATTCGAATGGATTTCGTAAGGAAGCCCAGTTGTTTCATCTTCTCTCCTCCCATACTTAATAATATTCTAATTATAATAATAATTATTTCTTTGCATTTACATAACACTTTACATCTTCAAAGCATTCTCTAACTATGAATCATGTTGCTCACAAGTTAAGTTCTAGAACTAGCCAGGATTTCCCTGCTAATTTTTTGAAAGGAAAACAGTTTTTACAAGTCCTAATTTTATGATGTGGAGAGGTATAGTTCCTATTAGCTCATATTTGAATCTAAATATCTGAGGGATTCAGTCTGACAAAGCAGGCTGGTTCCTTCAGGAAAAGACAAGGACCACAACATGTCCATCTGTGGCATTCAAACAGCTCAGATGAATATTGAACAAGGCCAAAAAGGAATATGTAGATTTGGTTCAACAAATTGAAATGGAATATTTAGTTGATTTTTATTAAAAACTCTTTGACAATTTTGTAAAAAAAAAAAAAAATAACACAAAACAGAAAAAAAGAGAATAGCACGGAGAGGCATTTTTAATATTGTAATTTAGAACACATAAGTTTTCAAGTCATGGACTTTCCTTCAAGATAAATCTCCAAGTTTTCATCAGCTCTATTAAGTCCAAAACTGTGTCAGAGCATTGTGCCATTTCCCCCTCCTCTAACCAGATGCTGTGGTGCACCATGGTCTCAGAAAGCAAATGAGGAAATCCCTGTCTCCAGATACATCCAGCTGAGGAACAAGCACAGGAAATGGTGTTCTTAAATAGGAAAAGGCCAATGCTGGGATTTGTGTCCCCAAACTTCAGCTGCATACAAGTACCTTGCCTGCATGGGAACATGAAGCTGTTCGCTCATCCTTGGTTGCCAGTGGGCAGAGAGGGAGAAGGTTTACTGGTCTGTGCGTAAGATGCATGACTAACACAGGCAGGTTGAAATTTCCCCAAAGGTGTCTGTTTCACTCCACTGAGTGCTGAAGAAGCTCTTTTTGTTAGGTCAGAGCTCTGAGGTGGCTCTAGGTAGACAAGATTAATCCCTTGTGGCTGAGGAAAAGTGACTAATACGGCTTTACTGTTAAAGAAACTGCTGTATTGACCCAGAGAACAAAGTCTCCTTTCTTTCAAATTCGTGCTACTTTTGACATCCACACAGAAAGCCATGACTTTTTACCTTCTGATGGCCTCTCTGAGAGGCAGACAAGCTTGGGTTTGGTCTGTAGATGATATTAAACTATTGCATTCAACAATAAACCAGATAATCTGCCAAGAAAATAAGCACTACTGCATTTAACTTTACAGGAGATGATTAGTCCTGGACTATGTATATTAATGAGTTTTGAATGAGTGACGTTTAATAAAATATTCACTATCTCTTCAACTTTCTTTCATTTCTTTTCTTGCTGGAGCCCTTTCATATTTGAAAATTAATTATGCACACCATATTTAACCAAGATGAAAATGAGACTTACATGGAACCTTTCCAGCTCTTCATTACATATTTAATTGTTAAAATAATCAAGCTATCCATCACACATTCTGCCACCCAGTCGTCTGTCACCTTGGAACCAGTCAGCGAGTTCATAGACAGAGAAGTCTGGAAACAAAAATTGCACATCTCTCGTGCTGAACAATTTTGCCAGTGAGAGGAGTGGTCTCAGCACGGCACATCTGTATCGTATTTGCAAAAATAACAAAACAACAGCATCTTCATGGCATCTTCTGTGCTTTGGGTTTTCTCCCACTATGGCCATGTTGTAGGACAGCTCTTCAACACAGAATAAATTCAAGCTCCTGTGTCTTCTCATTGATTTTAGAGCCAGGCCAAGAGCACTTTACAAAGTACACAGTGATCTGGCTGGCATTTAAAAATAGCTAAATGGTATGTGAAGCTTTTCATCAAAAAATTGTCCATGCACTTTACTGAAATGCTAGGTAACATAGTCCTTATGGATGGGGAAACAGAAATACTAGAACAGTATCAGGCTATAGCAGTAATCCATCAAACATAACAAGACAATTTGTGGAGCTGAGTCCTATGTCCCAGAAAACCCCAAAGCAAACATAGGAAGAGGGATGAAACCTCCATCTTCTGAGTTTGACCACAGTGCTCTTTCCACTGAGCTTTCCACATATCAAGAGCTGCATGAAGGCTCTTGGGATGTTTCATTTAAATCTGGGTTCAGTATTGCAGGATCAGAAGCCAATATGATGCCATGACTGCACAATATTTGAAAGATGTAAAGTATGAAGAATTCAACCCTGTGGATTTTGGATGGGGCCCTAGAGTTTTAGAAAGTAGAGGAGTAAAGGTATGAAAAGGATGGAATATTAATTTCAACAAAGTTGGTTTACCTACACGGGTGTCACTCCCCAACTATCTGAAATGCCAAGTGTTCATAATATCACCAGGAAAACAATATTGCACACTGCAGTGTTCACATTTTTCAAGTATAGGTAGATTTCAGTACTCATAAAAATATAACCCATTTTCAATTCACAAAGGAATGTGAATGGGGTGCAAGTTTTAACTTTTCATATTTTACTGAAAGCATCATTGTCTTCTACACTAGAGATAAAAGGATCACAAAGAATATCTAATTCTTACGCCTCATCCCACCGTTGGAGGTCAGATTTTCAAAGGCATTTTGGTGGGAACAGAGTACCCCAGTTAGTTTTTAAGCCCAGCCTCACTATGTTTTTCTCTAGAAATGAAGTATGATTTCAATTTAATACCCAATTTTACATATCAAAGAAGGGGCTTAAAACTAGACAGGTCTAACAGGGCTCAGCAATACTGTAGCTTTAAATGACTACTGTCTAATGCTTTAACTGCCCCTAGCACTAATTGTACATTGCCCTGTGGCCTAAAGGGAAAACAAGCTTTGTCTTATTTCGAGCACAAAGGTAGAACAAATACTATTAAAATCTAACTCAAGAGCTTTCTAGAGAGTATTAAATAAATCTCAGCTCAGGCAGGCTGTGATGTATTGTGAAGGTCAAAGCTAATATGAACAATGAACTAGCTACTTGCATAGAAATAATGCATTTGGATAAAGAAGTTGTGCTTATCAAATAGGGATATGAGCTGGAAAAACAAACAAACAAAAAAAACCAAAACAAAAAAACACAGAAGATGCAAGAATCACAAAACCAACACCAGCCATAGCTTGAAAAGTATCAAGGACAGAACCAGTGAAGCGAATGATCTATCTTATAAATTAGACTTCAACTAGTGTAAAAGCAGCCGAAGTGAGGGCCCAATTGTTTTTGTAGCCTGTCGGAAATAATTTCAAACCTGACAGGATACCACAGCTCATAGTGTGATCTCACAGATTTCAGTGGTCATGCTGAGAGATAAGCAGAGAAGCACAGTAAAAACCCTGATAGCAAAAGCACTGCTGCCAGCTTTGCTGTAGTAAGAAATTATCATTCACTCTAAATAGCAGACTGGGTGAGCGCTGAATGACTTCCCTTTCCTCCTCTCCCCTCCTCCTCCGCCTGCCTCCCTCTTTCTTCTCCTTTCTCCTCCCTGGGAGGACATGAAATGTTGAGTTTTATGGTATCAAAACCAGCTGATATATCCAGTAACAACAAACATCAAAAGAAATTACACCATCATCAAACTATCTTATAATATCATTAGTGTCCTAAATTAAAGCAAGATGATTGCCCCAGCAGACAGCAACCAACCATACACAGATACTAATAACACTGCAAGTAGGTTCTAGTGCTCCACCAGAGGAGAAGGTGCCATGCACTCGCTCTATAATTATATCGGAAATCAACTGACAAAGCTATTTCTTCAGTTACAGATGGCTATGAGCAAAGCTATTAACTTCATGTGCGTGCCTGAGACAGGGTGCCCGTCGCCCACTCCTCAGCTCCCCAGCTGCTTGGCCCCAGAGGGCTCTGCCAACCCGCCTTAGAAAGGGACGGCCACACTCAGAGAAGGGCAGGACTTGGTGCCCCTGCAAGACCATACAACTGCTGCCTGAACCAATGTGCAGCGGCGAGCACTGAGGGGGGCCCATGGGAAGGTGTGGCACCTCTGCCGCTGTAGAAACCCTGGAGCTTCCTCAAGCAGTGCAGCAAGAGGGACTGAAACAGCCTCGGTGCAGATAAAGAGACAGTGGCAGAGGCACATGGTTTGGAGCACAGGACCTTGGGTGGGGGATGCTGTGGCCTGCTTAACCCATAAACTTCCACCCTGATACAGCCACCTCTGTCTATTGCCCTCTTCTGGAAGCTGCAGTGTTGGCCTGCAGAATGGGAATGCTTCTGTTTTATGGATCAGGGAAGATTTATTTCCTCTGACTTATAATCTCATATACTTGGATTAGTATCATTACTATTTGCATTTGTGAGATACTAAGAGGCCCTGTCCAAAACAGAATCCCTGGAGATTAATATTTTCCTGGCAGAAGCACCCATTCCACTAAAGGTACAGTTTGAATCCATTTAAAGTATGTGCACAATCTTTAAGCTGGTAGGGAAGAAAGAGTCCTATGAGAAAAACACTAAGCAGAGATTTCAGGGAACTGATCTGAGTTCTTAGTGTTGCCACAATTTTGACTGTCAGCAAATTACTTCATTAGCCTGTGCTCACTGTCCCAACTGGAAAACTGATATTTTCTTTGTTCAACATATCTAATTCTACAGTAGCTGTTCAGGACAATAGTCATTTAACAAATGCTTGCATTTCTAGACTCCATCACAATTTGAGTCCAGTATCAATTTGGCTGTCTAGCTACTGTGATGTAAATAACAACAACTGTGCTGGTAGGGCTTATGTGCAACTAGAAGGTGGGGTACCATTCCATATAGCTTCTTCTCAGTAAAGATGCCGATCTGATGCGTCTTTGCTTCACCCCAGGACCCCAGTACTATCCCCTTAGTTCAGTATCCATCAATTTAGCGATCTAATCCAGGTTAAATGCCCTGCCCTTTTTTTTTCCCCAGATCCTGCAAACACTTGTACTAACACAGCTGAAGGGCTGGAAGATGAAGAGCAGGAAGGAGGGAGTAATCTTCCTTCCAAAATTTTACCTTGCTGCTGAAAAAAAACACTTGGCATTGTGCTCCTGCAGACAGGCAAAGGCAGTACCATCTCCATTTTACAGTCAGTGAATGAAATCACAGAAATATTAATTGGTTTGCCCCAGGTCACACAGGAAGCCTGTGGCAGGGCCAGAAATTTGACATAGATCTCCCATGTCTCAGATGAGTGCCTTAATCATGAAATAATCACCAGAAGGTTGAAACCTTAGGTTAACTGTAGAAGAGTAAGGGGTTTTTTGCTATGGTATATAAAGAGAAAAATGGCAGCAATGCATTTCTAGTTCCTGGAAATCTTTTAAGTTCATTTATATTCTGAGAAGTGACTGGGAAAAATGACACTGTGGGGTTCTCTGTTTATTCCCTCTCAGTTACTTTCTTATGAAATTTGCTCAATTTACAGTTCAAAGGAAGGTGTTTGCTCAATGCCAGCACAATGCAAACTCAATCAAGGACTGCAAAATCATACTGTATTCTTTGACTCATGCATCATCAGTAGCCAGAAAGCATTTTCAAAAATATTCCAGAAATCAAAGGTCTAGAAAAAAGACACAAACCATGAGATTTGTTTTGATTTCACCTGATCCTGCTGGTGGCAGAACACTGTCCAAAATCTGGAGGCCTAATTTTTTCCAAACTTTCTCTGAAATTAAAGAGAAAATTCTTCCAGTTCAATCCAAGCTATCTAATTTCCAAGGTGGAGTTACCTTCTATAATACATAAATATTAATACTGGTAATAGAATAATAATGTTCCTTCCCACTTGGTTTTAAGTAATTATTTAATTTTATTAATCCCAATAGAGGAAGAAGGATTTCACTTGCCCATTTCACTTTATGTGATGGATCCTCCTGATAGAAAACTTTCACTAACTTGTAGTCTGCTGTCGCCTCTTGGGATCAAGTCAAATTCAGGGAAGTCACCCCCATGAGACAAACAAGTGTTGGTTTCCAAATAGACTAACTTCATGTAAAATTTTCTCAATCCCTTCCTAGAGAAAATACAAGAAATAGGGCTTCACACACCTAAGGAAAATTAGGATGGACAACTGTATCTACAGAGGAAAGAAAAGCAACCATCTTATCTTTACAGACTGGACTTTTTGGGATCAAATGTAAATGAGTTGGACCTTAAGCCTCTTGCTCAGACCTCAGGTGGCTCCAGCCAGCTACAGGATAATGGAGGGAGGAGACAAGCTTTCACCCCAATGCTGACTTATTTGTATCTCTGGGCAAGCTGCTGCACTGTTATGCTTGCAACACACATAATGCTTCTTACGTGGGAATGACATGGAGATGCAAAATCAGTGAGCCTTGCACATCTTACAGAACTCTACAAAATATAGGTGCTAGCAGTAATATTAAAGGAGGTAGGTAATGAACCAAAACTGATCAAGGATCTGGCCCACCATTATTTTAAACCTTCCTTTTTGCTTAACTTCTGCCCTAACTGGTGATGTTTCCTTTCCTCCTCATTTTGATTCAATAGCCATGACAGAAGTCCGCAGCTCCCCCTCTCTCCCATTTATTCCAAGGCATAATGTAGTAATTATACTTACATTTTTAAAGGCAGACATTTCTCCATAGGCCCTATCAACCTGTGGCCTCACGATTATAATTACTTGATCAACAGACTGCTAATTTTTTACCTTCCATAGGAATAAAATAGCACAGGAGTAGGACACAGGGAAATGCAGAGAAGTTGCAGACAGATACCAGCTAATGTTTCTCTAATGACTACCACATATGACAGGAAATACAAATATCAGGAGCGTCAGAAAATGCAGGATTTTACTTTTATTTTTTGCTCATTTCCTATTTCTCAACATGTCAACAGATTCAGTGAAATGGATTCAATTTTTAGGTGGCTTCCTGGGTTATAAGCAACAAGAAAACCATCCAAGTAGGTTTCTGTTTATTACTTTTCCAATTAGATTTGCATGGCATTGATGCTTGCTCTCAGGAGTCTATTTGCAATATTGGTAAAGGGTGTGAGTGAAATGAGGCCAAGTCCATGACAAGTTTCTGCTTAGCCTAGTTTTCCCTCAGTTGCTTATGACATTTGTGTTTTTCCAGCCTGTAAACGAGATGAAAACCAGGAAAAGCAAGACTTGGTAATAACAGTGCTTACTCTGGCTGGAAAAAACTGGTCCATAACAGCAAGCCTGGCTTTGATTACATCTAGTAATCAAGCTGTGTTCAGAATTACTTGACTTAATGTCTCAGGAAATGTTAATCTGCACATGGAAAGCTTGGTTCTAGAGACTGTATGATCCACTAACATTGAGTAAAAAGTTAAAGTACTTCATGTTTCCTTTTCTTTTTTTCTATTTTAGTCTCATGTTTGGGGAGGGCTAACAGAGATAACAGAAAAGCTGCTTAGTAAATGAGCATTTTTATCTTCTAGGTCAGTATGGTAACAGTACTAAACACACAAAAAACCACAAACAAAATCCGATAGTGAGTCAAAGAAGCTGGGTGTAAGTTATGCAGGAGGGTTTTTTTGCACTGCACTTAAAGTACACTAACCTGACAGCATATATTTTAGTATACTTCAGAGTTCAGTGAACTAGAAAAATACTTTCCTTGCTGAGGATAACACAATGTAGTAGAAGTACTATAGTAATGAGGGTGGATCATGATGGTGACTCTTTAGGGTAAACTGTGAGTTTTCAAGTACTGTTTCCTCAACATCTTCTAGAGAAAGACATAGATTACATCTCAAGACTGTTAACTATGCCACAGTGAATTACACAATTGCACATTACATTGAAAAATAAAATAAGCTGTATAGTCCTGAAGCAGTTTGATTGGGACTGGGACGTGTGAGGAGACTAAAGAAGCTCATGGGATTTGTGTTGTCTTGTTTATGTACTATGGTACTACACAAACTCTCCCTGTCCCCTTCAAGAGTTTGACTGCATTTGGCTAATTTATTTTCATTTGGTGTCAAATACCAGTTTCTTCTTGGGCTCTATGAATACCTTTGCTCCCTACAACTGTCCAACTGCTTCCCGCTGCTGGCAGTTAAGCAACACAAAGAGCTTGTGGGGGGAGAGGGAAAGAAGTTTGGGGAAAATTCATACTCATTATGCAAGATAAATGAAGAAGTGCTTAAGACTACACTTAGGTTTAACAGAACAACGAAAGAATAGGTAAAATCTGGCTATTTGGGGAATGATCCAAATAAATTATCAATGATTATTTTGAGAGGTGCTTGAGTACCCATTTTCAAATATTTCAGAAACTTGGATGTTATTTCATCTTGTTGTCATTGAAGCTTAAAATTATCAGAGTGATTTTCAAATATTTGACATAGGCATGGATTTTCTACTGAGAATGATAGATTATAGTCAGCTGTCAATACATCCTAGGAGTGCATTTGCCTTTTCCACAGGATCAGCCTGATGGGCCTCAGCCATCAATGTGATTGACTAATTATACACCCAACTCTTTCCCTTCTGTATGGTTTCTAGGTGATGAGCTCTAACAAAAAGCATCCGAAATTGTTATTGCTTCCTGAGTGAATGACCAAGCACTTTGTGCTACTGCTCATCTCTTGTGTAGCATTCTCTCTCCATTGCTTAAGACTCCCGTTCTGCCTCTCTGGTATGCATGCTATTTCTCCTCAGCCTTGATGGTGTTTCCTGATGTTAGGGAAACCTCAACAAATTTCATTAGCACTCTTCTGCTTTTTATGACATGGTCAGTCATGAAAGTACTAAGTAAAACCTGTCCTAAGACTGAGCTTGCAGGAACCTGTAACTGCAATACCTATCCTTTCAGCACAAAGTAATGTCATATTCCCTTTAATCTGTTCTGCCCCACCTCATAGTTCTTGACCAAATCCTCCCTTTATACCTCAGCAATTTTCTATCAGTGTGATATAGGTGCTTCATGAAACTCCAGACAGACAAAATCTCCTGCACTTTGTTTGTCTAAGAAAATCTTACCAAAGAGTAGTATCCATTTAGTGTGATAACCATCTATACCGATAAACCTGTGGTCATTTCTCTCCCCTTTTCCATTTACTTCCACACTTTATTATTCTTTTCTCCAACAACAGATTCCAGAGACTTCCACACTCCAAAGTAAAAGTACTAGACCTGTAGTTACCCAGATTCCTGTTTTACAACCTTTCTTGAACAAAAGTAACAAATCATGACCCCCTAGTTTTTAAAATTAAGATTATAAGGAAACCATTTAGAGTGAACAATATTTTCCAGTTAATAGTTCCAGAAATAAGCAGCATGGAAAAGTTTCCCACAGGTGTCAATAGCTATTCATAAAATTTTACTTAATTATCAGAGCATGTGAGAACTTAAACTGAATCAAATCATACTATTCCTGGAAGAACCTCCCCCGTATGCATTACAGGTGAACAGCATTGTCACACACAGACTAAGTTTGGCAGGAGCAAAAATGTGGTGATGCTTACGTGCAAAAAGCAAATAAAAGGAAGTTACCTGACCTGGACCTCCCAAAATCCCTTGTTCTTCATGGCCAGCAATTTAAAAATAAATAAACAAACAAACAAACCAGCCCATTTCAGGGCTAAGCCATGCATAAAGCTTGGTCCCCACATATTTCTACCTTGAAAGTATCACTGCATTATTTGCTGTTTGCAAAATGCTGACTGGCACAGCTACCTTAGAGTGACTAATATATCACTGTAATCAAGGACAGCTGGTTTTCTTGTGGAGCTACCAAATTCTCTTCAGGAGCCCCAGCTTCTAATTATCTCTAACTAGGAGCAGCCTCCACCTTGCCTTCCCTCCCCAGCAATACAAGAGACCATCCTGCAGCACCACCAGCCTCCAACTCTTGTTCCCACACAATGAGATGCAATGTATTAAACATACAATGCATGTTCTAGTAAGTGGAGCCAACTAGAGCTAAAGAGCTTGCAGCTGCTGGTACCACCTGTGTCCCTCAGCTTCCAGCCAGAACAATCTCCTCTCTGCAGTCCCTAGTTGTGGCGAGAGATAAAAGAGGCAGAAAGTGAGAGTGACATGTCTGGCTTCTGTCCTGCTCTTGTCACGAAGGAGCCAGTAGATCTGGGAAGCTTGCTCACTCCCTTTGCAATTGTGCGTGATTGCACCGCCTTCCCCCACAAGCACGCAAACATGAGGTGTCCAAGTATGAATTTCCCACTTACTCCTCTGTGGAGTATGCCCCCTGTGCTTGTTGTCACAGTTCACCTAAGTACAATTTCATCAGTTATCGTTGTTGGCTCTCCTGAGTCATGAGGATTGCTGTGGGACAGTAAACTTGGGCCGAGCAGGGAACAGACTTGGTGGGTAAACGTGGTTTTGGCAGACTGAATGGAAATCTATCCTGAAGTCCATTTTATTTTAAGAGACATTTTTATAAAGACTTTTGACAGAGAGCTAGAGTATTATTTTTTTTTTAGCCTCCTCTTTTTTTAATATGCTGTTACTTTTTCCCCTTGCCTGACCGAGGGGTGATATGGACGCCTTTCAAAGTTCAGAATTATCTATTGGCTACTTCACTGCCTCAGGACAACTGGCATCCATTCAGGGATCAGAAACACCATCAGTTGTTTGGATCTTTTTCCTTTCACATGGAGTTTTGTTTTGCTTTTTCCATTTCCATGTATTTCATTTCTGAGTCGGCTGTTTTGAATCAATGCCCATCTTGGGCCAGATTGTGCCATTACATTACTGGCCAGTATGGCAGCCTGGATGGAAAGCAGAAAGCAAGGTTGGCAGAAACAGGCAGTCACATAGATTCTCACTAGATTATTACCAACACTAGTTATCAAGAATGAGAACTAAAACTGTTCCTTACATAATTTCTGCTGCATCGTCAAACTAGACTCTCCTTTCTGAAAAACACTTTCCCCAGTTTCTCCACTCTTTTATTACTTAGCTGACATCCCAAGCATGAGTGCTGGAGAAAATTCCCTCAGTCATGTTGCAAGGCCAACAACTGTACTCTTACAGTCTTACCCTTTTTACTTCTCAAACCCTAGGTTTTTATCCCTTCCTTTCCCTCGCATTGTGTCAGAATGTTACTGCTAGTCTGATAAAGACAGGATATAATGGGCACAACATAACATTTCTCATTCTGGTCCAACATGGAACTGGCTCCTTCTGTTTCAATTTAAGATAAACTAGTGATCCAAGCTGCAAAGATATTTGAGCTTTGTGGTGTAAATCTTGGACTCTTAGAGCTATCACAAAGCTCTGGTTATAACACTGTGGACTTCCTGTAGACGTACCTTCTCTTCCACCTAGAAATACTGTTCCCAAACATTTTGAGGATTTTTTGTGCTCACCCAGCATTTCTGAATCCACCACAGCATTGGCAGGGAGGTTTTTCCCAGAAATTTCTCCTCTAACTAGGACCACTCCCTGAATTAAAATTTATTTCTCCCACAATTTAGAAGGAAAACAATTGGATGTGGGGTGGTAATGCCTATTCCAGTGATTACAGTAGTTGTCCTATTACTACTTTATAGGGAGTATTCATAATACCCAAATCAATCTATCTGGTACAAGCGATAGAGTAGATGAGACTTTCTTTGCTTCTCTGAATTGCCCTACAGTGGAGCTCTCTCTCCTCACTGACTAGATAAAGAGCCTGGGACTCGTCACCACCTAATTTAGTAGGTGACTGAAGTTGGTGATATGAATACCCTGCTGTGCCACTGCCTATTTACTGTGCTCTGTGTCATTTGTTTCATATTTATTGTTACATGCTCTGTTCTCCTTTGTAAAATACTCAGTAAAACCTTAGATGCTGTAAGAAAAGATGCTTGCATTTATCGGCTTGATTCATTACAACTAGTCTTGGAACAGAGGGAGCACAAGGGGTAGTACAGTGAACACTTCAGGGGACAATGTAATTTGATATTCCTGCTAGTAAATATATCAAGCAGAAAGTGACCATGTTAAACAAACAGCCTGCTCTGTATCTATACCATTAGTTCTGCTAGTAAAGAGGGAATAAAAAAGTTGACCCTCCATCTTTCCATGCTGTCCAATGGCAGCTCCCAGCATTTGATTTTGTATTTGCACCGTAGCTCATTCCTTTCAAACATTGCAAAACTGGCATTAGACCAATTTCATTTCTCTTGGACTGCTTCTTGCTTGTCCTCTGTATGCACTGATGGCCCAGTCCTATAATGTGACAGATGCTGTCCTGGAGCAGACAAGAATTGAATAGCGTTGCCCTGCACCTTCCAGGAATGAGCCATAAGACAGGCCAGACTTTTCCAAATGTTGCTGAGATATTGCTTCTCTTTGTTATCATTTTTTATTTTTTCTTTTTGCAGGCATTGGACACATACAGTTAACAGCATGTTGCAACTGATACTTTAAGTCTGCCAGAAAGTGTTTATTTTCTTTAGGAACAACTGGGTCTTCATTTTAATTGTGTTCCTCCACTCCTTTTACAAACATACTATTTATACAAGCCATTAACGGAGCCAGATATCCATCCTTCCACATTTCTGTACAAACATGGTTTACATGTTCAAATTCAGATGTGTTTATGAGTGCATGAGAAAGAAAATATTAATGTACAAAGTTGGGCGTAACTCAACAAACCACATTACTGCTCCTTTGAAAATCTGATGCAGTATTTAAAATACTGTTGACATGCTAAATTAAGAAATGTTTAAAAGTATTTAACATTTCAAATATATCTTTATTCTCCCTATTTAACATATGAAATTATAGATTCAAAACTTAATTTAAGGGTGTTCACATTGCCATCTCCTATGAAACATGTTTGGGGGGTTTAGTATAGTGGTTCTTACATTGGGCAGCATGAAAATTGTTTTTCAATAGCTCTGTTGTGTGGAGCTTGACTAAGAAGTGGCAATAATTGTCATGAGTTACTCACTAGGCAGTGTTTGGGCAGAACGTTAACATTGTTTTCAAATCACACTAGTTTAATTTTTCAATGTAATAACATTAGCATTGATATTCTATGGAACTGATGCCTTGATCATTTAGTTATAAAAGATTCGGGTCTTTTTCTTTTTGTGTGTGAATGTGCTCTTAGTCTTTCTCTGCTTCCAGATTTTCCTCTGATCATTACTGTATGTGCTGTAATGGCCAAGTTAATGAGGTCTCATTTTAACTTCTTATGCTTCAGCTAGTCCTTTTTCACAGGAAGGAGGGACCTGGAGAGCTGCTGTTCTATGAAAGCTTAAATCATGGATCCAGGTAACTGTGCCTCACAACCACATCCGGGTAGCGGTAGGTGTGTGGAGCAACACTTTGCCCCATGTGCTGGTGACTACAGTTGTACTGCATTGAAACCACCCATCATTACTGCTTGTCAGCTGGCATTTTCCTATCCTCTTCACAAGGACTCTCCTAGCAGAGGACAAATAGAGGGAACATTTTACATGAGATAGTCTACTTTCCACCTAGGTCAGCTGCAGAAACACAACCATCAAGCTGATTTTAATCTTATGGTTTCTATATAGGGTATATGGCAAACAGAGATGGAGAACAAATGCTTCAAAGTACCTCAGTAATTTAGGAGTGTAAGTCTTGCCGATTTGCCAAGTGTGCAAAACCCACTACTAAACTTAAGAAACCTGGATCATGGCAAAGATTTTCCTCATCGATATTATTTTTATAAGTTGCCTAGAGTAAGTGCAAACAGCATGGTACAAAATTGTACAATTTGCTCATACAAACAGAAAATTCTCCATTCTGCCAAAGGTTCATAACATATGAATGTTTCAGTTACTCTTGCCAGGTTCCTGTATTGATTTCAGCATGGAATTAATCAGTTTGTGTGTATATTTCACTTGGATTTTAAGAAGTTGGACTGACTTTTATTGTATTTTATTTTTAAATGCATAAGTATATTAATTTTCAGCCTGGATTTGCAACAAGTATCTACAGATACAAAAACCAGAAGAGACTGCTGAAAAGTGTAAGTTTTGTATAGTTAGGGCTAGATACAGGTATGTGTAAGTAAGCAGTTATCACATATTTAACCATATTGTGCCACCTTCAAGATGAAAGGACAGGCAGAGCAGCATCTTCACATCATTACCAAAGCTATGTTACAGCAAAAGTGTTCAGTAATTATAGTGCACACTGAGATACCTGTAATCTCTCCCCAGTCTTTGTACAGTAGTTACTTTGATAGTACAAGGATGTAACCAGAAACAAAGATTTGTTGTGTTGGAATTCTCATTTGTAGTAGTTATTTTCTGTTGAACTGCTCTTGTGATTTTTAAAAAATGCATTTTCTTATAGAATCATATGCAAGACACCTGCTAAACAGACAGTAAAGTTCAGTCTTAATGTGGGACAATACACATGGAGAAAAAAATGAGGAAAAAGAAGCACACGAAGAGAATTATATGGACCCTGGGCCTGATTCACTGCAGTAGCATTCTAGTGAAGTAATTTAAAAGAAGTTAAGCCAGCATAATATTGGAAGAGATTCACAATGGTAAATCAGGACTTCTTTTGGCATGCTCATGTGCAAAAGGGAAATTTGCTCATTGGATTCTCCTCTCACTTTTACAGCATAAATCAGCAGTAATTCCACTGAAATCAATGGAGTTAAGCCAGGTTAGAATGAAGGGGAGATGAGAATCAGATTCGCAAAGCGCAGTTTGCTGTGATTTAGCACACAAATGAGTGCCTTATAATCTGTTTACTAACAATGGATGAAATATGCAAATTGTCTTTTTGGAAAGCAACCATGAAAACTGAGCTTCACAAAAACAAAATGAGGGGTGGGAATGTTCTTAGTTCCAGACATTCGCATCTATAGTCAGAGGTCTTACATACAAACACTGTCTCAGTGAGAAGAAAACTGCCAAGTCTTCACAACACATGCAGAAGTAAGGTAGATTATAACAAGATGTTTGCCATTCTAAATCATGGTCTCATATCCCTCACAGACGCTGGGATAATCCAGCAATCAGGCCCCAAACAATGTCCCTCCAAGCAAACCCAGGCAGGCCGACCATGCCATTTCACAGCATGGGCTGCACCCTAAATCTACTGCAGAGCCATGCAAATGTGCCTGGGTCCAGGTGGTCCCAGCAGCTGGTGGTCTCAAGCAGGAAATGTTCACATAAAACCCTTTGTGTTTACTAAACCACTGAGGATTTAAAATGGTTGCAACTGAGAATCTGAGTGTGTAAAGTGACTGAATAAGAGATCCCAAAATAACAAGACTGTGAAATGCTTTCATGTTCACTTACCCATGGAAGAGACAGGAAGGGTTAACTTTTATTGGCTCTGAGTAAATTCTCATTCTGGGTTTCAGGATGCAGTTGTGTATAGCCTGGTGAAACTGCACATCATAATTAGAGAGATTATTTCCTTATGCTAAGTTTTCAAGTTGAGATTTCCTTCTCTGGATTTTTTTTTTCCATTCTGATCCTTTCATTCTGATTCAGGCTTAACATAGGTATCTATGTTACCTGTGAGAAGACATCTGTATTATGACATTCAGGATCAGATTTACTGTGCAGGTCATGCAACACATGGAGAGATTGGGATTTGTGTTAGCCATGTCGTAAAGCATTTCCTGAGGAACACTCCAAGTACTACAGGAGCTCACAATGAAGGAGGGCAGAGCTTATCTTTTCCCAGCAAGATTAAGAGCTGATGACCTTGTATCTCCAATCCCTGACTTCTGTTATTTTGTAATAGATTTGGGAAGGACACCCTCACAGTCTAAGATAACAGGGAGGACAGACAGGAGGAGGCGGCAGTGTTCATGGGGTCTGGTTGGTGGTACCCATGATTACTCAACAGCTCACAGGCCCTCAAATCTTACACAGCTGGCTGTAAAAGAGTATGAGGGAAACCAAAAACCTGCTGTCACAGCAGGCTCTGGAGCCCTATTGCCCAGAAGAGGGCAGACCTACAGTATTTTTCCTTAGTGGCATTCTTGCAGATCTACTTCTCTTCATTTTGTCTGTCTAGTCTGCTGTGTGGGCTGGAGAAATTAAATACAATGCAAAAATACAAACCACCACGACTCTAGAAAAAACTTAGGCAGTTGTCTCAGTCCATGGGCTCAATCCTTTACCTTTTTAGTCAGTCAAAGTTTTCAGGTAAGTACATTTTTCTGTCTGCCTAATGATCAGTGTGGTCAAGAAAGGAGATGAGAAGTAGGTCCATTTCACTGCTGTAGATCAAGACAAGAGGCCTGCCCTGAATAAAAACTAAACCTGAGGACAGAAAATGCTAATTTTAATAAAGTTCTTCATTTTTTCACTAACTAAAATGAAAACAATCATCCAACTTTCAACTTCTGATTATTTTTCTCCCTACTTTCCCTCCTCTTTTCCTTCTGCTCCCCTCCTAAATGACTGAAAAAGATGACCTGAATATATGATGATTCATGTATTATTTATTAAAGAATATCTAAACTCACCAAAAGAAATATTTGAACTGATGTTTCTATTTCACTGAAAGTGCATAGCAGAAAATACAGTGAATTCTTGACCAGTGGAACCTAGGAATCATAATATCAATGTTAGCTATGATGATACTGAATAACATCTCTATGAATACAGTTCTTAAAAACACCTCTAAGAAGCAGCACTTCTCCAGCTGGCTTAGCTTCCAAGCACTTTTACCTTCTGTCTCAGACTTACAACTATGATTAAAAAAGACACCATGTTTTGCTTTAAAACAAGCAAAAATTCGTCTCTGAAGCAGGCTGTGCTGGTAGTGAACTCTTTATCAGGTCTTATATCTCTTTCTTTTTTTGCAGTTGTTCTTACTGTTGAAGCCTACTGCTCATCAGTCAGCTCTCGCCTGCTCTTGTAGTCTACTTAATGCAAAGTGTTAATTGAGGTACAGCACACCAGGAGTGTGGAACTGGAGGCTGGGTACTACATCAGGCAGCCTGACCCAAACAGTCCTCTGGCCAAGCCCTTTTGCACAGTGAAACATGGTGTAGGGAGAGCTCCTTGAGGTTCTTACTGTTCCTTGATACTGATCTCCCTCTCCTTTCACACACCTTTACTCAAAGTCATCTTAAAACTAAGCAGAATCTGTCATAAAATATCCGATATAAACCTACACTTGCTTATGTACACTCACCACAGACTAGATTATTGCAATTTGGTCATCGTCAGGATTCCCTTGAAGTTGAGTGGAAAGCTGCTGTGGTTGCAGAAGGTGGCTGCTTCCTCACTGTTCAAACAGGTGTGTATGAATCAGAGCTGCCCTCTTTTTGGACAACTGCAAATATTCTGCTCCACTAATGCATTAAAACTTAAAAGGTAAGGAGAAAGCACATACAGGACTATCCTTATTCTTATGTCGCATCAAAGCACTTGAAATTAGATGAGTTGTTTCTACTCCCCACTCCAAGCTTAGCACAGACTAGGCCAATGCAAGGATCTTGTTAACGAACTTCACCGTGGCGTTCTCTCTCCAAGAAAGAGAGGAACGATGCAGCTAATCAGCAATGCAGTGGACCTTCTGTGTCAGAATACATTAGGACTCTACCGCTTCAGAAAGAAATAAATGAGGATATTAGAAAAGTACAGCATGCCACAAATGGCATGGAGAGAATGAATAGGTAACAATTATCGTTACTTCTCATTCTGTAAGAACATGAAATTATTATGGCCTGCTTAAAGTTAACAGAAGGAAATACTTTTCTCATTTATCACGTAATTAAAATATGGAGCTTATTGCTACAGGAAATTTTGGAGCCAAAAAGAATAAATGGGACAAAAGATGTGTAACTAGAAGAAAAATCTATTAGGACTATTAAACACAAAGATGTGCTATCTTCTCCAGTTCTGGAAGGCTTCTATGTGCCCAAGGACCTTAGGGTGACAAGTTCCAATACCGATATTCAAACAATAATTTAGAATAAAGTCTCACAAAAAGGAAACAGAGTTTTCCAACAAAACCATCCCAGCCACCATCTCTCAAAATTTGTTTATGAAAACTTCCTGAGGTAATGCTCAAAACTGAACCTAGCCCCTTCAAGAGTGCTGTTCAAAGAAGGAAAACATTTATCAAGCAGCAATAACTTCTGGCCTCTAAACATTTTCCAGAAAAATAAAACCAAACAAATCCCCCAACTACTTAAGTCAAATAGCCATTGTGGTTCCAAATTTTTTTGACAGAAACTGTTAAGTAGTTCTACTCACAGCTCACTGTGTGTCCAAAGCAACAGACGCAGTGTTAGAAGATTAAAAGTTTACACATATCCCTTTTAAAAACTTAAAAACCTAAGCATAGCCTAATTCAGCACCAGGTATAGTGGCTGTTGCCTCAGAGGCAAAACTAGCAGTTGATAGCTACAGCACCATGCAAGTCAGGCTCCACAGTCTAAACCTTCCTCCGATTTAAAGATCTGGACCTGCCAACACTTCCACAGCAAAGGACTTGTCCCTCTTTGTGTGAGGGGGAGCCCCTGGTTTCCCTGTCCCTCAGAGGGCAGAAGAGGTAAGAAAAAGTAGGCAGCATTTTCAGAAACAATAGTTAAGCATCCATGAAATTCAACAGGGGCAAATGTGAGCATCGGTGAGATGCTCGTTTAAAACCTTCCTCTATTCTGGCTCTATTACAAAGGCAGAGCCTGCAGAATGACTAGTTCATTATTAAGAGACAGACTAAATTGAACAATGGGGACACTTGACCTCAGACCACACACATACTCCTTCGCTTGGTTCCCAGATGATCTCTGGATACTGAGTAACCACTTTTCCTGAAACACCAGTCTTCCCTCCCCAAAATTATCCCAGCTCTTCCCAAGGCATTGCCCTCAGTGAATCAAAGAACACCTCACAAGTTTTCAAAAAGTGCATCCAGCAGAAATGGGACACCTTTTCATCTGTATGCCAGGAACCTGATTTTGTCAATTATATGCTGTATATAAAAAGCCTCTGCTATCTGCTTTCCTAGTACTCTGGGGAATGCATATGAATAATTTTAAACTAGGAAAATGCTGTTGGGAATATTGTTTTATTTGGGAATTCTAAACTTTGAAACACATCTACAAAGATTATTTTATAATTAATAATATTTAATTTTGTTATACACACACATACATATATATGCATGTATGTATTTTGGATTAAAATAAATAAAGGAGGGAGAATACATCTTAGAATCACACATCAGTTAATGCAGATCTTGAAAGACAGGCCAAAGTGCCTTAAAAAGAAATATCTCTGGACAAAGGTGGTAAGCATCGGAAATTTTCTGATGTCCTTGGTGCAGGACAACAGGACATGTGAGTGAGAGATGTGCTATCTGTGGCACAGAAACTATTCCAATTACCAGCTATATACCTTCCTTGTGACATAATAGTTACGTAACAGGAATAATTTTGGAAAACTCTAGTACGTGTCAATGTTTACAAATTTTCCACCCGGCTTTTTAGAAGAATGAGAATGCTAGTAAGCTGTAAAGGAAAAAAAAAAAAAGGAGAATGCTGACATTACATGTCAGTTTAGGGTGAGTTGATCTGTGATTGTACAACAGATCATTTTAACCTTTGCAGTCTTCTGGGCCTTTTTGATGCCACCTCATCATTACATTAACCTAGTTCATTCTCTCTTTTGAGCTATGGTCACTTAGAATCATTCATCACAGAAACTTTACAGTGATGTCTTAGGTGACTGCTGATACAACACTTGTTATTCTTAAAAGAACAATTTTCAGAGCAATACACAGGGGAATTACACTGTTTCCAAACTGCAATTGTTGCCCACTTCTTTTGTGTTTCATGCTATTCTTTTTGGTGATTTTTTGATGTAGCAAACAAATTGCATTCATCTTGAAAAATAAATTACAAACTGGGAGTTTTCTGAGCTGTCCACACAGTATTTGTTTCATCTTCCAGCATATGTTTCAAGGATATCACTGGGACTGACACTAAGAAAGAAGGTGTTAGCCAGCTGTCACCACAAAGTGGTTTCTGAACTGTAGCATTATTGCTGGATCTCAAGTGCTATTGTGTAAAAAATATTAGCAAAAGCTGATCTTTCACAGATGACCAATATGTACTAATGATCAGATAAAAGTTTCTGACTTTTTTTAATGCTAGCTTTTCTCCTAAACAGATGATTTTGTACTAAAAAACTAAGAGGATGCATTTTTATTTTATAAATCTCAGCAAACTCATCTGCTATTCCTTTTTAAGCAGTGGAAACAAAATACTTGTTAACAGAACTTTTTAACATTCACATATATTAATTGGCTTTATTACACTTCTGTACCACAAGATATTTTCTGTCTTCCGTGAGCCCTGGATTCTTTATCTTGCAGCTAAGAAATTCTGCAAAACTTTTTAAAAAAATGTTACATTGGTTATTGTATTTAAAGCTGAGAGTGCAGCCATCTCCATCTCCCAAAGGCCCCCTACACATTGCATTATATTTCTCTATTCATCAGCATTTAGCTAATGGATTTGACTTTCTAGAAAACACAAGGTTTTCCTTGAAAAGTAACACACAGTTTTTCAGGTATTTTTCCAGTTACGATGAATCTTGTTTAGCATTTAATTTACAAAAATTACCAAAAAGACCCCACCCCTTCAAAACAGCTCAGAATCAAAATGTTAAACCCAATATTTGGTGGGGAGAGGTAGATGACAAATTAGGCAAACACTAATTTTTATCTGGTCTCTAACTCTGGATATAAGCTTGTGATTTAAAACATTATAAAAGACTAAACATTGATAGATTTATGCTAGATGTAACTTTCACCATATCTTCCTGATTCACCATCAGCAGAATTCAATGAACCTGCCCTATGCATGTCCTAATGAAAGTGCTTAATGATGCTAAATCATAAAAAAAAAAAAAGATTAAAGATCCATTTCACTAAGGGCCATAGTAGGGTGTCTCATTCTTGTGAGCTGCCATCTACAGACGGTGTCCAATACTGTTAGAGATATTCATGTAAGCTACTACTCTGAAGAGAAAATACACTGCTGTGATATAGCCTCGCATTTTTAAACATAGATCAATAGTCTTATTTGCATTCACACACAAACACACAAATATAGTTAAAGTAACTTGCATTAATACCCAGGACATCTGTGGTAAAATACTGCAATGCAAAATAGGTAAACATATACTTTAAATCAAAGAAAGCGAATGACAGAAAGTAGTCTTAAAAACATTTCTAAACAAGAAACCTACAATGGTGCCTACCATTAAATATATCCTCCTTCAACATATGACATTCCTGTGCATTAAAAATAGGCTTATTATGCAAGGAATTGGGAATACCGTTATATGCATATCATGGATTGGAAAACCAGACCGTGTAGATTATGAATTTTACCCTTTCAAACATGAGTAGAAACTCTGAGTACTTTCCCAGCTCCAAGTTTCTTGTCCAGCTTGAGACGACTGAAGCTGAAAAGATCAAACACTCAGAGTCTTGGTGAATCTGGCATCTTTCAGGTGTCTCATGCTGTGCACGTGCGACCGTGACTCACTTTTTAAAAACAAGCTGGGATGGGAAGCATTTTCCAACCTCAGCCTGAACTCTGGAGTACTAGCAAGGAACCCTGCCTCGTCTTTCTTCACTCACCCTGGAGAAACCAGTCAAAAATTTGCCTTCTGAGCTCGGTGATACTGGATTGCTTAAGAGCTTGAAAAATCCTGCCTGTGCCCTAGACAATTCTCTTCATCCTGTCTCAGTTGTGGAAGCCTCACCAGGCTGCCACAAAACTGCCTGGGTTGTTGGCACCCCTGCTGCTGGTGGGCCTGCCCTGAGGACCGCACTTCTCTCCACAGCCCTCCTTTCTGGTGCCTCTACATTCCTGCTTCAACAGGGAACTTTTATCCAAGTCAATCCACCAGAGTCTGGTATTACCCCAGACCTTTTTACACTGCATGAAAGAGTTAAGATGGATAAAAATCTTCCCTTAGAAGCAGAAAAACAAGTATGTTTTTATGCAAATAGTTGGCCAAATAAAAAAATACCAACTACCTAAGGAAGTACCAAAAAATAAATACAGGTCCTCTTAGTCTTTCACATTGAGCTCTGATAAGCCTTGCTTAGCTCTTACAGAACTCCCCATTCCTCCAGCTTTGTCACCAGGTAAGATTTCAAAGGTCATCTAATATCTCAACCATTCAAATATATGGAAACAATTATCATGTTAGCAGATACAATTCACAGCATATATTTTTGCAAATAACCTATATGATGATATAACTATTTATTCTGTATGGGATTTAAAATTCAAAACTGTCTAAGCATTTGAAAAGGATTAAAATTAATAATAGGGAAAACACATGTTTAGTCATTTCAGTTTGCATAATGATTCACCCATAAAAAAATGATAACCAAATTGAGTCAACAGTTCTGTACAAAATATTATTTTGTCACAATAAACCCCTTGTGACAAAGACGTAAATATTCAGGCATTGCTAGGTATAAGTGCATGGCAGAAAACAACTAACCTTGCTGTTAATATTTAAAGTTAATGTAACTTCAGGTAAAATTATTATTAACATAGACACAACAGGACAGATCTTCAGCTGGTGTAAGTCAGTGCAGTCTCATAGAAGTATGTAGTTCTATGACAGCTGAGAATCTGCCTCAGAAAATTCATATTGCTGCAGACAATCTCACATTCAGAAGTAAAAATTTAGAACAGTCACTTTTTTAAAACCAAAATTCATCATAACTTAACTTTGCACTGGTATGTATTACAGATAGGCTAAAAAATTGTTGGTAGAGTGAAATTATTAACAACTTTCATCTCGTAGCAGATAAAATAGTAAAGAAGTATTTGAACAGGCCTTATAATCTTTGGCAAATAGGCTTTTTGTCCCCAGAAATTAAATGGCATCAATCACATTAATATTGAAGTGCCTCACAAACCACACCCTTACAAAACATGTCTGAGGGAAAGAGGTATTATCTTCTTTTTATGGGAAATAAAACAGATGTACAGGCAGGGATTTGTACAAAGTTACACCAAAGGCTGTGAAATGAACTAGAAATAGTTGGGTTCCCACCCTGAGTCTGGAACAGGACCACAGCCCTCTGTCTCCAGTGAAAGTCAAGTTCTCATTTCGTTATAATTTCCAGTGAATCCATCATATTAATTAAGATAATTAATAGAGCTAGCAGAGCAAAAGCTGCATATCTAGGCCCTGATCTCACGCACTCTCACCACAGTGGTAGAGACTTTCGTAGCCAGTTCCACAACCCCTCCCTTTTTTGGAAGGAATTTGCACAACTACTACTGGTTTTCCTCCATTTATACTCTTAATGAGGTAAAGTGTGACAAGACTAAATACCTGTTTCACCAAACACTGGTTTTCAACTCATGATCTGTTGCTTATGCCTAAGATATCCACAAAAAGTAAGGGAAAGTAGTTAGTCTGTGCTATGAATTCTTGCACTGAATTTTCAAGGGGTCTGCACTGCTGCTGCAAAATGTTAGCCATCCGTGAAGAAAAAAAAACCACTTCTGGGTGCCTTTTTGCTACCTGCGGATGCTCTGAGAAATCCCCCTGGTCAGGGTTTTTGCAGGATCAATGAGAGCGAGCCATCCAGCTAGCCCTGAGAACATGTGGGAAATCATCCTTCTGCAAGACCCTCTGAGCGAGTAGATGGTTGTATGTCATGTGTTTAGAAAGAATTGCGACTTTAAACTCAGGTTTTTAACAGATGATTTTTAAAACCTTATACCAATGGTCTAACTGCAAAACAGAGAGTAAACTCAAAACAAATAAACTCCTTGCTAAATATGATACCAGCTGGAGAGAACAGAGTGGTAACTTTCCTCTCCAATTCTTCACCAATAGTAGTCTCAGTGTCTTCATTTTCATCCAGATGAATGGAACAAACCAGTAATTTTTATTTTAGGAATAGAGTTATAAAGCACACAGGTTAAAAAAAAAGGAAAGAAAAAAATATCAAACTCCTACTCTGACAGTGACTGTATTATTATTCTTGACTGCTGTATCAGGAATTTTCAGCAGTAAGAATTCATATTTCTTCTCATTCTGTGAAATAGAAAAGGCTTACAATTCTGTGAAATGTAATGTACAGGTTTAATAGGATTGTACTCCTGCCTAATGTCACAGTAACAAATAAATACAATAGAGAATTGCTGACACAATAGAAAACTGCTAGTACAACACAAATGCGTCTCTGTAAATAAATCTGAAGTAATTTCTCTATCCATCTTGGCTACTGCTTTAAGCTCTGCTTACAGTCAGGAGGTGGCATAGCATTAACAGCAGAATCTTATAGCAGCCTCCTCAGTGTGTTACAGCATATTGCAACTCAAGGAAAGACCGACTTGACGGTTTGACTCCGGAACACCTTGTTTATGCACAAACTCCCCTTGCAGCCCACATATTAAAAAGCGCAGAATGGCACATCCTGATCTGGTGGAAATGGGATTGTGAAGGAACATAGTGGTACTCCCGTGCCCTTGGCAGTGGTCGCATACTCAGATTCAGAGCTCTTGCAACACGGTTGGAACCATGTACCCTGCGTACAAGAAATGAAAGCAACTCCTCATCTCCCCAGGCAGCGGTTCTTTGGCTCTTTCTGTCACTGTTTCCTTACTGGCACAGGCTTTCTTCTGACTAGCAGATCCAGTGTCAATTATACCGGGGAAATACGCACTAGCCCTACCCCAACCATTTTCCGTCCTGCTCACATTGAGTCTTTCCAGTGTAAGATAGGACTATTCCTTTCCCACTACCAGTTTTAACACGACAACATCTCTGCCAGAAAGACCACTCAAGGGGAAAACATAACATGCAGCTGACAGACTGTTATGCATTGTATGAGACCATGAGAAAAAAAAGCCCCATCTTGAGTAAAAATAAGGAGCAAACCACCAAAAATCAACAGTGAGCATAATGACTGTTGTTAGTATGAAATTATAATGAATAAAACAGCTAGCCCTCATATCACCCTTTTTCTTCACCTTTCCCTCTATTGGCATGTTTCTTGATCTCATTTTCCCATTAGTCCCATATGAGATACAGTTCTAAGTAGCGTGTAACATTAAGCAAATACTATACTATAATATTTTTCATTTCAAAGTATCAACACTCTATCAACTGAAGTGCCTCAAAATGTCAGGCTAACAGCACAGATAGAAATCACCTTTTCTTTTTCAACATGCACAAGGGCTCATTAAACAAGATGGCAGGTAACTCTTATCAAGGGATATGTAGGCATGCCAGGAAGAGCTGGCATTTTGTTAAGCACAAGGCAATAGCTTGCACACACACTGGATGGTTTCTTCCAGTTATTTTATTATAAACTATAACATATAGCCGTAGATTGCTTCCTGATATTCAAAAGTGTTATACTTGTGCTTGTCAAGAGAATCCTCATATTTCCTGCTATCATGACTTTCCTTCTGTGGCGGGTTGGCCTTGGCCAGAAACCCCCCCAGCTGCTTTCTCACCCCCCCCCCTCCTCAACAGGACAGAGGGGAGAAAATAAGATGGAAAAGCTCATGGGTCAAGGCAAAGACGGGGAGATCACTCACCCATTACCCTCATGGGCAAAACAGACTTGACTTGGGGAAATTTAATTTTATTTATTGTCAACTAAAATAGAATCGGATGGTGAGAAACAAAGACCCAAGAAAAGTAAAACACCTTCACCCTCCTACCCCCTTCTTACCTTCACTGCTTTGTTCCCAGCTCCACCTGCCCCACCAAGGTCTCTCCAGGCACTGCAGAGGACTCTGCCCTCATGCCCACAGCACCTACTTCCCCCTCTTTCTTCTCTATCTCTCACCTCAATACTCACAGAGCTGCTTCTATTTTTTTTTTTTTTTCTTTTTATTTCCCCCCAGCAATGTTTTGCCCTTTCTTAAATAGGCTTCCCCAGAGGTGCCCCACCCGGCCGAGGGGCTCAGCTGTGCTCTGTGGTGGAGCCGGCTGGAACCGGCTGGAACCGGCTGTGTCCAGCGCAGGGCAGCCCCGGCCTCCCCTCACAGCGGCCACCCTGCAGCTCATGGACACCCGCACCCCGTCTCTCATGGCTGTAGCAACGAAATCTAGAGGCAGTCAAACAGGGAGACTGTAAGGTGCTTGCCTCTGGGCAGACACGGTGGGGTTTTGGGGAGGGGAGGTGACCGGTACTTCTGAGCCAGGCGCTCAGCTGGTGTGAACGAGCGCCGTTCTCACCTCACCTGCAGCAACGGGCCATGACTTCACCGATTTCCAAGGGGCTAAACTCATTCACATGGACTTCAGCTGCCGTCCAAGTTGTCTTAATTGGAAGACTAAGCTGACACTCTACAGCAAAACCTGGAATTGCTGTACCGGGGTTGAAAACCACTTTTTAGCAATCTCCAGTGATCTGCTTTCAGTTAACGGCCATCATGCAATGTGACATGTAAGGAATAAGGAGCAGCATGAGGACCTGGTCGTTGCGGTGTTTACGGACAATCTCCCTGGGTGGTTTGATTAGCTGAGGAGCAGATGCTATTTTTCCCCCCTTTCTTGATCTATTTTTGTTTGGAAAATTTGAAGCTGATTGCACATATGCTTAAAGTTTAGGTATGCAGATTTGGAAAAATCTAAACAAGTAAATGCATTTCATGAATATTACCAAGTAGGCACCAAATATTTATTCTAACCATTGGATTTCTGTGCATGAATGTTTAGCTGATGCAAACAAAGGGACTCAATTGGTCAAATCTTCTTTAGGTTATGAAAGGAGTTTGTCTTTGTTTCTGTCCTGGTTTAATTATCTTCCTTGGTCCAGATGCCTTCATTGAGCTGCATCTGCAAAATGTTTCTCAGCTGAGGTATAAGTAAATCCTTCCATGATTTGACCCTGTGGCCAAGGACCAGAGGAGCTGAACACCCGCACTGCTCTTCCCGCAGTAAGAGTTGTGAGTGCTCAGCACCCTAAACCATTTTAGAGGCGGTTTTGCATACCTCAGTGCTGCAAAATTCCTCTACGGAAGAAATTGCTTATGGACCGCTCCCCAACGCACATATATATACACATACATGTACCCACAGTCATTCGTGGGGTGAGGCCAGAAGGGACATGATTTAATGCCCCTTGCAAGAATGGATGAGCAAAGCATCTGAGAGGACTTTGTACGCCTGAGCTGGACAGATCATGGTTGTAAGGTGACCAAGTACTCTCCCCTCTGCACAGAGGGCAGCAACAAGAAGGAGGGGAACCTTTAGTAAGGAGAATCAAAGGGCACCCTATGGCATGTTAGCTCCCGGTGAGCCCAAAGCAATTATTTCTGACTGCATCTGCATTTTCCAGAGGACAAATATTAGGCCCTTCAGGAGGCAAGGCAAAGTGCGATCAGGGATCACAAACCATGACAAAAGCATCGGAGTTGGCTTGTCAGAGAGCTTCTCAAGGTCATCTCACTCTAATTCTGAGTCACCATTTAGTGTGACTCAAGGGTCTATCATTTCCATTGAACAGGCGGGTGCACAAAGCCCATGTTTTGATGCCAGGAGACAACTACTCTTCCTCTGTAACAGTCTTTTTATTCTGGAGGCAAGGGCGGGGGAGAAGGCAGGAATATTTCATTTCATATTTTTAATTAAATGAATCATTCTGATATTAAAATATTAAGAATGCATTTTTGTACGTTTTCCACATTGCACCAGGAAATAAAAAGATACATTTTTTGTTTCTGTATAAGTTTTTACTTCGGTATCTTCTGATTAGCCAAGTAGAAGCAGCTACATTTCCTTCCTTCCTGTGCTGAGTACGCTGACCTGAGCGTGTACATCTTTCCAACTCTATCTGCACTGGAGTTCGCATGGAGGAACGGATGTCAAGAGTGTTGGCAACAGTCATATTTTTAAGGTACAAGAGACCTATCTACAGGATTAAATCACATCTCAAGAGAATAATTATTAAGCAGGAAACTTCATTAGTAAGAAGGAGAGTAACAGCAAATAGGAAGGTAGAATTTTGAGCAAAACAAACAGAATTTGACCAGAATTGAAAATTTGCATTAAAAAATTATCCATTTTCATGACATTTTCGCTCAGGAAAGTCAAAATAAAAGGCAGCTTTGTGGCCAGCCTCAGTCACTCTTTGTTTCAGAATCACCTCTTTCCCTGATGAGAACTGTAAATGGTAGGTTAACCTCAGCCTTTCATGCTTGCCTGCTGACTTTGCTCCCAGCCAGACTATGTGCCGCGACATAGCACATCCCTCCATGGTGAGTCCACCGTGGTGCATTGCACGTTTGTCACACTGGTATTTCCAAATTGAAGTACTTTTTCATTTTGATGGGTCAAACTTTTTTTTCCAGTGGATAGTTAATCTTTTTTTACTCTCTCAGCTTTCAGGGGGGAAATGCCAAAGCGGTAACTGGAAATGCTATAATTTAATCTGTTTTCATAACAATGAACTAACCAACAGGAAGAAACTCTTTGCAGATATAGACATAATGAGATGCATTTTAATTGTTACTAATGGGCTGTTCATGTAATGTAGACTTCTATGAGATTAAGTATAAACAGGGCATCTATTGTGTCGTTAATAGTCATAGACATCACTTAGAGACTTCAGAACTCAGAACATTTGTGTCCATGGTCTTCAGCTGCCTGTGTGGCTGAGATCTACTGACTGAATTACGCAAAGTGAACTTGAAATGAGAAGGTAATTCCTCACAAATTCAATGTGTCAGACAAGTATTATGATTGGAGAGAAGGAGCTTGTTTGCATTATTTTGCACAGAGCCAACTGTTTTCTGATCATCCACTGGTGGATATTTTTGCCTTCATGTCCATAACTTTCTTTTCCTTTTCCAAAATGCATCCTTACAGAAAAACTTGCTTCTTCTCCAGTACTTTTGACTGCAGTTTGCTATAGCCAGGATGGCACTATATAGTTCACCCAGATGGTCTGAATAATACTGAATGATTCCAGCCACTCTAATTGCATACAATTTTGTTGTAGATGTTGTTTTGTAGAAAAAAAATGTAACTCATACCACTGATTTTCTTTTTCTTTCAGAAATAAACTTAGTAAAAATTGGGACAAGAATTTCAAAAGCAACGAGTAAACATGGGTGCACAGCAATACCTCAAATAAAGAGGTGGTGTTCAGCATCCTCAGAGAATCTGCTTTCCTGAAGGCATCCTGGCTGGGCAGACTTTTGAAAATTATGGCTTAACATGATCAGACAATGGTTTTAAATTGTGGGTTTTGTGCAACAACACAGTAAACAGCTATCTGGTGTGCCTACCCTGTTCTATGTTACACATATTTAAGACTAAAAATTACTCCATTTTTCAATAAAAATGAAAATCTGCTATTTCTTGCAAAAGGTTCCCTTTTTAATTTTTTTTTTTTTTTTTAAACTAGAGATGTCTATTTGGAAATATCTGGGGTACTGATATTTCAGACTTCATTTCCCACGGGAAACCAATGGATTCCATAATTCATTGCAGCAACTCAGCAAGAGGTGAAAACTATATGCAATTTAATCTGTTTAGGGAGAATCACACAGCAAGAACAATGGTGGGATAAAGATCCAAAATGAAATTCCCATGAGCACTGTGGAAGTATTTTTCAAATAAAAATGTTCAGTTTTCAGTTTTTGGTGAAAAGGCAACATATTCTAAAGAACTGCTGCCTGCTTCAATCCAGTCTGGTTAACTCCTGTGTAACTGTGACAGTAGATGCAGACATTGGCTCATTTATCTATGTAATGTCTGCATATACTAACGTGACTTGTATTTTTTTTCTGCAGTGCTGTGGCAGATTATGGCACTTACAAAACATGTATCTTGTTAGCTGATATGAAACGTGGTAGGAAAGACATAAAACTCCACTAAATTCTCCAACCTACTACCGTACTGTTGGTAGCTTAATAGTAGTAAACGGAGGTCAGCATTAAAGTCTATCTGATTTCATTTTCCACTTACCACATATTCCGTACATCAATCATGGACTATGAGACTCCATGGCCCCTTCCACAGGAGGAAGGATGACTTCATAGTTAGAGCGTTAGGCTTGAGTTTAAGAGATTTGGGTTCAATTTCCAGCTCTCCTATGGAATCTTGGTTAAATTATTTAATCTGTCAGTTCCTATCCCCCAACTGGGAAGACGATAATACTTCTTTCGTCACTTTTGTGGTTTATTCACTTAAAAAGCACTTAAGGGCAGGAACTGCCCTACAGCGGATGTCTGTGTGCAGGGCTCAGCACTGCAGAAATCCAACCCTGCTTGAGGAACCACTGCGAGACCACAATAATAGCAACAATAACCTATTTCCAGCGATATAAATACACATGCAGGTTGGCTTGAACATGCACTTAAGCCATTGTGGAAGCAGAAGAGGCATATGCAGCACCTTCGAGGAACTCGAAATCCGGCCATAGCTGTGAGATGAGTCATCCCCCACTTCAGCCTTTTGCAGCAGTCCTTGGAGCAGCAGCAGGGTGATGCTACCTGGCACCTGCAGGCTTGTGAAGTCGTTATTTGGAGAGCGCTTGACTGACAGGAGCTGAGCAGTGTTTCACCCTGTGGGGCTCGTGACAGCCACAGTGTCTGTCAACACATTCTATCACTCTCTGCTTATGCAGACTATTTTTTTTTCCTTTTCCTTTCTCTCTCCTTTTTTTTTTTTCCTGATGTATTCATCACTAGGCTGCAGACACCTAGTTAATCCATTTAGAACCTATCAACTCTGTTCATCGGCTCATAAACCCATTACCTCGGAGGCGCTGTGCTCAGGGACACAGGTGCCAGACCAGTGCACAAAACCCAATTGAGTTATGTAGCAGGCAGCAAGGCCCTCGGATTCATGATTCTGCCTGCATGGGGAATTGCACGCGTTATGTGGCAGCAGCCACTTTATTAAATATCGATTTAAATCACAGCCTTTAATCAAATCTGATAGAAGACCTTTCTCACCTCCTGTCTCTCCTCCCCTCCCACATGCCTTCTCCATGCTCCCCCCTATCCCCCACCCCCCCCCCAGTCCCCTCCTGTCTCACACGGGTCCGCCTGATGACAGCAAAGCTCAGGAATGAATAGTTAGCAAGTAGTTCAACAGCAAACCCTTATCAACAGTAATGAGGCATTTGCGATAATCGAGTGATGAAATGTAAATGGGCAGTAATGAGCACAATTACATCCACTGGGGAACCATCAAAGCTGCTTCTTTCCTCGCAGATAGATGAGCTCCCTCGCTGTCGCTGCCCCTTGCTGCCTTTGCTCTGAGCATGGCGCAGATGCAGGGACCGGCGGGAAGGGAGGTGGCACTGGGAAGAGCAGGACCCAGCGGTGCCTTCCCGAAGGAGCTCGCTGACGGCAGCCAGGTAGCAGCCGGGCTCCCTCCACACTAATTCCACCTTTGATGGGTAACCTTCACCTCCTTCTCCCCCGCCTTCCCTCTGCCCTCTCCTCCCTCCCTCCCGGTCCTTAGGGATGATTTGATTTGCTGCAATGTTTGAAAACTGCCTCATTGTGCTAACAAGATTAACTTGAGCCTATGTCTGTTTGATACACTGGAAATGTGCAGGGTGACTTGGACTGGCTTTCAGCTGGAGCTGAAAGAGGCAAGAAATGGGACGGTTGCCAGGGAACAGGCCCGACGGCGGCTTATGTCATCCTTGCCGGTGAGGGACCAGCAGGGAAAAACACCGACACATTCAGGAGAGGGGGAAAGTCGGCGCTTCCGTAATCCAACCGGGCAACATTAACAGATCCCAGAAATTGCTCACCCAGAAATAAACACATCAAACTGCATAATCTGGCCCAGTTACTCAGTTTGTCCTGGATAATTTGTGCAACTAAATAGTGCTAGGGAAACGTCAAAGACCCAGGACTAAAAAGTTGGACTGCAGAGAGACTCTCTTGCCTGCTGTGTGTTCACCAAACCGCTCTTGACTCTTTGCTTCCTGGGTCTCACGGGATTTAACTGTGGCATATAACCTAATTGTCAGTGTCCTTATTTCCCTGTTTTAAAGCCACGTTATCGATGGATAATTATCGCAGGAGTTTGTTTAAGAAGTGATCAGCTAAGGAAGGCTCATCAGTTGTGACTTTTTCTTCTTCAAAGTCACGGAAAGGCTTCTGGTATGCCTGAGCCCTAATATGATGGTCAAAGTTATGTTTCTGATAATTCCTTGCATTAAAATCCTCTTTAATTATGCATTCATTGCATCACATGAAGGATTCCTATGCAGACAGATCTCCTCCCTGCCGGATCACACACTTGAAAGCCAGGCATAGTGCAGATGGTCTACAAAGAGCATGCTGCAGGACTTTTGACCCTTGCCAGATCTGCAGAGAAGGGTAGGTGTCATGTTCGGCGTGGCCAAAAACACGCCAGCCCACTGGGCGTGCAGAAAGGGGCTCTTGGCAGAGCTGGAGGCGGGGAAGAGAAGTTCACCAGTAACTGTGAACTGAATTTACCCACTGTAAAGATGTGGGTCTCATTTACAATAACACCATTTCACAAACTGACTGGAAAGGGGAGGCTGTGTACTTTTTTTTTTTAAAAGCATACACATTTTGCATAATTTAAATGGCTACAAAGTCTCTGGTACGACTAGAAAGTCACACAAAGCTAAATGGTAAAGCAAGCGGTGGAGCAAACTAACACTGGTGGATAGGGAGTAATGGAACAGGAAACGGTGAATCTTTGGTAGATCTCTTCCAAGGACTACGAGGATTGTAACAGGGGGGATCTGAATGAAAACAAGGTTTGGTAATGGAGAATGCTAGCCAGAGAGCAGCTGGCGCAGGGGCAGGAAAAAGACTTGAAAGGAGACTCAAAATACTCACTAAATGTTTCGAACAAAGTCAGGGTAGCAGACGAAGGCTGAATGTACCCAGGCTACCAGAATGAAACAGTTTTCCAATACCACTGAGTTTCTCTCTCATTTCTAACTTTCCAGCTCTCAGAACATGTCACCTCATGGCAATGAATTCCACCAGTCACCTCTCGTGCTAAGCAAGAAATACTTCCTCTTGTCACACTTTAATCTGCTGCCTTTTAATTTCAGAGAACATTCCCCACTTTTCAGTCAGAAATGGCTCCAAATGACCAATTGTGGTGCAGAAAACACATGAGCAAAGCAACGCAAATCCTGGCAAGCGAATTGCATCATCTTGTCTGGGGAGTAATTACGTCAGTGCTGCATCTGAAGACAGATGACCAATGCACAGGTTTAGGAGAGATCCGGCAGATGAGCCAGCCTGGTGCAGTAGTCCACCCACCTGCTCTCAAGTCAGGAAGCAGCTGAACCCTGGACAATCAGATGGGTCAAGATGGTCACCTCCACTGGCATGTCACAGAAGGTCTTCCTGATGTCCTAAGGAGTTACTTGATATTATGGAGTTTCATCACCCGCAGTATCTGGGTGCTTTTAACTACACTATTTTCAGTGCACGTTGTGTTTGGAAATACGCTAGGATCTTTTACTTATTAGAAATGCAATAGCTGTTAAATTGTATTAGTTATTGACCTTAGCAGCAATAAACTGTAGCAAGAGTAGTCTACAGTAAACACTGCTAAATCATAATCAGCTGGCATAATGTGGGTATTTCTGGCCATTTGCACTATGCTCTGTAAAATGCATTTGATCAGAGTATATAAAAATGTGAAAGTACTGTATACTATTTTGAAATGTACTGAGTTTAAAGACATATTCAACCAATTTATCATTTAACTTACGGCTTCGCAAAATCTATTAAACAACACTGTGAGCCTGGAGGCCACACATATGCTACAGCCCTGGAAATGTAAAGAAGTTCATTTTAATCCCTTAATAATGACCTTGACCTATCAAACAAGGTGTACTTATTGTCAACAATTCATCTCACTCTTGACCCTGGCAAAACGCCTAACCCTTGAATACTTATGGTGGGGGAGAAAATGCTTGGTTTTTTTTTTTTCTTTCCCCTGGTGAAATGGGCCAGTTTTTTTCCCTGTTTAGCAAAATCTGGAACACAGATCATTAGAATGCTTTTGGCAGCTAATTTGAACATCAGTGACTCAACTTTGAGAAGGAAGCCTTTTTCTGCCCTAAAGAATCTCAGAGAGTTTTCAGACTACAGTAATTGAAAAATCCCTAAACACTCACTCACAGAGGAGATACACATTACTGCAGGAACAGTCTACAAATTGTAAAGTATTCAATTTACATTCTCAGTACCTCAGGGCAGTTGTGAAGAATTTATATCTTCAGAAACCTTTGAACTAACAAAAGATAACATTTCACAGCAAAGTCTACTTGCATAAAAGTTTTTTAACTCCCTTCATTCTTATTCTGAAGGAAGTGTCTTTTGCACTTCTGGAACCAAGGCTCAAGACAGGTATCTGAGATGTTAAAAAGGAGATGGAGATGGAAATAGAGGTGTTAAAAAAATTTAATGGACATACTGCATCTCATTTAGAACATGAATTCATTATTCACCAGTCCACACATGATGTATTCTTGCTCTGAACTTGATGTCTTTTTAAATGATACTTCGGTTTGATCAATGTGCAAAGATTCTTAGTTATATTAAGGCCCTTTATGCAAAGGGCTTTATAATGTGTAGATAACGGGCACAGCTACATCCTGGGTGAGGGCAAACTACACCCTGGATGAGAGCAAGAGGACCTTTTTTGTTCCTGGTGCGCATCAGCTGGGGCAGTGTGTAGTGCCACATCTCATGCAGTCAACTGGCTACATCACCCCCCTGTTTACACTGAGTCTTCATCTGCTCAGAGACACTGCATTTAAAAATGAATTCTGATGAGACTCAGACTGACACTTTGTAAAACTGAAAAGAGAATCCTTCTCTTTAAGAAGTGAAACTTTTGTGGTTTTTTTTAAATAGGGTCACTTCATAGATTATATCACTTGGATCTCTATCAACAAACCAACATTCTCAGAGGTTCCACTGTGAACCACACAAAAAGCTGTGTATTTATTTAGGACCAAAGAACCTCAAGGGATTCATGGAATAGTAGGTATCTTTAATGATGTGCTTAAGTCACACAAATGTCGGAGTTGACATCCAGCTGGCACTTGAGTATACAGAGAAGACAGAGACTGCTAAGTCATTAGGGTTCGAGCTCACAGAATCGGTCCCTGTTTGTGTAAAGAAAATTGGTAATAGAAACAGGCATCACGTTTGCTAGCTAGGAAATAATCTTTCTCTTCCTCTGCCCCTTTTCTTGATCAAAGAACACTCAATATAATTACCAAACCAATGACATTCTTTTGCTTTGGCTTTTTTTAAACTTCTACAGAAAAAAGAGAAGGGAGGAAGGACAAAAAAAAAAATGTGCTTCAAGCCAACCCTAAATCTGTGATTACCATATTCATGTCCAACACTAAGCATTATGTGGAAACATTAATGAAAGTTTTAAAATGCAATCATCGGTTAAAGTTTTTTTCCCCTTCTCTATAAAGAAATTGATAAATGTTTCTATTAACTAATAACCCAGGAATCAACAGTCTTATAAAACCGGTTTATTCAGCCCAGAAAATTAGGCAATCCATCATGACTGATTTGCTCACATTTTCCCCTGCAAATAAGTGAGATGAAAACTTTAAAACCAATAAGATAATGCACTTAACAAATTCAGCTGAGAGAGATGGATAAACTAAGATGCCACTGGCATCAGTTAAGGAAAATCTGTCGTGTTTCCAATTATTTGAGCAGATTTTGTATCCCAATTTGCTGCCAGACTGGCTGCATCCCCACTCCCCTCTTTCAAACCAAATCATCTGATCTTAAATCAGAACAAGCTCATCATATCACACTATGAAAGGCCAACAGGGGATAAATGACACCAGATGTTATATGAGTTTTCTTTTAGGCTTTCATTTCAGACTTACTGCATTCCCCATGCTGCTTTTTACTTGTCAAAAACTAAAATGTGCTTTGATAGATAACAACCCTATTTTCTTCACTGCCTGAGCTTAGAGAATACCATTAAGTATTGATATTGATGGTGCTTAACTAGGGAATGCAACCTGGGACTGCAGAAAGCAGGATCCTGGGATCCTGAGGTATCTTTCAGTCCCACAGATACATTTTCTGCTAGTCCCAGGGTTTTTCTGTTGTTGCTGCTGGGGGTGGCGTTGGGATACATGCTGTGTGATTTTACAACACAAAATGTGAGCGCACAGACAGACAGGAAGAGCAAGGAGGGGCAGACGCACTCAGAAACATAACTCTTAGGCCCATCTGCTGCTGCTGTCTGAGCTGCTGAGGGAGCCGATATCACACCGAAAGACTAACAATGAACTTCTGAAGCTGAACTGAGGCTCGCTGGTGCAAAATCCAAGGCACATCATTTTAATTTGCTTTGCTTATGGTCTTCTGGAGTCATTGTGTGCCTGGACTGGTAGGGAGAGGCTGGAAAATGGCAGAAACAAAGAATAGCACGCGCTGCTCAACAGCAGTGGGAGAACCAAGCATGCATGGTAGACTACACGCACGGCTGTTTGTGCCTGCAGGGCACACCATACCCCACCAGCCCAGGTCTGAAGGGAGAAGCTGCTCTGTAAGGGAGAAACCTGATGGTTCTACCAAGGCGTGGGCAACCTTTTAAAAGCAGGCTTGGCCATATGCAATGTACTAATTGTGTTCCCAGGCTTAAAATGGCTGGCTGGTGCTGCAAAGAACCTGATATAAAGAAAATGTGAACCACCTTGGTAGAGGGCAAAGAAATAAATTAATAAATAGGTTAGTCTTGATCGTGAAGGAAAAAACCACTTCTTTCTATAGGGTCATAAATGATTGTTTTAAAGAGTATTTAAAAAGCTACACTAACCTTTCGTAACTGCCACAAATATTTTCTTAAGAAGATACCTAGTGAATGCACTTCAACTCTTAAACCCACAGTGACTGGTGACATGACATCATAGGGGTGTTTCACGTCAAGATGATATAATAGTCTCCCAGCTGGCCAGGTGTGTGTGTGTTTGTATGGAGGCACTACCATGGCTTCGAATACTTTAGTCTACTGCCTGGGAGTAGCTTGCTTGTCTCATGGGTGGCTGTAGGAGGTGGCAGCTTAACCTCATCGACTTTCCTTCCAATACACCCTGCAGATGCAGTGGGGGAGCATATTCAGACAGTCTCTGACTGCAGCTGCTGGCAAGCAGCTTGCTCCAATGTGCACTGAAGGCAACAGGGTTAAGCCTCAGGAGGAAAGGAAAAGATAAGGGTATGGTCAGTGTAAGTGACAGCAGCAGAAGCTCTCCTTTACAGGTCAGAAATGCTCAATCACAGATTCTGAATCAGAATTTAACTCCATTTAAACACCACAACAACTTCCCCCCCCCCCCCCAACCCTTTCTGCTGCCCCGGTGCTCTGCTGCTGCCTGTGCATTTCTGCCTGCCATTTTGATTCCACTTACTTCCACTGATAGCATCACCTTTGCAACTCATGCAAAATATGCTTCGTGAACAAAATACACCAATAAGCCAGCAGCTGTCAGAAACCATGACTTATAGCATTAAACAGCATCAGTTTGGTTTGGCTGACACTCTGCAATATCTACGTAGCGCAGCATCACTTGATACTAAGAATGAGCTGGCCTCAGCGCCCATCCCAGCAAACCTTTACAGGAAAATAGAAATCCTTACCAACCGACTTGTGCAATGAAGTGATAATGTGGAACACCCAGGGTATGGGGAGGGGACCTGGCAGCGGGTACATCGATGTGTTTAGGCACATCAGTCTAGAGATGAGTGCCCTTCTGAGCCTGCTTTCATTCAAAGAGCTAGGCAAAACACAGTGTGAAGAAAGGAGCCAACAACTCTTAAATCTGGGATGACAACAAAAGAAACATCACTGAATATCTCACAACAACAAAGTTGTGCCAGATTTGCCTCACCTTTAGCTACTTGTACGACTGTATCACATCTGTGATTTCCAGAAGTGGTAAGCAAGAGCTTACGTTGATACCTTAATGCTCCCCTCCTTACAATATTCAGTTGGAGAACAAGCATCATATCACTTGCTGGTCCAATCTTTAAGTGTATTTTATGTCTTTCAGAGAAAAGTAGCAGAATAGGGTAGAAGGTGATAAATTGATTACTAAACTAAAAGCAACTAACTGGAAGTTATTTAGGCAAAATGATAACAAAATCCACCATCTATTCAAACTATTGCCGCAAAAAAGGTGATGGAGTAACCTTTTCATCTTTTCTAAACATCTGATTATTATACATGTGGTCGGATATGCTAGTTAGCAGATGAAAGGAAAGATCTCCCATCCTCCCATGCTTTCTTTCAATGCTAATTTTTCTTCCTGCACCTGACTATGCACCTGCTCACATGCTTTGTGGAAGAGAGACAAATTGCTGCTTTTGGATCCATGGGCACAAGAGAAAATGCCTGTGACTCGGCAGTCCTCCAGCATCATCAGGAAGGGTCATCCCTACAGTCACCAGAAATACAAGACCTGTGGCCCCCAGTAGCCAAGCTAAGTGTGAAACGGGCTGTGGTGGGGAGAGACATCAGGGATGCCACCTCTGCTCCCCCTCCATGTCAGAACATAACCACATGGTCTTGGAAATGTATTGTCCTGCATGCAGGCACTTGGCATTTTCAGTCAATTTGAGCTGGCTTTCTTGGCACCTTGGCAGGTCCTTCCTGTAAGGGTTTTCTCTGTATGTGAATTTCTCTTTCGGAAACATCTGCCCAAGCTGAAGATTTTAAGTGAAACTGGAAAAACATCTGTGGAAAGTGTTTCTGGAACCTCTGTTGGTGGACAACCACCCTGGAAAGCTTGTTCCTATAGGAACAGAAAAGGAAGATGGCCCTTGTGACAGTGTGAAATCAAAGCAGTTTAAACCGCAGTAGCAAATGCTGATAACAAACTGCTCTCAACCAAACTCCAGGCTGAATATTACAAGCAGAAATTAGGCAGCTAACACTTTGGCATGACCAATCGATTTAAGAAAATCAACACTCTGCTGACATATAAGTCATGAAACAGGAGCAAAATTAATCAAATCAATGACTTCTTTCACTGTATGATATTCAGCACAGCTAAATCCCACCCATCACTTGCTTAGGCCACCAATACAGTAAAATCACCATGTTCCGTCACTGTGGAAGCAAGCTCCTAATTTAATTATTGCATACCCTCTGCTCTTATTGCAGAGCTATTTCCTTTTACATTTGCTCTGATCTAAGACACGCCATTTCCTGGACTCAAGATAAAAGAAACAACATCATTGAAATACCCTCAGCAGTGACCCTCTTAAAATAAAAGTCTGGGAATTAACAGCAGCCGCATAGGTATCTTTGGAGATCACAGGAGCAACTCTGAATTTCCCGGCATACCACTGTATGAATATTTGCCTTCTCGTATCTTTCCAGTTGAGAATGAGGCAGCCAAGTAACGGGATTTGAATGCATATTGGCTTGCTGCCTCTGCTGTTTTGATTTGCAGACTGGCCAAGCAGAACGCAATTAGTGGTATTGACACCTTTACAGGAAGCACTCATAAGGGAAATGGGAAATTGAAAATGTCCTTTAAAAGATGGAAGCAAAATACTGTATCAAAGCTTGCTGGTAAATAAGACGAGCCCAGAAAAGTGCTCAGTCAGAATATTTGTATTTCTGTATCATTTAGGAAAATCCTATTATGGCTTTAGCCACAGAGACATCCCTGGTGTGCAAGATAGAGGCAGTTCATAAAATACATAGCATTTTCAGCTTGAAAATAGGGCAACCTATTGCTTTCTGTAGATGGCTATGTTACACCCCAGTTCCCATCAATAGAACATAATCTCATTGCAGCAGGCAATACTCAATATCAATGAAACACTGGTATTGTAGGTATTTGCAGACTGCCAGTACCTAAAGGACAGAAAGACTTTGTGTTTTTACAAGGGCCAATATCTCTGAAACACATTTATGAAACAAGGCAGCACACCAAGGAGGCAAACGAGTTATATGCATGTGTCCACAGAGCTGTCTGCAGGCATTTGTTTGCTCTTTCTCCCCTCTCTCTCTCTTCTGATACTTTGTACTGTCCCTACCTTACACTCACGAAGTTTCACTAGCAATGTCAGTTATGCAATTAGTCCCCTGCCAATTAATGCCAAATTAGATGCCTGCTGTCAGCGTTCCCTAGCACTGACGGAGTGTATGGTAATAATCTGTAACCAGGATAATGCTCTAAGGACTCTGCATTGTTCTCTGGAAAGGGGGAGAAAAAAAAAAAAAGGAAAAGAAAGAAAAAGAGAAAGAAGAAGTATGTTGCACGTTCACTTATGCCATCAGCAGTCAGTGCAAAAATAAAGTAAGTTTTGTTGTGCAGTTATCCCAATGATTAAAATATAATAGGCTAATGAGATTACAAAGCTGATTGTGAACAAGACCAATTGTGTTAATTGGAGACTCCTGAATGGCAATTTGAGCTGCTGCCGCTGCTGAGTTTTGAAATATAATCAGTTTTACTAATTTTATCTGATTTCTTAATGAAGCTTGCCTTGAGCAATTGTTCTATGTGTTCTTTAGCAAACAGCGTGTGTCATAACTGCTGACATTAATCTTGATTACTTTAGTTAAAATAAATAGTTATACTTGGGCGGCTTTCAGAAAATACATCACAGCAAATGTAATGTTAGGAAGAGATGGGGTTTTACTTCTTATATTTGTTGTTTTTTTCTATATTGTATTTGCAAAGTCCCAACTGTGAAATATCTTTCTTGTATGACCCGATCTCTTTCAGACTCCCCTGTCTCTTGCCCACCCTTCAGAAGGCATTTTTGACTTCCACAGAAAGAGGGATAAAGACAGTGTCTTTATTACAAAAAAAATCTTTACTAAGAGAAAAAAAAAATTCCACTAACAACACCCAGCTCAGAAAAAAATACTACAAAGAGCTTTTTCATGCATGAATCTCAAAGTTGGCACACACATTCTCACCACCTCATGCTCCAGCTGCCACTACTAACACTCAAGCCTTATAGAAATGCTCTCTCTCATATAGCTTATTTATTTTTATGGAGGATTAATATACTTAGGATGGCTCTTTGGAGCTTTTATAGTGCATTTGATGGGATGCTGTACCATATTGCTGCTTACAAAGGGACACATAAACATTAACAAAAATAAACAGTAGAAAAGGGGAAATGGGAATATAAGTGCAGTCTGAATTAATAGTAAACATAGCTAGAGATTGTTCATATTTCAGAACTCCTATTATATTTGGCCTTGCTTTTACAGGGATAATCCTTTCATAATTAAGATAATGGCTAACTAGTCTGATAGGTATTATACATCTTTTTGAGCCAGTGTGCTTATATGACAACATAATTTGCATGTACTTATTACTAGACTATAAAATCTGTGGATTTTATATGTAGTTGCATTGATTAGGTACTTGGATGATAAATAGAAACCATTTTGGGAAAGATGATATAGGATATATTAAACATTTATTTCAGCCTCTCTTTATAGCCAGCACTGGTTTGGTAAATTAAAAGTGTTTAGTCTGGCCTGGATAGTAATCTATGTCCAATTAGGATCTAAATATGTATAAGAAACATCTAGCTTTTGATCTGTATGCATGTCGCAATTTCTTTAGTCATGGGGTTTTAGAAAGAATTACAAAGTTTTTTCTCTAAGACACAGTATTCTGGAACAGGGGAAGGTCACGGGCAGCAGTGCCAGCACAGAGAGCAGCTTCAACACAGCACTCCTGAGGGCTGCGCTGAGTACCAAATATTGGCATTTTCTACTCATAGATATAATGGGTGAAAGTCTGGATTTCCTACTCAAACTCTGCTTCCTCAGCGCTTAAATGCACTACTGCTTGAAACACTGCAGTTAGAAAAGATGTCAGCTTTTTACGGGCAACTCTGACTTTTATGGAGAAGCTGACATCTGACATACAGCATTTTCACTCCCTGACCCTGAAATTATGGCCTTTTATTTAAAACTACTTCCTGTCCTGCTTAAAAATCGAGCTAGACATTTTGGGGAGAAAAAAAATGAACTTAAGATGTTTCCACAATGACCTTTCCTTGAAATAATCGTAATTCATAATTGTGATTCATAACCACAATTCTGACCCTCCCCTAGAACAGCAGTGTTCCCATCAGCCCGGGTTCCTCAAACACCAAACAACCTTTTTCAGACACGTTTAAGCTCCAGTGAGTAGCCTCATGGCTTCTTTAGAAGGCCTGCTTCACTCAATGAGTAAAAAATACATGTGGAATTGAATTTGTGTATTCTCACTTCTGCTTAATAAATATGAAAATTTATACTTAATGAGAATCTACTTTTACCCCTCTCTGCCTTCCTTAATGAGAGCTAATTGAATAGAACAATCTTCATTTGGCAGGACACATCACGAGGGCCTGTCTATACTTAGAAATTTACTGAGATAACTAATCTAAAATGGTTGAGAAATATCCCTACAGCTTTCTGCCCAAATAGCTGTTCCAGAGCAATTACTTCAAATGAGCTATTTTTGTAAATTTTCAAGTGTATACAAGTCTCAAATCTAATATCTGGCTGGCATTACATACCCAACTATTTTTTATGGATCAACCTATTTGATCTGGTGAGTAAGTCACACTGTAGTAACAAAAAGAATATACTAACATTGGCTCTGATTTGCCTTTATGCTAATAAACGACACTATAAAAACAAAGCATTGGCGCCACTGATAATTTGTCTATATATGACCTGGCTATCAATTCCACACTACCAGTTGCAAATTCCTAGCCCCAAATACTTTTAAAGGTACCATACAGGCTACTTCGTAATAAAATTTTTCACCTTTTCACTTCCCATTAGGACTGAATAATTTATTTCTCAAGTGCTCTCCCTGCAATTTACAGACAGCTAGGCTGCTGTAGCTTTCAAAGGTACATTAGTGTGTGATAAGCCCTATTTTAGGTCCTTGCTGTGCTCAGTGCCAGAAAGGCTACCAAGTTTCAAAGCTCACACGTATTTCTTTGGGGTCTGGCAGCACACCAAAACGGCAGCCTCTGCTAAAACAGCCTGGATTCAGCAGACGTGGATTGATCCTTTTCTTGTTGTGTGTGAGAACCATTTCCCTCAGCATGACCACTGCTTTAATCTTGTGTTTTAAACATAAACAGAATGACAGATTTTACAGTATAATCTGGTAGGCACAGCAGCCTTTTAGAAGAATGACTCATTAACCTAGAAGCTATGTATAAGCAAAAAGGACAGACAACAAGAAAGGGGGAGAGAGGGAGAGGGAGAGAGATTGGTTTTGTTCATGATTTAACACACAACTGTGATCCACCTGCCTCTAAAATACATTGCTGGAGCAGAAATAAACCTCACTATAAGCAGGGCAGGAAAAAGTGGCAATACAAAAGAGCGTGAAGAGCACAAGGAGAGAGGGGAAGGAAAAATGAATTTTAAAATTTTCTCTCCTGCTGCATTTTTGAAATGTAACACAGACTTCTATGGTAGTAATGTTCTTGTTGCCATGCTGGTGTAAAGAGACAGAAGAGAAGGAAGGCATGTTGAGAAAAGCAATGCCTCTCATTAGACCAACTGATGTAAGTAGAAAAAAACAGAGAAGAGGAAATACAGATGTACTGGTTTTCCTTGTATTCAAGTCAAGCAGTTTAAAAGAAACTTCCATTTTATTACAACACTAGGTCTTTTTTGTTTAGAGGCTAGCTAGATTGCAGCTAACATTGATATATTAATCAATTTGCAGGGGGAGAGCTTCTGGGACAGTTTCTCATTTATACTACTGTCCCTTTTGTATCAGGCTGGGCAGATTAAATGTAATTTACACCCTTGTTTAAGTTTATTTTACATTGCTATGCTATTAGTGTAAATAAGAATCAGACCCTCTGTTCTTAAACTACTCCCGAAGGTAGTAGTTAAATAATAGAGACCCAAATGTGAAACTGATATTATTCTTTCATTATCTCCTTTGTCTTAACAGAATAAATTTTGCTCTCATTTATATGAGTATAAACATGTGTGTAAATGTATTGACATCACAGGTACATAGATGAAGCAGGAGAATCTGTGTTAGCATTGCTGTGATTACAGTGTTTATGTTTGTTCATCATGTCTACACATGTAGCTTTCCTTCTCCTTGGTTACAACAAGGAGGATGTTAGATTGACCCATTATTATCTTTAATGTTTTGTTTGTGGGTTGCATTTTCGAATTTGACCCCTTAGGAAGACAGCATGGAAAAAAATAAACCTTTAAACTTGTGGTTAGAGTTGGTACGGTCTTAGGAAATATATTTTCTGATGTATGACTTAAATCCTTTGTGTAACTTCAACTTGTGCTGCCCAGTTGTTCACTGCAGTTGGTATTCCCAAATGCATATGCAACCCATGTGATCAGCAGTTTTTTTCAGCCATCTCCTGGGAATTGTTTTTTACACCTGAGTCACGAGAAATGATTGAACTAGATCAAAGTAGGGCGAGAGTGAGGTCATCCAGCTGGGTGGCTCTTGTCATGTGTCCTAATATAATTTGGTGATGCAGTGATAGACCATGTTACTGTGACAGGATGCATCAAAAGGGAATGAGATATGTTTGAAGGGAGTTCATGTCACCAGAAAAGCCTAGGCATGGTCGAATGCATGTATGTACATGGAGCTATCTGAGGAGACATCATGGCCATCTATAAATGACATCCTGCTGACCTGCTTATGATGGAGGACCATCATCAGCTGGGTTTCCCATTTGCTTGAGGGAATGAGCAATAACTCTTTTTTCTATTCTTCATTCAAACTAAGGCATTTGTAAACAAGAAGCAAACTCATACCAGATGGGATCTTACTTTTCATAATGCAAAGACCAAATTGTTATTTAATCATTCCAAATTGATTTACTATGCCAGGCATCTCTTCTGTTGCTAATGGTAGGAACTCAAGAATTTTGGGGTTTCCCCCCCTCATCCCAGAAAGCAGAGTGACTTATCTCCCAGTTCTTATGACTTCTGTCACACCCACAAAGCTGAAGCCACAGATGAATCAATCATATCCCAGGCATTAGAAGTCTTTCACAGAAGACATGAGTGCCTTTACCTTCCTCTCCTCATTCAAGCCATCTCTACACATAAGAAAAAAGGTGGCATTATGATTCTTCACAGATTTTTTTTTTTATGCTGTCACACCTGCACTTCCGAGATGCTTTGCTAACCTTTTTCTTTTTACCATTAGTTTCTCAAATGGATCTGCTGAAAACAGACAGTTGTAATTTTTCCAGGCAATATTTACTTAAATTATGTCATATAGTCTACATTCAGATATCTCTTTCAGAAGAAAACATTGCCTCAAACTGTACATACATGTAGGTAAGGTACCTTTGCTATATTTAGATTATTTAAATTTTTTATAGATAGGATTTACATCTTTCCATATTGTTTTTATACTGCTTTTTCTTTTTATTAGGGTTTTTTTAACATATTTATCATGCATGGCTGTGGCTTTCTCTGTAAGCCTTTAATATATAAGGGGAGCTCTTTATACCACAAATAAGAATGATCTAATTTCACAAAACAAAAGGAAAAAAACTCAAAAGATTCAGGTGGAGTTAAAGGCTAAAATTTGCCTATAAATGCAGCCTAGCACTTAAACAGGCACGTAGTTGTAACTATATGAATATTCCCGCTGAAATCTAGGACAGGGAACTGTATTTAGAACAGTTTTTAAACACTCTTCTGACCAACTGGGGTTGTAACAAGTTTTGTGTTCAAGCATAACACAATTAACAACCACGGGAAGAAAAAAAAAAAAGTAGGCTAAAGAGTTATCCTGGATTGCCTGTAGAGTGATTTTATTCCTGTTGCCTTCCCTCAGTTGGACAAACAGTAGTCAAAGCACGCTAACGCAGAAGAAACATGCTATGGAGCAGCTTTCTGGGCACCCAGGGTTTGCGGGACAACCATTTCTGAACACTTCCTGCGTGGACAAGACCCAAAGTGCTAGAAAACAGAGGGGAAGGTTGGACCTTGGTTCTTTAGGTTTGCAGGAGAGTGCAGTCAATCTCAGTCAGGCTGCTTTCCTACCTTCCTTTTCCTCCAGAATTAAATCAAAACTGACAGAGTAAGGAAAAGATTAACACATTTGGAGTTTGGGAGCAGAAAGACTGACTCATTCTTGTTTATGATGCTTGCCTGGCTTGTCATTTGGAACAAAAGAAAAGCATCCAGCTAGATTTTTCAGGCACATGCCACGCATGAAGGGTTGCCAGGCTTCAACCTTCCTCGTGACATCATCTGAAAGGCTGTATAATTCCCTGCAGCAAAATATCCACAGAGGTCACGGCAGCTTGCTTCAACAGCTGAAATCCGTTTGCTGTCCTCTACACACTTGCATTTGGAGGAGGATTTATGATAGTTATCTAATTTGGAGTATGGAAAAGTTCACACGCTATTCATAAATAAACAGCAAGGGAAGAAATTAAAACAAAGGTGTGATCTAGTGGCAAAATAAAAACTAAGCATGAGCTTACTCTAGACTACAGACCCCAAAGTTGTCTCCTTTATCCTTCTTCCAGAAGAATTTGTGATCTCATGAAAAACTAACAAAAAAATAAACAGAGCTCTTTCCTTCTCCCAATATCCCGTAATCATAAGCCATCTGTCAAAAATAGCATCTCAGTGCTGCACAGATCTATTTGGTACCTGTGTGTTCAAAAATATTTATGTATTTCACCACTGCTAACCTAGTCCAGTTAGTTTGTGGAACTAGCTTGATTATTTTCACCTTGTGGAACAACAGAGTTAATTTAATTCCAATTCAAACTTTTGCCATATTGATAATGCATATACCTGGGAGTACACCTATTCAGTTAGTTCCAATCAATGTGTAATTCAATCAACATTAGAAACTAATTGCAAGTTAAAAAAAAGTAAAGGTATTGTTTTTGTCTTTCAGTTATGATGTATATAGTAGACTTAAAAGGTTAAGCTCTACCATTTTGAAGGCCATTATGTCCATTGAAGGTCATAACGTCCATTGATGGACATTATGAACAGAAACAGTTGGTTTAACTATGCCATTACACCACTTCTTTAATATACTTGTTTTAAATGAAAAAAATCTGTTCAAGTAAATATATTTTCCCTTCTGCACATCCATCAAGTTTAAGATAGATTTATTTACTTAGTGAGAACTATTTTAAAGTGTTTTTTTTCCTGCAGTTGTAAAGGTGTGAGTTCTATATAAATAGGGTTTAACACAAATACCAAAGAAAAAATAGTATTCACCTAATGAAGCAGAGATACAGCACTCACCATATTCTAACATCATGTAAAAGTAAAAAATGAAGAAGATGATAAGTTAAATTATGTTAAACTAAAAATCTGGCTAATTAAATGCACAAAGATATAATGTATCCTTCTGATCAGCGACAAATACATTAACTTTATGGAGCTTACTTTGAAGGTTGTATTTAGCACATATTTTACAGCTTAAAAACGAACAGAAAAAAGGACAGCTTTCTAAAGGGGGGAAAAAAAGGACAAATGCAAACAAGAGTAACAGATAACTTAAACCAAGTTAACCTCCTTGGTGATTTAAATAACAATTAAACCAAACAATTTAAATGCTTGGGAATTAAATAAAATCAGTGAAAGCTTTGGGTTTGTACACACTTTTCACAGGTATAGCAGTGAGACCCTGGCACCCACCTGCAAAAAATACCAATAGTAGTTAATCATGTTCTTACTTTGGAGCTCTCTCCTGATGATCAAGCTTGGCAGGTACTCCTGTCAACTGTATGGTTTAGCTCTGGGCCACAGCTGGATTTTACCCATAATGTTTAAGGAACATGCAACCCCAGAGGTTTGCAAACTGTGACATACATAAATGCTAACCAAGTTGCTACTAGTAGTTTGTGAACCACTTTGGGGTGATATGTGACACAAGGCTGGGAGCAGCACTGCTACCATGGCTGCTGGTACCCAGAGAGACACCTGGGTCACCCCTACAATCACCGTCAGGTGACAGTGAGCAGCCTCCTCAGAGCAGAGCAAGCTGGTAAAATCATTTTCTCCCAGGGTCTGCAGTGACCAGTCTTGTGAAGACGACCATGAACTTCAGTTTCAGAGCTGTCGGCTGGACTTCTCATGCTCCTTGCAACGAGGAGGTCCCTGCCCATCCCTGCTCAGGATCTCCTCATAACTGGATGGCACTAAGTATCACAGGAAACAACCAATAGGCTTTTGGCTTGACAATAACTCTCACCAGTATTTACCCTTTCTCAAATATTTCTTTCTCATAGGAAGCTGCCTGCAATGGCTGCATCAAGGTAAGTTTGGAGATAAGAGCATCCCCAGATTTCCTGCCCCTCTTCTTCTTCTGTTTCAAGCCAGCCACTATGCTGCAGGTTGAATTTCGCTAGCCAGCCATAAAGTTCACCATGTCGTAGCTCTGGGGGAGATAAAGAGGCCATTTCTTTGATGCTCTAAACATGTAACCTGCAACACAGTGATGATGAGTCTTTCGGCATTTCCTTTCTGCTAGAAACCCACCTCTTCAGCTCTTAACTCACTGTCTGTCCTGCTGGGGTTGAACCCCGGTGAAACACAGTTCAGATCTCACAAAAGCCTCCAGTCAAGAGGCAGGCTTGATAGCTGGTCGCACAATAGAAGAAATCTGTCTGGTTTTATTTCTGGTAAAAGTCACGTTTTGAGAAATTGGATCTATAAAACTGCAGGGCATGATACAATGATAATAAATGCATAGAAGCTTTCATATTTATTAATTGCACATATTATAAGATAGAAACCAGCCAGAGTAGTTTTCTAAATTGGGATCAAGATTTTTTAAAGCAGCAGTTCTTTTAGCTGCACATTCTCATACGAAAGCCACCACTGAGGTTTCCGAGTATCAAGACACTGCAAACTGTATTAGTATTTGAGATAAGGCAAGCAAGAGCATCACGTGAAGGGCACAGCTTCTTAAAATTACCTTGTTTGTATGTCCCAAGATGGACATTAAAAACCAAAACAAAGCAAGAAGTGACACTTTCTAAAGTCTTGTCCCAAACCAGTGAATAAAAAGCGACTTCTAGAAATCACTTCCCCAGAAATTATTTGCAAGCTTCCATTTAGTGATCTGAAACATGAATCGTAAGTGGCAAGAAACTGCTCTTATTCATAGCTTAGAAAGCAGAAACTCAGGTACAAAAACTTTATGTAATTTTTTCAAAAGTCACAAAGGACTTGGGAATTCAGCTCCTGTCCTTAGCCTCAAGATCCTCCATCCATTTTCCAGAAATGGGAGATGTTACTGTAATGACTGTATTGTTTTCCTTAGAGTGGGGGTAAGTCTCCTCCCACCCGATTTTCTTGATATTGTACCTTTGATCTTTCTTGTCAAATTGCTTCTTGTGACTGTCAACAGGGCATTTATAAAACAAAATGTGTAAAGGAAAAACTATGCCACATGGCAGGTATAAAAAGCAACAGTTCTAAGCTTTCCTGCAAATATTAGAACATACTTCATACATTTAAGCTGGTGTTGCTGGTGTTTTTCTGTTACAATGCCCAGTGGTATTTCATTGTCTCCTACAAAACTACAAAGGATACTTAAGTTTTTCCTTTTGCTTTTATCCCAGTAATTAAGTCATGACTGACATTTAGAGACATGCAGGTTGAGACACCCCCATGCATTTTCTTTTGACGTTCCTTGAATTAGGCTCAATGCTAAAAGAAAACATTTTCCTGCACTCCTCCTGTATATTTTTAAATGAATGTCATCCAAATGGCATTGCCATTCAATCGTTACAGTGAAATTCTTCACTTGCTGATAGTGCAGCGTGGGATTCTCTAAAATTGTCCCCCATAGGTTCAAATTCAGCCCCTGAAGGTTCACTGGAGTTTAATTTCACTAATCACACGGGGACAGTTATTTTTTGCTCTCGCTCAGCTTCTTTCACATGCGGGCGGGCACATGCACACACACACGCTGCATCCCTCCCGTTCTGTTGCACTTAAGTCCAGATTAGCTCTGACCATTCCTGCACGCAAGTGGAGAGCGACACACCACCACAGTGCCTAAGACCATAGGTGGGTCATTTGCTTCAAGCCAATTTATTCACATTTGCAATGGTAAGATTGATTTTTATCCTGCATTTCTGAGTTTATTTAACTGATTTCAGAAACTGCCACAGCGGTGGGGGCAGAGATCGTCTTCAAGGTTGCTGTCATCTGGAATTTTATGTCCTTCATTTTCTTTCACTCTGTATGCCTGTCACATCGGCTTAACTGTGAGTAGCGTACTAGCCAGTACCTCTGGCATACTGTATATTAATAGAATATTGATATAGCCCAAATACTGTTGTGGGATTCATCATTTGGTAAATCCTCTGCCGTCTGCAGTTTTACAGAGCCGTTTAATTAGCAATTTTACAACCTCCTATTCTCTCATTAAATTAATTAATAATTAAGTTCAAATATAGGCATCTTTAATGTCATAATTATATTTCAGTTTTATGGTCACCAGAGTTTAGCTCATTAGGCAAGGTAGTCATAAACCATAGCTCTATTTAGGGGCTGAAGCACTGATGCACAGGTAGTCTGCTTCTGCTTGGTATTTTTAGCCTTCTCACTTTCTCCTCTTCCTCCCGCCCCCCCTCCCCTCCCCAGGCTTCTCCAGCTCCCCTCCCTCTCATTGCTCTCTGCTAGCACTGGCGTTTTTTCCTGTGGCAGGTCTTTCTCATTCATGTGTACGGTTTAGAAAATCCCCAACACATACCCTCACAGCCCCCCCTGCCCCGTTACTCTCTCTGGAGCAGCCCAGCGACGCTGGCCTGTCAGGGGTCCTGCTTCCTTGCAAGCCTCAGGGACCACCACCTTCAGCGCTGGGCACCCAGCAGTGGCAAATTTTCTGTAGCATCGTATCGGTGACATCGTACTCCTGCTTGACTGCGTGATTTACCAAGGCACAGAACTTAGTAATGGCATTTCACACAGTATGATATGTTGTGCGTTGTTCTATATGTAGTGGATTTATTTCAGTCATTATCACTGATTAAACCAGCTTAGTTGAAAAGGCAAAGCAAAACTTGGCTTTGAAATTGTTCTTATTTAATTTTGTTTGCGCTCACATAACCCAGGACAGCACTAATTATCTCTTTAGTGTAGCTCATATTTCTAATGTAATTCATATGTAAATTGTAATTTAATTCATATGGGAATGTTTGTGTTCCTTGCATATTCTCAGTAAAGAGCACAAACAGTGAATTAAAACTGTTTGGAAATGAAGCAGTGAATTAAAACTGTTTGGAAATGAAAACTTTATGTTGCCTTTTTTGAACTGTCTTTGAATTGTTTTGGCTTGTTTCTCTAACGAATCACAATTCAATTGGATGGCTAAGGCCAACATATTCAGTCTCCTCTCTCCGTATTTAGGCACCTTGCTCACTGGCCTGTTTTTCCTTCTGAAATTGGAAGGCAGGGGGGGAAGCTTTCTGCATGCTCACTACTGTTGAAAAAAAAATCATCATATGATGACTATTATTAATAACAAATAATGATGGGGCGCATTTGTATGACTACAGACCCTATGAGCATGGCACGGCACTGTTTGTGCCACTTCACTACTCAAACAGAACCGCAAGAGAGCACAGCAACAATACAGGAGTGTTATTTCTGGTTCAGCATGTCTGATAATGTTAGGTTAAAATTTCAAGCCCAACCCAAATTTTAAACCCATCAAACTGCTTAGTGCAATATTACTGTCATCTCTGAAAACTGCTGCTGCCCACAGCAAAGTGGTCTTTTGACAAGGCAAGTCAAAACTTCTTATTTGTATGAGTAAAGCGTAGGGCAGGAAAAGTTGTTCCCAGACTGCTGAATTTTCAGGACAGGTTTGCTTACTGTATGTGGGAATAATGCTGCAGCATGCTCTAACACCAGAATCAGAACTAAAAGTAACAGCAAATGCAAGAAGCTGGGTGTCACCAGGAGGGTGAGCTTGAAATCATGCAAAGTCCCTTGTAGCAGGCAGCGCTATCGGCTGTGCTGTGCTATCAGCTAGCGCAGCAGACAGGGTGAAGCAGAAGACCTGAAGGAAACAGGAAGGGTAAAAAGTTCAAATGAAAGAATAATTAAACCTGAAGAGCTGGCAAGTTACTGAATGATGATGTCAGCTACGGTTTTCTTTGCTGGAACTGCCCTTTACATTTCCTAGGCAAAATTGCACTCACAACATCAGGGAGATAATAAATGTCTATTTCTCATCCTGATGAAGATCATCTTTGCTCGGCCCGTGCCAAATGCAGCCACCTGTGCTGCAAGGACTGAGGCCAGGCCCAGAGTCACTGCTTTGCCCCGGTGAACTGCGACCTGACCGGCTGCACAGGAGCACATGTGTGGTGCCCCCCCAAGTTTGGTGCCACCTCGCCATGTGTGCACGGTGCAGGGGACTTGTGACACAATGGTCCTGGAAGCCACTTCCCATGGACAACTGCTGCTCAGGCTGGTACGAAAAGCCCTTTGGGGAAAAATCCTTAACTCCCTGTCATCCCCTCTGTCACTCCTGGGTATTGCTGTGGCCAGAAGAGAGGCAATATTTGTGTATTAGCCCCTGGTGCCACAAGGCTGAGCTCCGGGACGTGTCGCCCTGCTCCTCGGCGAGAAAGGTTTCGTGCGCCAAGAAAAGAGCCAGTCGGGTCACAGCAGTGAACGGCACGCCTGCCTTGTAACATCCCTCTGCCGACCTCCCATCACGAAAAGTGCTCTCTATTTTACAGCCATCTCACCTTTCTCAGGCTTTGGGGACCCCCTGCACAGAAGCTCAGCTCAGGAAGGCATAGTGTCAGGGCGCTATTTAGGGGAGCTGCACAGAGGGTGGGCGACGCGGGCAAGAGGGACCGCTGGCCAGGTTTGGCTGTGATCACACAGCCCCCCCGCAGCCAGGTACCCTCCGGGGAGGGATGCTGCCAGATCTAGGGCACACATTTGAAACATGCATGTACACCCACACATGCACGCACGCTCCCTGTGACGACACAAGAGCTGTCCGAAACTATTTTCAATAATTGATTTGCTGTTTAATTGAACATCATGACTGACTAACATAGCTCATTACTTTACTCATTAGTTAATTATCGAAGAAAGTAGGACAAGTCAATAAAATGGAAGGCTGTAAATTCCAATACTAATTAGCACCATTTCCTCAGAGACATATTTAAGGGCAGATTGGCTACCCGAATGTCCCCGGACCTTGTAGATGAAGGGAAAGGGTAGACTTACCATAAATCTAGATTACCGGCAAGCAAGGCTCGTCAGCAGTAAGTAGTCAAGTACACAGGTGCTGAGCTACTGCCAGGCACCCTGCTTGAAGTGGAACATTGGAATGCAAGCAGCACAGAAATTCCTATTTTTAAAAGAAAGGAGGGGGGGGGGATTGAGAGAGGGAGCACTCCCTCACCAGAGAAGATCCATATTTAAAATGAATTATGCAAACTGAACTACTTCTGCAGAGCACATTCGCTTTTCCTAAGCTCCCTCTTTTCCACTCTCCCTCACGTGCACACACTTCACTCACTCACTTATTTTGGCAAGCCAAATCCTAGTCAAAGCATCAATGTGTCCCTTCTGGAGTGAGCACATTTTTAATCTGTAGATTCTCATTTATATCTCTCATTTTGTGTTAAAAAGAAAAAAAAGATCAAGTAATCCAGTAATGGCATTTATAGTCACCTGTTATTGCTATTATTTTTTCTATTATCTTTAATTTAAAATAAGTCTGAAATACCATCAGAGGAAGAATTTAATGGGTCCAGCAGAGCTGGATATATGTGTGCACATATATATGTGCATATATATACTTAAATAAGTGTACATATACAAAATTATACATGCAGACACATACATACCTACCTACTGAAATATGCCTATATAGGGTTCTTGTTGCTCAGTAGGAGGAAATCAGCAAATTCCTTGAGTTCTGCAGTTTAAAAGCCCCCCAGTCTTACCAGTTGCCTTTTAAAAATCAACACAAGAGGACTCAGACTATGAAAAGGTTCTGTTGATGTACTGGTACACTGTTCAACAGTTTGTCTAAATTAATTATAAACAACTTCCCATCACTAAGGAATCAGGACAGATATGCTTTTTGCATTCCTTTTATTTGGGGGGACATCTTGTGGGTCTTCCTCTCAACCGATATCCACCTTTGAAAAACTAATTTCCAGTTATGTGAATGAAAATGGAGATTAAAAGCACTACCTGAGCTCAACTTAAGCAAAGACATCACCCTAAGAATAGCTCTCAGTCTGGAGCTTTAAATATTTAGCAATTCTAAAAATATATTAATGGATTAATGTAAAAAAAATGCTAACAAATGTCTTTTACTTGACTTACTATATTTTGTGCCTGCAGTTCTGTTTTTTAAGCCACAAGCTGCGATTTGTTTTCAAGTGTTTTAAAAAAGTACCTTGCCAAAGTGCTCTAAAGATTGCATGGATTTTTTTAATCAGCGGTTTTGGGAATCTGGCCTCTGGTGCTAATAAAGCAAGACTGAAATTTAGGGCAGAAGGGGGAAATGTGGTTGTTTTGCTTAATAGAAAGCTCCTGGTAGAAATAATGCAAGCAAAATTCTCTAATGATTTTAGTAAAACTTAAAAAAAAAGTGATATTTTACTATCCATGTTTGGGAGGGGTTATTTGTTTGGGATGTTCTCTTCGCATTAGTGAAGGAATGAAAAAATACCCGCCATGTAAAATTGACCTGAGACAAAACAGAGAGGAAAAGATTTCCCCAATTAGATGTTCAGTCAGCGTAGGCTAAGGCACAAGGTATATACAGCAAACACAAGCACCACATAATTGCTAACAGTTGGAAGTTATAAATGAGAACGTTCAGAAAAGCAGGGGATGTGCTCTCTGTCTTGTTTCCAGACAGTGCCAAGCACTTTTTGATACTGAGATTTTTTTTTTTAATGGTTCTGGTTAGGTCATGCTGGATCCCTAGCTATGCTTGAACGCCTTGGCTACATGACCTAGGGAAGAGCTCCCAAGCTGAACAGCCAGCGTGCTCAGCCTACAAGGACTCAATGTACGCACTTGGTATAGAAATGGGGAGAAGGCTGGGAGAGGACCCAAACTCAAACTTTGAGTCATGCTTTAGAGCCGCAAATGGCTCTAAAATGTACACTGAGGTTTAACATATGCAATGCTTACATTTTACACTGCCGTTTGTCATACATAATGTAAAGTAATTCTCATTTGCATTTTTAACTTCTTGTCTGTATCTGTTATCAAACACTCCAAAATTGGAGGCAGAAGTTGATTACCGAGTGCGATACCTAGAGAGCTCCGTGCCAGCAGATGTAAAACATGCCGACTGGAAGTGCTCTGGTGAATTTGCAGTGGTCCTCCTTTCGAGACGGGGCCCCCAGGCCCCTGCAGCCTTTAATCAGCTGTAACTGGAGTGAAGCTGTCAGCTTCTGCTTGTATTCTGTCAGCTTCAGTACCACTTAGAGCATCCCTGACAAACGCACAGTGCACATTTAACAGTCAATCTGTGAGCACGCTTTTGATTTGGGAAGGAACTTTCTAAGGTTCCACTTCCTACAAGGGAAAACTTGTAAATTATTAGGGAGAAAAATGGAGCAAAACATACTTCAGTCACACACTTTTGTTTTATGGAGAAACCCAGCTAGTTTTTTTTTTTCCTTTAGCAGAATGATGGATTGGCTCAGTCCAAGGTGAAATCCCAGGCAGTGCGAGACAGAGCAAGGGCTATCGTACAACCGTGACACCTCTCCTCCTCTGTGAGCCAAACTGTGCTAGCCGTATCGTGAATTGCAGCAGCCTGCTATTATTAGCAGTATTGTCATATAAATTATTCACACTGAAATATTTGTTCAGCTCTGGTGTGTTCGTAAGTTTCCCATTAAGAATTCAAATTTAAAGATCTTTTCCAGCTGCACAAACTTCCCTAAATACCTTTCCACCACTTGCATCCCTCTGGTATTGCTTCAACAACATACGGGCGTAAGTGTGATTGCCTCGGACGAATGACTTTGAGCAAAGCTGTTCCTATGTTTTTAAAATACAAAATGCATTTCAAAACAATGCAACCCCCCCATCCGCACCCAAGAATTCTTTCTTCTGTGTAAATTATTTGAAGACTTTTTCCTTATCCACTTCCTTCCTGATACATGGTGATTTTTTCTATTTTCTTTTTTTTTTTTTTAATGGGCAGTTTACGGGCTAAGCCTATTATTTGCTAATCAAAGGTCCTTCCTCCTCTCCTTGGGAGTTTAAAAAGTTTAACATTATTTCTTCACAGAGCTCACTCCTACAATATCCCTGCTGCAAATGCAGCTGAATGTGATCTAACAGTGACAAAAATAAGGCCATGGCACATCTGAGTAGAGTGGAAGGGTACAAGAAGAGGAAGGGACAGACACAGCTTCTTCACAAGTCAAAGCATTCTGTTTCCCCGGAGTCCCTAGGGTAATGCTGTTGCAAGGGGGAAATTATTGTAATGTTACAACACCAAGCTCCAATAACCACGCTGACCCCTGGGGACTTTGTCCTTTGCCATCCCACAACATGGAAAATTCCCTGAATAGGCTCCTTCCCTAACCCCATTAAAAACACAGTTTTCCCAAGGAGAGGACAGAAACTTCCTTGAGGTCAGTCTAAGAGTTAGAGTCCTCAGAAGACAGTATTTTGAGCCCTTCTATGCCATTTCTGTAAAATGGCAATGAAAACACCTCTGGTCTCCTAAAGGTGCCACATGAAGATTATGGCAACCTCATCCAGACAGAAATTAGGAAATTAATTAGAAATTAAATTAAGCATTGGAGTAATTAATATTTATGTGGCACCAATATGTAACTATTTATTACTGCTAGTATTACTGTTGTTGGTGTTACTTTTACTGTTCTAAATGTTTTTTTATCACTGTGGAACTTAGAAGCCCCCGCCACAGAAGAAACTGCTGTTGCACCAGCCAAACAGAACAAATCGAGGTCCCTTCTCCAAAGGGTTAAGGAGCGATGACCATACTTATGGAAGCAGTTCTGGTCCTACCAATACAAAGAGTTGCCTAGGGAAATCTGGAAGATTATATAAACGAAAAAAGTGTTAATTCATATTGATTTCAGTGGGAGTTAGGTGCCTAACATATATTAAAATCCAGGCCTGGATTAGGCAATCGCAGCTAGTGACAAAGAATATTTACTGGCAGACTCAGTAAACTGAAGCGCAAACCACAGCTTTAGGAAAAAAAAAAAAAAGCAGTGACAAACTTTTGCAGACTTTAATGCGGGAACTTTTCCAGTCATATTTAAAAAGAGAAAAAGTTTCACACAAACCCAGGCCTACCCATCTTGCAGAAGTCCAAGGAACGAGCAATGTGCCAAAGAGTCAAAATGAAGCCACCCATTTCCATTACACATTAAGTAAAAGGCAGATAAATGAGCAAAGAAATAAATATTTGCACATACATTTGAAAAACCCTTCTTTCCTGCAGTTAACACTCATCAAATTCTCACTGCCTCTCCCAGTCAATTCTCTCCTTCAATTAACCAATAAGTCAATTTGTTCCTTCCCCATCAGAAAAGTCCCCTTCTCAGCAAAAAAATGCATCACTTCACTATCAGATCAATTCATCCTTCCTCCTCGCTGCTCAATCGATATACTCCTCCTCTGCATCTGTTTAATAACAAGCAGGTCAGTGGAAAGAAACCTGCCTGGGAAGCTTCTCTCCTTTTATTTGGCGTACTATGTACGTACAGGTGCCTCGCCAGGCACTTCCCGAGCACGCAAGTGTGGCAGCCGCTCGAAACAATACTGTAGAGAAACAGATTTTAAGGCAACAGAAAGATCTGAACTGAGCTTTTATTTCCACTAACATTGCAGCTGTTTGGATAACTAGTGGAATTATATGTTCAACCAGAAGTGCATGCAAAATTTCACTATATAAAAACAAACGGAAAGTTGAGGATGCAATGACAGACTGCACCATTTTTAGACAATATACAGATTGTACAAAGCATTCTGTTCCACTGAACTACTCTGATTTAGTTTGATAAAGATAACAAGAAGTACTCATACACAAAGCTCTAGACACCCTTAGATTGAAAATGGAGACAGCTATGCAGAAAGAAAAAAATTGTATTCAAATAAAGAATGACTGGAAACCAGGGACTTTTCATTTGACTTCACCAGAAGCCATCAATAAAGTTCAGTACATTCAACATGTCTTTGCAAATCTAAAGTGTAATGAAATATGGCATTAAAACAGCATAATCTTATCCAAGAGGTTGCACCTTGTATACAAAACACATATGCAGACACAAACCCAGAGACTCCTTCAGCATGGGCAGGCATCCAACCCTGGGTGAAATACAATTACCGTATAACTAGACAAAGTGGCAATGCTCAGCAGATTAGGGCACAAAGTGAAAAATCTGAGAAATTTGTATTGTATAATATAATTAGCCAAATTGGTTAGGACACTGATACCAGTACTCACAGCAAAGAAAGGGCAAGGAGCTGACTTCCACCAGAAACTTTAAGCAAACTACAATAAGCACTCCATCTGGTGATTAGGAAATAAATTTTGTGAGATTATATTTTTGGGGGTTTATCCACCATTTAGAAGTGTAAAGACCTGAAAGATGAACTACTAAAAGCAATGGGTCTTCACTTAATTTTTTCAAATATTCCGCTGAGTGTCTTTTTACTTTGGGTTTGGGGTTTTTTTTCCCCATTTCAATTGATTGCTCTCTGTAGCAATGAGACTGAACATGGAGTATATTTTTTACTTCCAACTGTTTATCGAACCAAAAGTGAATGCTACACCTTTTTCTCTGTAATCTCTTAAGATCTGGGAATATTTTCATAACCAGAGCACTGTTTATTTAGGAATAATAATCCATGGAATACTAATGAGTTTACCATTCTCATTTGCCAGTCTGTTTCTTAATCTGCTTTGCCTTTAGCAGATAATCTCAACGTAGTAGTCCAAGTTAGTCTTGGGCAAAAAGTTTTGGCTGAGTGTTTTATTTAGGGAAGAATACAAATTTGGGCCAAGCCAAACTATTCATAAACTTGTGCTGAATTTTGTTAGTAGGTCACCTGAAACTAAAAAGAAAGAAATTGACAAAAGTCAGACTGCCCCTTTCCCCTCATTTCAAAACCATGTTTCCAGTTACTGTCTCAAACGGATTCTTTTCTGTTCCAGGAAGAACCAGGTCTCAGTTTAACCCACTTAAATACTTTCTGAGCAACTGCAACTTTAAGCACCAAAACCTCCCTAAAAACACCTGGGGAGCTGTAGTCTCCTTTGGGAGCCCAGCTGGTTTTGAGTGCCTTGTAACTGGGCACATCACTTGCGTCAAAGAGCTCCCAGTGCAAGGGCTCCTCCCTGCAAGGATGCTGCACCCTAGTTTAGGTACTGACAGTACCGTTGCAATGAGGTGGGACATTGCACAGTACCTCCGATTTAACTCTCTGCGGGATAAAAGAGCTGGAGCTCAGGATTGTAAAAGATGCTATAAGACATGCAAACACTAGAAGCCTTTTCAACGGAAAAGCTAGAATAAGATATAGCTTGAGACAAAAACGTCTTCACTTTTGAGACAGCTGAAGTCTATACATATAACACATGTATTTTGCATTATACATTTCATACTGTGAACATGCACACATGCATTGCTGATCACTTCTGATACAGCTTCTTTTGAGACCATCCCACAGAAGCTGAGACTTTGGCAGTGTCAGCACTGCGGTTCAGTTTACCGCTGATTTTCTAGGCACAGCAAACAGAGACATTTTTAAGACTGAAAACTCTGAGGCAGCTGACAGTGCGATCTCTCCAGCTTGACCTTCCATAATATAGACATGCATTTATTTTGGATCACAGCTGATTCATGTGCCTTCAGACTCCAGCATAGGGAAATAATCTCTCCTTACTCTGTTGGGCTGCCCTAGGCTGGATAAACAGAGTTTTCATAGTGTTACCCCATGGCTGTAGGAGCTGCATGGTGGGGAGGGAGGGGACAACTAATCCCTGCGCAAGATTACAGAGGGGAGAGAAGAGCGCAGGGCACAGACTGCGCCTACCACACTCTTTGTGATCATCACCGGGTGGGCCTCCCTTAACCTGGGAGGACAGAGAGAAAAAGGAGAGGATACGAGACTTTTTTTTTTTGGCCAAGCAGTTTACTTCCACATTGTGTGGTAACAGGGAACAATACCCATACATCACTTGACCAGAAAGACGTTTTCACGCTGTTGCTCTTGAAATCCTTGCTTTTGTAAACCACAGGGCTTATGGCTTCGCTCCCCTTCCCCTCCACCCCTTCCCTTTCAGCTCCTGGTAGCAGGGAAGGGGTCCGGGCAGCCCGCTCCCGGCCCGGCGAGGAGGTGGCAGAAGGCTGGCCTTATTTACCTTAGCCATTTCCCCGTGTAATCTGGGTAATCATGTGGCTAATCAGCGACGCGGTGGAGCACCCCACGCCGCGATCCACAATGCCGACCCATTCATATTTCATACAATAGGGTATTTAAGTCATCCCATGCCTTGCCAAGGCGATTGCGCTCCCTTTGTTCTGATGTTTTGGGCAGGGGTCTCCTGCCCTACCCCCTCTTTCACACCGGCATATGTCCTAGTCTTGCCTGCTGCAGCTGGACAAGGGCTGTTGTTTTTGTTTTGTTCTTCGAAACCAATGAATCGATTACGGCGGTGTGAAATGTGGGTTAAAACAGTCCCCGCATGTATGCATACATTAGCCATTTGCTACATTACAACTTCACAGCAAGGTGACCGAGGAGGCAACAGTGTTCGTGCTCTTCCATTTTGAATGGGCAATCTGTTGAGCACAAAAGGAAGTAATAAATAAAAGACTGACTGCCCGCATTGTTTCAAAAACGGCTCGCCACGCAAAGTGAAATAGGAGTGCTTCTACCCCAATGTACTGCAACCATAAAGAAAGATCAAAACCTGGTCTGTAGCAGAAAATTACAGGGTTCACAGGTATGATATTGAATATTAAATTCAGACCACATTCCTGCAATAAAGACTGCTATTACCTATTCACCTTTACTTGCTGCCCCTCTCACATTCAGATGTACCAAATGCAACAGCCTTACAGAAGTGATAGGATCTGATCTCATCTTTGTACAAACCAGAGGCAAAAAGCCCACAGTAAACACTTGCAGTTCAGGAATTACCCCTCATAAGGTGCGTTGATCTGTGGATCAGAACTGGCACAGAGGTGTTGCCTCCATTTGCTAGACTAGACCATCAGCTCTCTTCCAACCCTGGCTGGCAATGACAAAAAGTCAATTCTCTCCGAAAACCCTTTTGTAGCTTGTACAAAACAGGTCTTGTGGCTCCATTTCTCTCCTGAGGTGTAAAGAAATGACACATCACAGCAACTCCCTCAAAATTAATATTACAAGCTAAGGTTAAGGTCTGGAACAGAAATGCCTTTTTTATTTTTAAAAATAACCCTAAATGCATTATAATGTAATTCAGGTAATTAAAAAGATGTCCTTAATAACAAGCTAGAGAATGTCATTCATACCTGGTTCAAGTTCATTCTACTCCATGGACATACTACTGGTGCTGAAACACGTCACTCGTGACTTTTTTAGAAATGCCTGAGCCGTGTTCTTTGGCTTGAATTTGGCATTTGGAAGTTCACACCTGTGCTATGTATTACAATCAATTTTCATTTTTACTCCTAAAATTGGAAAAAAAAAAGTTTTGAGCCTCAGTCTTGAGAGCCAATTTTCCACAGAAATCTAAGCCTTCTATGAAGAGTTAGTTAATTAGCACACGTGCAGTATTTTACAGACTTGTAAATAGTACTGTATAAAGTATGCAAAAGGAAAAATCTGTACAGCATGCTCACCTAGCTATTTGAGTGCTTAACTGTAAAGCTAGAAACCAGGAAATTCAAAATCTTGAGAGGAGCAGAGGGCACAACACAGATGTATTTAAAGTTTCATTTTGATGATCAAAGAACTTACAATATCTTGTTTCAAAATCCAACTTTTTAATGTCAGTATTTTGAAGTCTCTACTTTTTTCTTTTTACTTCTCAAAATCACAGAATAACAAAACCAAAAAAAGCTTCTCAAGACTAATCTTTCAGGGCAGACTTTGGCACTCTTGTGCGCAGCAGCACATTATCTATCTGTACATCTCCCACTGAAGTAAAGCAGATTTTGTTGAAATTGCTATCAGTAGAATTTATACCACTTGAAAATGATCCTAATACAGCTAAATTTGTAAATGGTTACCTCCCCCAGCACCCAAACAGCAGGGACGCAGCTACAGCAATATAGATGTGCTAATCCCAGCACGATGTATTCCCGTATCTCCCTGTATCAAATCATTCTAAAGGGTTTTCAATATACAAGTTAATTAGCTACAATGAAGCAGCAGAGTAACATCTAATGAAGACTGGGGCTTAAAATACCAGAAGTGGCCTGCTGTACCCTTTCCCCCCTCTTTAATATTGACATATTCTTTTGAAATAGGTTACAGATACAGTTCAAGTGTAATTTAACAAAAGATAGAAGGCACTTAGTGAACAGCATTGTTTTGTTTATATGGTAAACACATTGGACATTTTAAAATATGTATATTCAACAACACCTACAAGAACACCATTTCTGTATTAGCACCTCAAAATGCTACTGCCATACACTATCTATCTAGAAATAAATATATACACACTTGTAATGCTGAGCAAGAAGATGACACCATTTCGTTACTGATCATAGGACATTATGTTATAATTATATACTCAATTTCTCATTTCTTAAAACAATCAGTGCATGAGAAAGCAGTTATTCTACTCAAAAGACTAAATCTCTCTAAAACTAATTGCACAAAGTTAAAATGACACATGCAATCAACGTCTCAAAATACAACTTGCAGAGAGAGGATAAAAAACAACATAGGAGAGTAAACTTAATTACCTAAGAAATGTCTGCTACTTTCAGGAAACACAGAGTTGCCACTGTTGCATGTTTTGGATTTAACTAAGAAATGAAAAGCCCTAATTAATTAAATCAAGGACCTGATCCTGACTGGATGTGGAATTCAATGAGACTTTACCCATGTGAACCTCATTGGGGGAGTGGGACTGAACACTCCCTTTTGCTGCCTATCAAGGATGAAGCTCATCTTGTAATCCCACCACTTCATTAGCACCTTCCCAGCACATTATCTTTGCCCTAATCCTCCTGTCACTTTGGAGATTCAGGGTCATTAGAGCACTTGAAGGGTCGATGTTATTGTCGTGGAGGTGTGAATTGATCACTAAGATGACAACTGGTGACAAGTGTACTTTATTAGTCTGCTACTTTGCCTCTTAATTGCTACTGATTAGTCTGGCTGTTAGAAAGGAAATTTGGACTCCTTCTGCCATTGCCAAAGATTACACTGCTTTCTAATAGGACCATCTAACAACTTCCCCTCCCACCCCCCTGCAATGAGCCCATTTAGACACAGTATATTCAATCAACTCAATGGAACTATTTATGTGAGTAAAATCAACAAGGTAGGGCCCTTTAACCCTCCCATTACATTTTGTTTAGCTTTTGACTGATAGGAGAATTTCTCTGTTAAAAAAATCAAATATTTCTGATTGTTTCTTTTCCTTCCCAAAGGCATGAATAGGATCACCTTTTTTTCCAAAAATCCTGTTTTAGACATGGCTCTGCTTGCTATTTGAACGGATTTCCCACAGGATGTGCTCTCCAAATATCACATTGCATTTAAACTACACATTAAGAAAAATCAACAAAAAAAAATTAAACTTGTGTGTCTTGCCAGAGTTCATATGCTTCAAGCGTTAATTGCTGTTGACCACAAGAATTGAACGTTGAGTCAAACAGGGCACATCTGCCAGCAGTGAAGAAGTACACTTAGTTTTACAGAACTCCCTGCTTGAAGAGGGGGGAAAAAAGAAAAGGAAAAAAAAAGAAAAAAACCTTTTCAAACTAGATAGCTAGGATAGTAGAAAAATCTTAGCGCAGCATAAATGTACTATCGTACTTGCGCAACAGTGACAGTCTTTGCATTGCTGGCAGTTTTGTTTCATACCAGGTTAAACATATCTATAAGGGATCATGCTTAGCAGCAAGATAATATGAATGTAGATCTCTGTAAGCTGTCTGTTCACTTTTATCAACATTGATTCAAAAATAACAGGGACAACAAAAAGAAAACAACTCGTAGATCTCCTGTTCCTACTTCAAAACCCACATAAAAATCTGTCTTTGGGTTACACTCCCTTCCAAAACCAAGTGCTAAACCTAAATCAGCAAAAATTAAGAACTTTAACAAATGCCTAATCTTGAATTGTGCACTGGAAACATTATAATATGAACCTAGCTGCTCAGGATGAATATTTGACCTTCCTGGAGTCATCTGAAGTGTTCAGCGTTATTTTACAGGATCAGTATTTCACATCCTAATTTTCAAGGATGACACATTTCCCATGAAGAAAAGCTGCTTCATAAAATTCAGTGATTGGCTCTTTGAGTTTCACTGCGGTCAAAAGAAAACTTCAAACAGCTTGTGCAATAATCTGATCCCTCCCTTCCTCTTTTAACCATGCCTACGTAGAACTTTTGCACAGGCATTTTGTTTGCTTATTAAAAAAAGCTTGAAGATGATGGGAACCTTTAATTATTTTTTTATGTGATTTCACCAGAGAAAAAGAGCAAATACCTGTTGTATTAGTCGTCCAAGAGTATGACTGCTTTTTATAGATAGTTGCACGTGCATAGTCCTGTTCAAGAAAAACAAAGGTTCTTTCACTTTACCTCCACAAGGTTAATACAAAGCACATCTGCTCCTGCCTAGAGTGTTGTTTGGTCTTCTGATCCCACTGTCTTCTGCAAAAAGAGATCTCGCTCAGTATTTGGGTGGAAGTCTCTGTAGACTGTATTTTAAAATATAGCTACTTTAACTTCACTAGTTTGGGTTTTAAAATATTTTAATTTAAGTAAGGCAAGGCCCATGTGTGGTCAATGTAATTTCAGTCTGAGTGACTCACCTCAGTTTTGATTAAGCAGTACTTAAACAGCTTGGCTTACCTGAAACAAATTGGCCTGTGTGGAAATAATACCCATACCGACTACGAGAGGTGTTGGGTTGATGGGCAAGACAGTTAGAGCTGGTAACCCAAGTACTGGCACCAGCAGTTGTAGCTGGAGGTGGGGAGATGCATGCAATACCTTTGTGGGCCCAGACTGAGCGGAGACAGAACATATCTGGGAAGTAAATGGGAGCAAGAGAGCATATTGAGGTCACTTCTGAAACAAATGTCTATGCTTGCTTTACAGGGTCTGCTTTAACCAACGTAGCCTTAGGAAATAACCGTTATCTGGCAGTATTTCTGGAAACAATCATACCTGGACATTCATGTTAGAAGATGGGTACTTAAGAAACAGCAGACACTGTGAAGGCATTGAGATGAACTGGTGCAGTAAGATGTGGCTGAACATGTTTCCTTACCATTGCCACTCTGATGATTCAAAATTTGGTTCCCACAGAATATAATTGCCTTCCTGCAACAGAACACTAGTGAGCAGCCCTTCCTGGAAGGCAACTGGCTGACTAACCATAATCTACTCACTATGATTTACCTAAATCATAAGGTCAGGTAGATTTTTGGTTTTAAAAAAAAACCCATCAGGTAAATGATCCCTGCTTGTCTGGACAACCTTTCCAGTGATTTGAGATCTTTCCATTTTACATTAGAAAACACGGACTCTCCTGTTGGACAGCCTTTAAGTTTTAGTAGAAGTAAGTGTCAGACAGCAATTTCTGCCATCAAGCCACATCATGCTGCTGAGCTGTTTGCTCCAGGACTACTCAAAGATCAGAAGGGTATTATCCTCTTGTCAAAGTTCCCACTCCATTGAAATCTAAGAAGCACAAGATCACCTATCTTGCAAAAAATAGTTCTGAGTAAGTCCAAAAATTCACCAGAACAGCTTTCAGGAAATTCCTGTCAAAGAAGGTACCCCTTACGTGAGATGGAAAACAGTAGCTCAGAAGAAAGGATGTTGAACAGCTTGGGGAGGGGGATCTTAGTGTACTGCAGTGGCTAACTGCACTAACTCGATGGCACAGACAGGACAATATCCTGGAAAAGCAAATAGGTCGTATTACCTCTACATCTGGTAATGAGAAAACTGCTACTGAAATATACTTTGATGTCTGTACTTAAAGGATAGGGTAGATCATCTGAAAATTTTAAGAGACGAATCACAAAATTAAAGGACTAAAAAAATGACAAAAAATGGGACAAGACTGTAAATTTTTCCTGGAGGAAAAGATCTAGTATCAGAAGGGAAACTAGGACCTCCTGGCTAAAAGCTGGGAATAGTCATACTTTGAGCTGAAGGAGGGCATATATTTTTCAGCACAGAAGGGGGTACATATTCTTTTGCAATGACTAAACAGGGACTGTTCAATAACAGATCCATCCTCACAGGCAGAGCTGAATGGTTTTCTCAGAGACTTACTATTTTCAAGCACAGCATCTGCAGATGATAAGGCACCAGAGTCAGCTCCAGGGTCCCTGTGGCAAAGGCCATATCTGATGACGGCAGCGATCAGTTCTAGATATAGCATCTCTATAGGAAGTATCCCTGACCCTACTGATTTTCTCCCACCATCTGAATAATTCCAGAGTTTCTTCCCTCCCACAGCCTTGGCTTCCTAGCCCATTGCTCTGACATGTAACACCCAGGCACGATGCAGCTACCCTGCACCCAAGGCCCCCTCACAAACAGCCCTAGTAAACTAGCCTAAGGATGCCACAACACATGATCACAAAGAAACGAAGGTCATCTTTTCCTAAAAAATACGCTGATGTGACGCATTGGTGTTAGTGGGACTTCCAGTTGAAGAGATAGCTGTTTGGATAGGCAAAGCTCATGAAGTTCTGGTCAGATTGATAGCTTAGCTCAGAACTCTGGCATTTGGATTAAAGCAGTATAGAAATGAATCTTATATTTGACATTTAAAACACTTTCAAAGGGAACCTTTTCCACTGCCTGTAGTTTCTTAAATCATAGCAGAAAGAACTGCCATGGCAGAATGGTGTGAGAAATTACTCTCCAACTCCTTCTCTGTTTTCCCACGTTATGAGTGAAGTCATTAGCCCCTGAATCATTTTACATCCTGGCATTATGTGCAACACTGTGTGTAATAAAAAGACAATGCAACAGAAAGAAAATTTGAAAATTCATTTCTCCTTTCTTTTGGACAACATCTAGAATACAAATGTGGATTGTGGCAATGCCAGCTGAGAGAAAAGAAAAGGCTGCTTTTGGAGGGCTAGCATGACTAAAAGCTTTGGATTTATACAGTCTGACTCCCATTTCCTGCGCGACCTTGGCAAAGTCACTTATTGCAATGTTTTCAGAAATGGATGCTATTTCCTCAGGCTTTCATTCTACTTCTCATCTCCCAAGTATCTGACTCTTTTGCATGTGCAAACTATAGCAAAAGTAAATGTCTGAATGGACTTTATGGAATCTCTGGATCTTGACCCTTTCAGGGCTTCAGAGCTGTTTGATGTAACATATCTATGGCATGATTTGTTAGCTTGTTCCAGGACCTCCCCACAAAACTTTGGGTTTTATAGAAAGTGTTTATGGACTGCCAGAGTTTTGAAAGCCCAGTTTGAGACAGCTAAGTCATCCAGATGAAGTCAGTGGGAGATGCAGTGATTTTGAAATATCAGATCTTTTTCTAAATGAACTTCTTCCCATGCACATTAAATGATGCATTTAACAACCGAAGGACACAAAACTGAAAAGTGGGTGTTTAATCTGTCCCTTATTTCTTGCCTCTCAAATGGTGGGGTTAGCTATTCAGGAATGGTGTGAGGCAGAAGAAGTAAGGAGACAACCACTGACAAGACCTTCATACTTAGGGGGACTGAAGTAATATGCTTTATACATATGCTTTTATATATAAAGTGCTTCGTACTTTTGCTAGCAACTTGCATTTATTTATAAGAAACATCCTCTCAAATCCAGATATTCAGGTTAAATTAGTAATTGCAGTCTTACTCTGCTGCAGTGTTAAATAAATAGTACATAGTTTATGACTGAAAGAATCAATCCAGCAAGGAAGGACTACACCTGACTATAAATATGAACAGACCAAAGCCTTGCTAATCTGTCAAATGAACTATTGGTGGAGATTCAGATACGCTGCATACTTCCTCTTTATCTTCACCAGTCTCTCTACTGCTTGAGTTCAGACTGGGGTGGGCTATCAACCTCCAAAATCATCAGAAATCACATTCTGCTGACTTATCAGGCAAGTCTGGCAGAGCACGGGAAGCCAAAGTATTCTAATAGGGCTTGGAAAAACATCGACCTCTCTGTTGTTGTTCATCCTACCAGCCTTAGATACTCTCTAATTTTTATCACGGGACAATTTCAGTGATGCCATCTTATGGTTCTCACTGATTTTTTTCCATGTATGTGCTCTACTTTTTACTGTGCCCATAGGAAATGTCATTCCTCATTGCCACAGCTTGAACTTTCATTTCCACTTTCCTCCTTTCAGTGGTGTGCACATGAAGCTTTCACTAAGTAACATTTCTTCTCCTCTTCTTTCTTTTTTAAGAATATATGTAAGCGTGTCATGACTTAAATGCTCCACATAGCTCTTAATAGACGTTCCATTAAGTCAAAACTATGCTGGGGTGAAAATATCCCTTGCTTTACATGCCAGATCATAAAAACAGCTTAGCTTTTCTTAAAATTCTGGACATGAGGTTTGCTTATAAAAATTGAAAATAGTAACAAACTTCTGATGAACCTATTCTTTAGTTCCTTTGAACAGATACAACTGCCAGCAGCAGGACAGGGGACAATGGTGTCTGCTGCTCTTACCAGCAAAACCTACACAGGGACAATAACCAGAAAAGAAAGGGAAGTGCTTACATTTGTTCCAGTAGTTAAACCAAAATGAAGTGGACTGAAAGTCTTCTGTACAGGTGAACATAATATTGCATACCTGTTAGTGAAATATTGACAAGCAACTGTGTCAGTCACTGTGCTTGCACTGACTGCCTTTTACACTAGCAAAATCCAGTTGTACCAAGATTAGCCAATAAAAGTATTAAAAGCAGATGAGTAAACAGTGATGCAGGTATGAAATACATAAAAGTTAGCTAAACTATTAGGGGAAAAAAAAGAAAAGGCAACACCTGGAAAACAACAGAAACCTGCAAAACCAGGATCTGAATAGGATCAGACGAATTAGCTGTGGCATTCACTTCAGATTCCCTCAAAACGTAATGAAAGATATCATTGTTTGTAAAAAAAAAAGGGGGGGGACTTGGCTCCAATAGCTGTCTTAACTGCCACTTTCTAATATTTTGGAAACAAAGAAACTGCAGTACACTGTTTGAGCTGAATGGGAACACAAACTTTCTAACACCTCAGTAAATACTTGAAAGGGAGCATTACTCTAATATCTGTAAATCAGGGCATTTCAAATTAACCCCATGTTCATTAAAAAGCTTGCTGATTTTATGTTTTTGTTATCATCCTGATACAAGGCTGAGAACAAAAGTGCTTAACAATTCCAGTCAAATAGGACAAGGACATTAATTCTTTTTTGGATGCAAGAGCAACATAAATCATCTGTTCCAAGCTAACAATTTAAAGAGTGCACAGCACGTTATGTTAAATAAAGTATTAACACTGAGTTAAGAACACCTATTAAGGGACTTTGAGAGTTCTGGCTCACATTACCTTACACTGGTTTTGAAATAACCTTATTCCAGCTTTTTAATCCCATAATTATTCCACAACAGCGTTGTCAGAAAACTCCACTGCTTTTAACCATTTATAGCTGTAAGACAGTATGTGAACCACTTCAGTTAAATTTTTGTACTTAATCATATTATCAGCCTGGCCCACATTAGTGACTTAGCTTTTAAGTTTTAAGATATATAACTTTGTAATTGCAAGATGATTAAATAAAGTGTACTTGATAATCTAAATTTCTGTGTTTTTTGAAACAAACTGCTGAAATACTGAAGAAAAAATAAAATTTTATGTATGCATGTACATATATGCATATACACGTATACATTCACATTCATATTTAATACATACTTGTGATTGGCCTTCGACTCAGTCATTCAGCAGAATGATTTCATCTCAGTCACTTTCACATAATCACAGAATCACAGAATCACTAAGGTTGGAAAAGACCTGTAAGATCATCAAGTCCAACCATCAACCAACAAACACCACCATGCTCATTAAACCATGTCCCACAATGCCTCGTCCACACGCTCCTTGAACACCTCCAGTGATGGTGACTCTACCACCTCCCTGGGCAGCTTATTCCAGTGTCTCACCACTCTCTCAGTAAAGAACTTTTTCCTAATATCCAGTCTAAACCTCCCCTGGCACAACTTGAGGCCATTTCCTCTTGTCCTATCACTTGTCACTTGGGAGAAGAGACCAGCACCCACCTCTCTGCAACCCCATTTCAGGTAACTGTAGAGAGCGATAAGGTCTCCCCTCAGCCTCCTCTTCTCCAGACTGAACAACCCCAGCTCCCTCAGCCGCTCCTCATCAGACTTGTGCTCCAGACCCCCCCACCAGCTTCGTCGCCCTTCTCTGGACACGCTCCAGCACCTCAATGTCCTTCTTGTAGAGAGGGGCCCAAAACTAAACACAGTATTCGAAGTCAACTATCTGAGGCTTTTATTTCAGGACCTCAGTTTTCTTTCCGAGATGTTTTCTCTCGGTCTATTCCCAATTTAAATGAATGTACTAGATCCATCATTGTGCAGATACTCGTATCAGACATTGCCACAGAATTAATTTAGAGCCTGAGGTGCTCAGAGGACAGTACAAGAATTCTTTAGTGGTGAGGCTGACCTGGCAGCAAAAGGGAATGGTGGGTGGTGCATTCATGAACTTAGGCATTGGCTTGTATATCTGGTCAGCCAGGCCATACCCATCACTCGTTTGGAGCAGGAGGGAAACTGCTACCCTAATTACCTCATTCCAAGACATTTTTTGCAGCCTCCTTTAACGGAGTTATCTTCCTCGGTGACACCTATGATCTCTCTAACTCAAATAGGTGGGGTTGTGCATGTATGGAGTATCTAGGAGGGATATGGCAACTATATATTTTTATACAAATATCTATCTAGAGAGAAAGAGCCCTCCAATGTTACGAATTACTGATGTTTAGCTAGAAATCAGAGAAAACTTAGAAAATTTTTCGAATGGCAAAAAGTTCAGATGGTCTGAAGTCAGTACTATGAAAGAAACCTAATCAAATATCTGTATGTTACTGTAGTTGACAGAGATAGCGACTAAAGACCTTGAAAAAGCAGATCTCTTATCATGTCTACTTTTTGGCCCTTCAGTACAAGAAAGACAGGGACAAACTGGAGAGGGTCTTGCTGAAGACCATTTGGATGGGCTGAGGACTGGAGCTATATGTGGGAGTTGGACTGGACAACCTCAAGTTCCTTCCAGCCTGAATTATTCTATGACTCTTGTTAGTCTTTCTGGTACTTTTCTTCACTAGAAATTATTTGGAATATAACCAGAATAATATAAAGTGAGAAAAGGTCCCAAGGATCATCCTGGTCTGTTCCATTTCTACCCTGTCCTTGGCCAGATTTCCCATCTAACATAACTCCATAAAGCTTTAAGCTAGCTAAGAATCTAGCACGCAACCCTACTGGATTTAAGTACATTTGTCACAGAAATTGATTGGGACAATTAGCTGAATAAATAGATATAGCATATCTTTAAGTGCCATAAAAGTGACATGACTGCAGGTAAATCATGTGATTAATTACAACCAGGAGTCAGGTTTTCCAATCACTCTCTTTACATACTTTGAATTGCAGGGCCTTCTGGTGACTAATTTTCCACTTTTTGTAGAGAAATTAAAGAACAGATTTGCAGTGATGGCCAAGCTGCAAGGTACCAGTGAATGAACAGCGAAAATACTCAAACAGGACACTTTTAAGAAACATTGACTTTTGCTTCCTCTTTGTTACTTCTCACAAATATTAATGTAAGCACAGTGTCAAGAGAGTGAACTTTTATGTCTGGAGTGCAGATTAATTCATGAAATGAAATGAAAATGGTTTTGTGAAACAAACAGGCCTTACTTCAGGCAGAAGTGAAAGCAGTTTATAAAACCTTACCCAATCAGAGAAAATAAGAAAACTGCACAATAACCACTCTGATTGTATGAACTATTCAATTCTCAAAGGAACATTCCAAGCAGAGAATCTGTGGGAAAATCAAATATGAACATTGTTTACATTACACGTAATTGAAATTTTTTCATTTGATATTTTAGACAAAAATTCTATTTTGAAAAAAAAAAAGCCTGATTCTATTGAAACAGTTCATTGTCAATTTAAAATAAAAGCTAAAATGGTCATGAAAAATAAACAAAACAAACACAAAGTAAAATTTTTCCCCATTTTAGTACATAGCTCAGTTAGCTTTTTAGCTGGGAATATTCTGAAAACCTCTGGATATACTTTTAAACACATATAAATGTGTAAATTTTTCAACACCTGACTTCTCAGCCACCTCTACTTTTCACAGAAATGTTTAAGTGTCTAAAAAGTAATAAAATTTGCACTGAAAATACTAATTATTACTGAGAAGAGAGGACTAAATTTTCTGAAAATAATAATAAGCTGCTATTACAGGCAGATTATCCAGCTTATGAATTTACCAAAGAGATTCTGTCTCTTACAGCCTGCAGTAATTTAATTTTAGCTTTTGGATTTCTGATCTTAACATTTTCTTCTTTATATACATAGTGTGTGTACATGTCTTTCACTCGCTCACTCTCTTTTTATATATATAAACTGGAGGAACAAACCTGAGACAAACTCCACTAGATAAGAAAACTTCGTGTGACAATTTTGGCTAACCTTTTCTTTCTTCCCTTTTAGCTTGTTTTATTTCTGATTAACACAATTATTTCCCAATTCACTGTAATTATTTTTGACTTGTGCTTTCTAACAATTTTAGTAAGACCTGAACTCTACAACAACCATGACTGTACTGGTATGGGCCAGGATGTTCTCTTGTAAAGGGTAGTATAAAAGAGAAGGTTTGGGGAACACGAGGGTAGGGTTTTTTGCACTTTCCATGTTTCGGCTAAAAATTACTGTTGTGAAATATAGCTGAACATCTACTTTGAAGTGTCCAAGGAAGAACATGCGTACTTACATTTCAGAACTGAGACCCAACTTGGCCAAGAAATCGAGAAATGTGCCCCACCACTGCTGATTTTCAGTCCCTCTGAATGGGATCTTCCTCTAGATGTGTTCACAGTCCCAGGTTGAGCAAATCCATTTGGAAATGCCAGGGGATGAAAAAGGCAAAAAAAATTTTTGCATTTGTTTGGTCATTGTTACTTGTGGAAACTGGGCTATAAACTAACGTTACTGATTCACAACACTTTCAGACACTCAGTTTATACAAACGTGCAAAGTCTGGAGGGTCACCCAACGGTTGTCAGCCTGGAAATCTGGTGAGGATTCACTTGCTAGGTCACTAGCTCAAGCTTCCAACCACATTCGTGTCAGGCCCTCAGCTTCTGGATGAAACCAGAGTGAGTTGCCAACAGCAACAGACAAGAGATAGCTAGATGTTTTCCAGCCTCAGGAAAAATCTAGTTCAGATGGGTACACCCTGAAATTTGGACTACAGTTCGGATATGTTCCTATTTTATCTGCTCTCTGCCTGCGTGAGACACATGAATAATTCAGATTCTTACTTATATTTGCCAAAACAAAGCTAATATCAGGTAATCGAACATGAACAATTTAAAATAAACAACTCTGAATCTTGGCCTAACCTGGAAAAATCTGTAAAAACCAGCAAGGCTAGCAATGAAGTAGATGGCTGCAGTTACCCAGGTGGTACAGTATCACTGATACTTACTATACAATGCACAAAGGTTATGGAGTTCCTCGGGCTTCCAGAATTTATTTGTTAGACCCACCTGTTGTCTTTACTTTCATGCGCCAAACACTAGCCCTTGGAGACAGGGACCTTCTTTCCTTGTACAGACGTGCAGTTCCTGACGCAGTGGAGTCCTGCTTCTTAGCTGAATCCTACGTGTTAGTTCAAGAAATCAAAACACTTATACGCAGTGGAGGCGTAAGGAGGCAAACGGAGATGGGGTTCCCAGCCTCTTCCACTCTGGTTTTCAGCTGAGTAGCCACAGAGCACCAACAGATTTGACAACAACACAGAAATAACAACACTACAATTAAGTTCCCTTTAGCTTTGTGGGGCTGAGAATACTGTTTAAAAAAAAATAGGGGGGGAGTGGGGAAGAAAGTAACAGCAGTTTTTGCCAAGTTTTGTTTTTTCCAAATATTTGCAGTTCTGCCCATCGACAGACTTATCTGTGCTAGTTTCCTGCCGTGTCAAATAATGTCATGGCATGTGCTCGGTTTGGGTCAGACGCTAACACAAAAAGAGGAGGGGCTGGGGCCTTTCTAAGACCACGTTCATTTGAAATGGTATTAATTGAGTATATTAAATCAGTTTTCCACTGGGGATGGTTTCGTTCTCAGCGTTCCTTTCACTGAACCGATTTGGAATCAATGCCTGAACTTGTGCCTCTCTTGCAGTTTGCCTTCAGAGTCTTCTCCTTAAGGAAATTATGCATGGAAATTCCTTTTTACGAGCTTTTACTGAAACCACAAGTCTGTATCTGAAATATATACTACTGCAAAATTTTGCCCAAAGCTTTGTCTTGGCTACATAAAGAAATTATAGGTGTGGACCAATTTCTGAATTAGCATGAAAACTGCTTTTATGTGCATATGAGAAAGGCCTTTGAAACATCTTGCCAAAGGCTTTTTTGTCTTCTGGTTGTTATAAGAAAACATGGTTGCCCAAAAGAAAAAACCTGATCATGGTTCCACCTTAATCAGATTCACAATCGTGTCCTAATGCAATTTGTCCTAATCCATTTCTAAGGAAGACAACCATTTATGATTTGGAAAGACGTGTGGGAATAAATGTGGCTATATGGAAATCCCCTGAGTCCTTTATGTACTGTATTTTACCAGTTCATAAAAAAACCTAATTACATTTTAGAGAAGAAGGCATTATAGATGCAATGTATATTCTAATACAAAACCCCCCTACCCGGGTGTCCTACAATCAAACTGTGCTCAGTTTGCAATATCACAGTGCATTTTATATCTCTGTGGCTGGTATTAGAATAATGATGCCATGCTTAACACATTTTAATACTGATCACACATTTGAGCACATGGCTGAAAATGCTGCTTTGCTTGTTTTCTTTCGTAGAAGCATGCCTTCTGCTTAGTATGGCAGCAAATTGCCCTTGCAGCAAAATAGTTAATTACTTGGTGCCCACGGAATAAATTAATTAATACTTGTGCAAACATCTGTATATTCATCCATACACAAAACCCTGTATAGTTATATCATTAAAATGACGTGCTCCAGAGAATGAAGAGAGAGTTCACTGTGTTCAGGAATCTGCTTGGACATATCTACCCCACCCTGTGCACGTGCACATCGGGAAGTGAAGGGTGGGATGGGAAAGGGTACAAGAAAACCCTTAAGAAAAGACTTAGCTTTATACATATGAGTTGTCCCATTGGAATTGTGTGAATAAAGTTAACTGTAACTGTTTTGAGGACTGGGGTCCTAAAATAATACAGCGGAGTTCCAAATGTAAAACGGTCGAGGTTTATTTGCACCGAAATTCTTTCATGTGCTATTTCCCTCCATACACACATTAAAATATTATAAATGTTATTGTTAGGAAAAATTTTGCTATAAACATTAGTGACTATAATGAATGGCATAAAACTGGGGCAGGTCAGCAGTGTAAATAATCAGAGTCTTTCTATTTACCCATTCATAATAATTAGGAGATCACGTAACTCATGAACTCATAATTATCCAACATTTCATCATTTGTTTTTTACTTGAAAAGTTTGGGAGGGAATGTTTTTCTTTTGCACACTCACATCTGTGGATGATCATTTGTTCTTTAGCTGGTGAAAACTGTGGTCCTAATGCAAAGCTTATCATCTGCCCTATCCTTTTTATCAGGTGATTGGTTTCATGTACTGGAAAAGTTGCTGTTGGTGAAGAAACAATGGTTTTGCATGCACCCAGTAAAGGAATTTTTTTTGTTTGTTTGCCTGATGAAAAATAGAGCTCCACTGAAGTCAAAGTTTTGTTTTATACAGGATTGTAAGACAGGAAAAATTGTCCCTGTTCCAAACCGGAGCAAAACCCAAAATAGTGGAGTTGCCTCTGAAGGAAAATTCCATTACTTGTTCAAAACACATTGATCTTATTTTGTGCAGCTATAATGTTAAATACGACAAATGGAAAAAAGTAAAGTGAAAGGCTTTAAAAATCTGTTTGACTCCCAAAATATCAATGCAATATTTCAATATGAAATTATTTTAAGATTTTCTGAATAAAAGAGATATTGCAAAGCATTTCAATTTTTATAAAACTGCGTATTTCAAAAGAAAAGGTTCCTCAAAGTGTCTTAAACCATCTTAAATCAACAGAAAATTAAGTGCTTCTTCATAAGAAAATTAGAATGTTATTTTTTCCTTTCTTTTTTAATTATTTCCTTTTAAACACACAGAATTGCAATATCCCCACTTGTTCTAATGATTCTCTACGTAGTGCACCATGTGACTAAAAAGAATTGATTTACCCCTTGAAACCTTATAGTCACTGTCAGAATGAATTTGGCATTCAGAAAACTTCATGGCTTGGCAGCAGCACTGACAATCAAAGATTCGGAACAAACTTCAGGAGGGGAAAGGTATGTTATAACAACAACTTTACCAGTAGTTTCTAACAAGAAGGACCAAGATTAGATGCCTCCTGATGCATAAGCAGAACCTGAAGTAATTCTTAACTGAGTTAAGTTTAGTTTCCAACAAAATACAAAGTCTCCAACACTTCACAGTTAAACAGAAAGTGAGACGCAATACATTTTTGTTTCGGTGCACTGCATGAGTATGTCTCCAGACTGAAGTCCTAATTAATGTATGAACCAAACATTACAGCAACTAAAACCATTTCATTTCAAGTTACTATATATACACACATATACACAAAACGGAACTGTTCTCCTTTGATTTTTGTTGTTGTTATTGTTTTGGTTTGTTGTGGGTTTGGGGTTTTTTGCTATATTGGATCTTGCTTTTATTTCAAAAATCATTTCTCCCCATGTATTTAGTTTCAATGCTTGGCATATGTTTCTTATGCACATATCACATCACATGTAGGCCTGGACACCATCATTTGTCTAGACAATACCACTGGGCAAACATTGCAGTCATTTGACAAAAAGAAACTTTTTAATGTTGAAAAATATTAGAACTAGTACAGAATTTATGTGTTCTGAGCTGAGGAGCAATCAGCATTCAGAAGTGGCAAATGTAACCCGGTATGAAAATAAACGTCCTCAATTTGAGACATTTCGGAAAGAACCGTTGTCAAAGAATGGACATTCAACACTTTCTGAAACTTTGCCTTCTTTATACTGGATATCCAAAAATAAAGGTACCCCAAAATTATTTTTTTAAAAATATTTAATTTTAGATTTATTAAACCTGAAAGTTGCAGACAAAGTTTTTGCAAGCTCAGCATGCTCAATATGTAACTTTGAGTACCTTTAACAAGACAAGACTGATTTTCCTATTGGGAAGATTAATTTCTCATTGCTGTTGTTGTATAAGTACAGGCCTGTTTTCCTTTGTAATAAATAAAGCTGAAGTCAACACATGTAACCACCGGTATAATACGTGCATGTTGTGAAACTTGCCTTGACTCAAATCTGTTTAATGGTTTTCCACTGAAAATTCAACATCTGCCAACACCACACAAATCTTGATAACTGATGTCATCATGAACCCATTAAGCCTTGGTTTTTAACATGTTAGGAAAACAAAGGGTTTATGGAAGACTGCTAACAGAGGGCTAAATCCTGGAGCCCTTATTCAACAGTAGGAATTGTTCCTTAAGTAAGGTGTGAGTAAGAACATCTTAAGCCTGGCAGAATGTAAGCAAGCTCTTGTTCCACATTAAATTTAATTAGCCAAGTCATTCATGAAAATGACACCGTAAGATATGAAACCTGTCACTGCAAATCACCTGTGTTTGTGCCTTTCGTCACTGCGGCTGATTTGGGAATGCATGTCCTGCCACACCAGCTACTGGCTTTGATGTGTCACAGCTGTGATACTGCGGCAAGGAAAAGCCATTTAAATAGAGGGGGAGCTCTGGAGGAGTGAGGCATTTCCCCCGAAGGATCTGAAACTGCTCAAGAGAGGCCATCTAGAGATACATATTGAATAAAAAGGTCCTCATACTAAAATCTCATAACATGCCTGCAGGATCCCTGTAGCTGGAGCTAGGGGAAAAGCTGTGTAGTGTTGAAACAGTAAGGAGCATCCATCCAGATAAAGGAGGAATCCCATGTTATCTCTAACATCCATACACCTGCAAAACTGATAATGCCTATCCAGCAGTTCGTTTCCTGGGCACAGAAGTGGTTAATCAAAATTACAGCATAAGACCTGTGGGGGAGGGAAAGTCATTTAATTAATGTGCCAGATATCCTTGCCAAAGCTTTTGCCAAGATTAGGTTCAGATTGTAAAGAAATCTCCAAGAGAAGGATAATTCTCAACACCTGCGGGCACTTTTATTAGCTGCTTGCACAGAATAGAAAACCTTATGTTAAAGTATTTGTCTCCGCTCTACCAAACTGACCTCACATGCTTTTATCTGGCCATAACCATAAGCAGATTTTAAAGCGGACTGCAGAAGAGATTGCTAATGGGCAAGTGTTCTCTGGCAAATCCGCTTGAATAAAGTAACCTGTGGATGGAAGCAATCATATAAAGCTGTTCAAAAGGGACGCTGTCAAAATTCACTGTCAAGGGTAGATTCAGGCACACAGAGGGGGGAGAAAGTGGGAGAGATCACTAGCATCTTTAACACATACAGAAGAGGCATCCACCTAATGCAGCGTTTTGGTAGATCCAGGTCCAGGCCACCAGAGCAGAGCCTTGGGTTTGTTAAGGGGAATAGCAAAATTCCCCATGAACCTCTAAATTTTTTCCCCTGAAAAAACTTCAGCGGTGTTTTGGGGGTTTTTTTGTTTGGTTGGTTGTGGTTGTTGTTGTTGTTTTGGGGGGGTTTCTGCTTTTTTTTCCCTGCAGAACAAGGTTCAAAAGTTGAATGCACAGCCACAATGCTTTTAAGGAAACAAGACCTCAGTAAACACCTGATGTGTTTAGAAACGGATTACAATAAATCTAGGAAATTATTATTTTTTGGTATTGGATAGTGTAACTCCTCATTAAAAGAAATTAAAGTGAATTTAAGGTTTGTTTATCTGTATTTTGTTCTGAAATGATTTGTTTGCATCTGAAATGAACAGTTACAACTGCCTAGTGGAGACTTGTGGAGCTGTTACTGACCCTTGATCCAACAATATGCACTTTCAGCACATATAAACACACAGACACATGGATAGACATGTGCAACCCAATTTCTGCAGCCGTTTGTAGCAGTGAAACATGAATTCTCAAATGTTCATCATTCCACGCACTTCAAACAGCCTCTCTTTAACCTGTTTTATCCATTTAAACTATATTTTTCTGGGGTTCCGAAAACTCCTACTTTTTTTCTAGCTAGAACAACTGCAAAAGGACTCTGATTTCCATTCTTCTAGTGCTAATGAAATAAAAATACTAGTAATTATAAAAAATATCAACACTTGTGACTTCGGAAAATTTAGTAAAATTCTTGGATTTTTCAAGAAATCATTTTGAAACACTGCCCTGAGTTTTGGTGGTGTTACTGTTCTGGTTGCATTTTCTTGTTCCTGTTTCAGTTGCACCAGAATCCTTTCAAATAAAACATTAACGACAACTCACAGCTACGTAATTTCAGGTTGGATCCTTCCCTCTTCACTCATGCTAACTAGTACCTCCTTCTGCAAGAGTCTAAGTCACCTAAATGAGTGATGATGATAATGAATAAATGACCAGGAACATCAGGAAAGCTGCAATGACTCTAAACCTTAACTCATCTCTCCTTCCATTTTTTCCCAGTAAACATCACAAAAATAGTGAATCACCCTCACTATTGATTACCCTTTACATCAGGTAGGGTAATTTATGGCGCTTACCACTTACTGTGCTGGCAATGTTGCATGCTATGAAGTGCTGCATGAAGTAAGGAGAGCAGAGCTGTGATAGAGCCCTGCCACTTGCCATCATTTGCAGAGGAATTGCAGAATCAGATCCTGATGTCATGACCCTAAAACTTGGGAGGCAAGGCCCTCCCCCAGCCTCTGAGAATACTGCAGCTGATCTAATAGCTCACGCACCAAAGCAACTCCTGGCCAAACACATCACTTCAGAGCTGGCATCACTTCTTAACTTTCAGAAAGCTGAATATAGTCTTAATTACAACTTTGCACATTTCATACACTATAAATCTAAAACTATGATTAGCTTTTACAAAGCAGATCATGAAAAAAAAAGCCAAATGTATTAGGATATTCCTAAAGGTATTCATGCTTCTCCAGGAAGGCAAATATGCTGTTAGGGCTTTTACACTATACTTCCTAATTTTCTGAGTCACAAGAAAAAAAACAATCCAGCACTTTCTGTTTATTGGTTCTCTCCACACTCCAAATCCAAGGTGATGGCCTTCTCGTGCCGTTATGTTACAATCATTGTAAACCTGTCCCTAGGAATTTGCTTTAAAAACAATTCTGAGTATATATATTGAAGAGGCATCTTTTAAAAGAGCAAACTTGACAATATTTAACACCCCATTTTTGGTACAATAAAGATCCCAGGCAGCTGTGCAGACATCCTTGGTAGCATTGCTGATACATGTTTATCTGGATCAGACCTAACTATTCAACTTGCTACGAACAATGGAATAAGAAACGATGCAGACTTCTGTAAAACGTAACACACTTTTGTGTTCTATAGAATTTGCTCAGGACCCAGCCCTACAGAGTACATACATCTGAGTTTTACACCTGACTAGTTCCACCAGTTGAGAGAAGGCTACTCATGCGTATCACGTTAAATGTGAAAATAAGTGCCTGCAGGATCATAAGGAGCAACACAGGCACTGAAAAGACAGCATAATCTCGATGGGCAAATAAAAACCATGTTCCTCCATGAAAAAACAAAAAAAAAAAAGGGGAAAAAAAGGCGAGCCTGCCATAATAGCTTCATCAATGCAAATTTGGCAAACACAGCACCATGGAGGCTGACTGCAATTTTTCCACTGTAAGTCTGACCTGTAACTCATTAACCTACCACTAAAACAGTATTCACCTCATATTCAGTCCTTCCTTCGAAGCACTTAAAGGAAAAAGGAACTGGAATGAATTTTTATTCCCCTCTCCTGGAAAAAGGGCAAGGCATGCCATATTTGTAAAATTTCATAAACACTAGAAAAAGACTATAAAAAAAATTGTGACTGCCCTATTGAATGTATTCATATGGCATTAAGAATGGCTTTCCTGATTTTTTTGCCCACAATAACGCCATTAGACTGTAACTCTTCTTTGATATTGCATTGCTCTCACATAAAAATAAACAAACCCTCCTGTAACACCAAAATTGCAAAGGTCCAAGACCAATGATAAAACTGCTTCTTCTTTATTTCCCTGGGTACTTGCCACTTGCCCCATGGCTAACACTGTACTCCATAACACTTCTGGGTATTTCTGCAAACCCCACAATGCCACCAAAACGACGTCTAAATCTTTTCCTAAAACCTGAGTTCATGAATGGCTGTTAGTTTAGGAAGTATTAATGGGAGCCATTTGACCAAGTACTAACATTGTTTTCTCTTTCGTGGGATTGTGCAGAATTTAAGACAACCTAAAACTGAGCCCACAGTTCTTGTTTTTGCATGGGTTTATCAGAGTCTGTCTAATTGAAGACAGGTCCATAAATAAAACCTCAGGCCTTTTTTTTTTCCTGTTATTATCCTCATTAGGATAAGATTAGATCACACAAAGGTCATAGTATGTGAAAAATTGTGAAGCATTAGACTAGACCTCTTTAATGGGAATAAACCCAGTACTTCCCAAATTCCTTCAGGAAACTCAGATGCGTGGCTCACTTGGAAATTTCCAAGGAAGTGGCTAAAGAACTGCACTCCAGCTTCCCTGAATGAGTATAAGCTGTCATCTGTTGAATTTTAGAGTGATTTCCTTCCTTTAGGTTTTGTATAAACCTCTTAATTAAAGCACTGTAACTTCTCGATAGAGTATAGGTCCTTGCTATCTTGGAAACAAAAGATTATTTTTTACTTTCTTTGATAAAATGTAGTTTTTCCTATCTTTAATCCCCCTATCTCATTATTTACTTTTATTTTAAGGTCACTGAATTTTCAGGTTGCCCCTTGACAGTAGCAAAATTCACCCATGAGTTACCAACACGCGCAGACTAACCAAGCCATTACCTTTCCCCCGCTCTGAAAATTGTCTAGTTAATACAACACCGCTAAACACAGAAATTCCTAGCCTCTGCTTTGGTGTTTTCTGTTTCTGTTTCAGACCGGAGAAGACCCCGCCTGCCTTAAAGCCTGCCTGGTTTCTTCCAGCCTTACTAGCTGATGTAAAGAAAGAAGATAGGACTTCCTACAATCCTGGGCACTAACTCTGCAAGTCAGTTTGGAGATCCGAAAGACTGTGGAGCTTTCTGGGAAGAATCTTTCTTTTGTTTTTATTTTTGCACTCCAAGCCATGTAATTAATGCTGCACAAGCACAGATATGCATAACTCTTACAAGTGACTATTTTTCAGAATTGATGCCAAAAATGTGACCTATTGTGATTCATTTTCTAAGGCGCATAGCAGAGGCTGATCAGCCTTGTCCGCAGTCTAGAGGCAAACTTCTGTGCTTATACAGGCAAATTACAGGTCTGGATGAACAGCAAGAGCAAGCTCTTCATTCCTGCAGGATTTTCTCTACTGCCGGGTCCGGTTCTGTAAAATGAGACCTTCAAATAGAGGCGGTGGGGGGGGTGGCAAATCCTATTCTGAGTTACGCGTGCCTAATTTCAAAGCTTTATGCTTTGGCGCTACCCACATTGAGCCGGATACTGCGTGTCGCTCACTCTTCCTCCTCTTCACACGCTTTTATCACTGGCAGTTCTACAAAATTGCATTAGAAAGCAGTAATTTGAGAGACTGTATCCCCTTTTCCTCCAGTAAAACGTAGTTGTATGGACATTAAAACAGTATAATTTCTTTTTGTCTTTCCTATTCTTGGAAATGCTGGTTTATAACGGGTTAAAAGTCTGCTGCTAAGCACTGGCCACTTTAAGGTGTATTCTTCTCCCCTGCTGATTTGCCCTCCGACCTTCTGGGGGCCAGGGCGGCTGCAGACTTCATTTTTACTCTATTTCCTGGTCTCTCTCCTGGCTGTGCACTCAGTGTTTCCACAGCAGATTAATGACAGCTAATAATATCTGATATATCTGGACATTGCCACATAATGAGTTGCAGTCCCACTGGGTGCCCGAAGTGTCACTACTAACAAATTCACCAGAGCTGCACGTAATTAGCATGTAAAGGGAGTGATCATGCAGTAAATCTGGAGGGGAAGATGGATAGCTCACAGGGAAAAAATATAAGGAAAAAACACTGTTCTTAACACTCATTGGTAAATGTATGTTTCTTGCCATGAATATTTTCTTGATAACAAACTATGGACAGGTTACCTTTACAGTAACATTATTCCTTCCACGGCTGATAGGCAGAATTTCATTATGCCACTGCTAATGTTACAATATTTCTGCAAAATGTCACCATATGTAAATTAGAAAAGGTTAGGGTTTCCGTCTTAGTTTTCTTTCAAGATGCACTGTCCCTTTCTGCTATGGCCTAATTCTCCCTTCTACAAGTTTACAGACATCCTAACATTGACCCAACCCTTGCAAAATAAAATCGGCACTGGAGGGTCTTCTTTCTGAAATAGCCAAATAGGAATGAAGAAACTCAACACATTAATGAGAGAGCAAAGATACAAGAGCAGAAATTAGCTTACTTGATGAGGTTTTATCCAAAGTATAGTCTTTCCTGACACATCAGAAAACATCCAGTAAAGAAAAACGTGATGCAGGGACAGTGGGAGTTACCTGACCTGATCTGTACACAGGTCTCTACCTTGAGAGCACCTGGATGCCCATCACATGCTAAGTGCTGCCTGCAGTCTGGGTACGTGCAGGCAAAGAGGCTTTCCCAGGAGAAGGAGGTTGACAAGGAGCAGATGAATTGTCCTGATGGGCTGTATTCAGCCGGAAGAGCCCTAAATGGGGCAGCTCTGCTCTAGTTTAAGTCATTCACTCCTCCTCATTAGAAACCATTGCTCACCAATGCTAAAGACTTAATTTTGGTTTGAGGTTATGTCATTTGCTTGTTTGCTTGTTTGACATCTGGGTGGGAACACTTGCATTTACATGACTCCAGCTCTGAGGTTTATTTGGGCAATTGGCCAAAACGTGGTTAATTCAAAGTGCAAGGGGTTTTTTTTTTAAATACTATTATTATACTGAACAGAGAGGCCTTTGGCCCTGAAGGCTTTGGCCTTTAAGTTGTTCTTGTTCATAAGACACTTCTGTCCTTTGAGGAGAAAAAAGTTAACAAGGAAGCCAAATCCGAACAAACAAACAAAAAATTCTGTCTGTAACCCATACATTTTCCCCTGATAAATAATTATTCAGAGATGTGAAAAATTCATAAGGGCTTACTCTAATCTCTGTAGCTGCCTTCTGCAGAGAGAGAGCTTGGCCAGGAGAGCCTTCTGGTCCTCAGGCTGAGCAAGCACGAGCTGACTCAGAACCATTTTTACATCCACGGCAGGAATTGCGCAGAGCTCAGGTACCAGCCCGTTTGTGATGCTGATGAGCACTATCAATATACCTCGGCACTTTTAAGAGTGTGAACTGCTACTCAGCAGTGCCGGGAAGCACCCTGGAAAGAACAGTAGCTGCTTTTGTCCACTACTGCACTCCCGTTTCCCCCATTAGCTAAGTGCTCGTGGGCTCCTCAGATCAGCTCATGAGCTCTGAAACTTTCTGTATTTGCAACTCGCACCGAATTCCATGCTGGCTCGTGTTCTGTTGGAGAATCACCTTTTGGAGTCATGTGACTTTAGCTTTTATCCTTTTTTTTAAAAGAAAGTTTCCAAACTGGATGTTGCACAGAAAAGTATAAACCCTAGAAGCTTAAAAATAGCACAGTTAATTAAGAAGCGAGAATTTATTTTAAAAATCCCACAAGTTTTGCACCTGAGAAAGGGCAATCCTACTGTTTGGGGTTTTTGGGGGGGGGGGGGGGGGGGGGAGAAAAATCTTTAAACTCTTCCTGACAAATAACAACTTTAATTTTGAATCCCTTGTTCTATTACCTTCTCTCTGCAATCTATATGGTAACTCTCAGCACAGTTACTAATTTCAAGATTCACCTTCCCACATAATTTCCTTGTATACAAAAAAAACACAAATGAAAAAGAAACCAAAACCAAAGAAGGCTTGTATTGTTTATCTTGTTTTTAATGAAAGAACGAAGCTCACAGACTATCCAGCTCCCACAGGAGCCTTTTTTTGTGCAATCTTAATGATAATTAACTGACAGTGATTGATGGCCAGTACTGAGGTAATAGAAGATACAACTGCACCATTCTATCCAATTCACTTTTCTATTTTTTTATGAGTCCTTGTTTATTTCTGAATAACATCAAATGAATTATTTGTCCAATTTGAATTTTGTATTTAAAGTTCATCTGAAATACATTTGCCCAACTGTTCTGTCACTGTGCTAGCTGGGGTTTCATATCCTCAAATTTCATTCGGTGTCAAGTTTAGGGAAGGCAACTACTTCTGCATTAGAAATACCACAAAACACTCACATACGTTTCCATATGTTTTGTAGGTAGAAGTATTTCTACTGGAAAATGGGCCCTGGCGCACTAAGGCCATACAGAACTTTTGAATACGTCCACATGGAATTTTGTTGAAGGGAGCGTGAGTCTGTCTTAGCTTAATTTCAAAATATTGTTGTTAGCATTGTAGACATCTCTAGGGGTATTTTTATATGCACTGAACTGTTTTACTACAAAATCACCTTTGCTGAAAAATTCCCAGAGTCTCACATCCAACTTTGGTCTTGCTAAATCTCACATCATCTCATACATTGCCTAGAATGACTACAAGAAATGACTACATTTTATGCTTTATTCTTCAAATACACTGTTTTAAATAATTGTTTCCATTATGCTGGTTGTGTCAGCCTTAAAATGTTGTGTATATACATCAACCGTTTTAAAAGCTTTTTGAAGAGGTCTATTGCTTTACCAGGAAAATGGTCCAATTTGAAATATCTATGTTACACAGAAGACCGCATGTTTTAAATTTCTTCATCTGACAGGTGAATTCTCTCTAGTATTTTATCACTTGTTACATTTAAATGATATTATTTTAACTGCTTTTCTGAAAGACTCTTTCTTTATTTTATTGGTTGAAAGAAAAATAAGTTCTTTTTAGACATGCGGCGTTTCCTTTACAGCTTCATTGCCCTTTCAGTGTGTCATTACATATAACAAAATGTACACACAATGCATCCCTTGGGAGTTGAAGCTTATCACAGTGCAGTACTTTCAAAGTGAGCGGTTTATACCATTTGGCACCCCGAGGACATGTGAGGTGACACCACTGATCTCTCAGGAGAGACATCACTGTTTTCTTACAGGTCTTGCTCGTGAAGAAATTAGTCAGTAGTTATATTTTGTAAATTCTAGCAGCCTTTTTTTTCTTTCGCCCCCATAGCACAGAGGTTGTGGTAAAACTGCATCTGCCTGGGCCTCAAGGCATGTTCAGGTTTGCCTACCTTTATGCCCTCCTTGATGAGAGTAACAAATCAAGTTCAAGCATCCTGTACTGAAGGGTCCTTCACTGACTTAGACGCTGCTAAGCCCTCACTACTAGGTAAGACTTCCATGGAGGTCTATCAACAAGTCTCAATCATCTGTACAGGTTATTGCTCAGGGACAAGGGACACCTCTTTCCACCCAGGGGCTGCCTGCTGTCACTGAAGCATCCTTTTCCAATACAATCAGTGATCATTTGACACACGGGGGACTTCCAGGATTATGGGCAATAAACCTTCCCCACTATGACAATAACAACTAGTGGCCATGAATCATGCATTTTCAAGCACTAGAGAAGATGGGCAATACATAAATACCTCCTTACTTAAATTTGAGGAATGCTTTCCTTAAGAATAGGCTGGGAAATGTTGGTCCGTGCACAAGAGAACATACCCCTGCCTCACGCAGAAATGACATGGTCCCACTACTTCACAGACAACTACAAATGGAAAAAACAATTGCAAGAAAACCAAAGGTGATTTTTTTTTCCCCCTTCAACTGAAGGAATAAAGCAGCAACAACAAACGATTTTGTGCCAAAAGAAGACTTCCAAGTGACCTGAAATTAAACACTTCTTTCCCACGTACTGCGAGCAAAGCAAAGGACACGATGCACTGAAGTGCCGACACAGGAGCTGGGAGAGGCATTTTTACCCCTCACCCTGCTGACTGGCACCTGGATGCAAACCTATCTTCCTCCTGAATAAAGCTGAAACAAATTCCCCCTGCCCTCCTCAGGAAAGGATCCTGGCCACCGGGCAATTGCGTATCTCTGTCTCTGTGTATGAGCTCGGGGAAGGAAGAAAGTTCTTAATTTCTCCCGTGGAAGCACTGCCACGTATTGCCATGGAGAGCACAGTAGCCACCCAGCTGGAATCCTGCCTTATCACTGGGCCAAATTCAGCTTTTTTTATAGAATGAGAAGCAGTACTAATAGGAGAGGCTGAGGCACTCCACACCACTTTCCCCAATTAAAAATATTATAGCAATTCTGACATTCCCTGGGCAAATAGATGACTTAAGTTCAAAACTCATCAGGTAAAGGTAGGAAAGGAACCGAGCTCTTCCGAGTCCTAACTTCTGTGATGCTGGAAAAGTTGAGAGGCCAGGGCAGCTTCATCCCCTGCATTACAAAAGTTTAGTCTCAATTTCTTTCATCAGAGAAAATTACTCATGAGCATGTGTTACTCATGAATGTAACACAAATCAGTGCTTTTCAGCAGGCTTGCTTCTAATTTTATGTACAACCATTTATCATATATGTATAAGTAACATCAGGAACATATAGTAATGAAAACAATCATCTGATAATAAATCATCTGGTATCTGAAACAACCTTAGGTATCTTCACAACAAGCAGAAATTACGTGTTGCATCCAGGACTTACTGACATAATGATACTTTTATATTCTATGGCGCTTGCTGTGCACAAAATAACATCCGAGATCATTTAAGACCTAATGCCACAGTGTAAAAGACATCCTTAATTTTATGCTGGTGGCCCATTATAAAACAAAATAACAGCTAAACCGATCTTCCAGGTCCCCTGTGCTGAGCTATCACTTGCTCTCAGCAAAGCACGGGTGCAGATTTGTGAACTTGTCCTGCCGATGGAACCACCTTCATGTTTTGATACTTCTACTGCTCCTAGTGGAGTCAAATGCCAAAGTCCTTCTTAGCTGGAGACTGGATTTACATAAGACTTGGATCAAAATGGCTTTGGTGGGTTTCAGGACAGAATCTGATTTACCTATACAAGTAGTCAGAGAGATCATCCTACACAGCAGAATCATGGCTGCTCTCTTTACTGTCTAAATCAAGCTTTCATTTTTCCGTTCAACTTTTAGGTCCACAGAGTGAGGAAAGAGGAAAGAGAAGGGACTTAATCTCATTGTGTTTTGCACGCTGTTAGTTTAGAGGAATACATTTGAAAGTAGCAGCAGGCACCTAAATACAGTGGAAGCAACAGAATCCGTGTGCACTAAAGAACGATGCGAAAGGATAGCAGTAAATCATATATTCCAGTCCCTAGTTTTAGACTTGCATGTCTGAAGACCTGGACCAGGCCTGTTGTCCTAGCTCCTATGGCACGTGCCTGCCATGGGGGCAATGGAAATCCAACCTGCCAGCTAGGGATAACCTGGAGGAGACCAAGAACTCTGCCTCTGTTGTGACCCCAAACTGATTTGAGGAGCTGAGACCTTACAGATGAAAAATGGAGGAGACATTCCTTAAACCGCACGTACTTGAGACAAACCAGAAAAACGAACAACACACAAACCCCACGTGACTTTCTCTGGAAAGTTTCTTTTCAAAACAGAAGTATTTAGCTGAAAACATTTCCTCCTCTTCAAATTTCAGATATGCCTGGAAGAGAGCTCTATTTGAAGCAGGATGCTCGCCGGATCATACAAATTCTGCTCCAATTAATGGCAACAGAGTTTATTTCTGGGAACAGAGTTTATTTCTGGGAAAAGGTCTACCTCCCTTTGCCCCGCTGAGTTTCAGGCGAGGTTTTCTAATGCAGTTTGAAGGTTGTTATCAGGCAAGCAACCAGCCTCTTTCCAGAGTGGACAAATTAACTGATTAAAAGCTCTGCCAGTGTCATGACTCTGTATACCCAATTCTACTCTTACTGGGCGTACTGCTTGGCAAAATAGTATTTAGTTAGGTCCAGATGCTCAGGCTTCCCTGTTGTTATACCCATTTGTACAGGCACCCATTAATTTTGAGCCAATGTTACTTTGCCAACACCTTATGTAGGGGAATTGGAAGAACGGAAAACAGCCCCTACTAAACTTGGTGATTCATCTAAACAAGTTTTGTTTCAGCAAAGCAAAATTTGTACCAGTCTGCATCCCAATTACCTCAGACAAATCTGCCATGATTCGTAATTACATTGTTATTTTAAATTAATCCATCCATGAATTACAGTTGTCTTTTGTTTATTCACTTGTTTAGACTGGTCTACAAAAATGAGCAAAGCTTTCAGCCATTTATAATAAAGTAAAATGACTTAAAAGACCTACTTTTTTTTAGTTTGCATTAATGAGTTCACCCAAAATATATATGCAATAATATAGGAAATTAAGTTATAAATGTAGGGATGTGCTCCGAGTCACCATGAAAATCTGCATGCAAATGCATAATAATCACAAATCTACATTATTACAATATTAAAAAAATACCTACAATTAAATTATCATGTGGAAATAATCATAATGTTATTGGAAACTCAATTATTGTGGCAACCCTTGTCGGGGAATTAGCAGGCTATGGCAAAAGCAAGTCAGACCTGAATTCATCAAATATATATTATCACAATATTACATGTTCACTTCGATTCCATGCAAAGACAAACATCCTCACTCACTAGTATCTGCTCAATGCATTTGTATTATTCATGAACAACTCTGTGATCTATTATACATACAAAACTGATTGTACGCTGCTTGCCGGAGGCTACAATGCAGAGACACAGAATTAATTTTATTATACACACATGCATGATAATTGTGTAGAATTCGGTCAAATATCAAACTCTGCTCCTGAGCTCCATTATTTTACTTTCCAAAAAGAGGTCTAAGGTCAGCAGCAATTTCTCTTTGGCGACAGTGAAACTCTTTGTCATTTAGAGTAGAAAGTTCCTGGGTACTAATGAGCCTGGAGCTGTGATGAATGGTCACACATTCCCTTTCCTTTCCAACCCCCACCCATCAAAGGGAAAATGTAACTTTTATTGAGATTCTCAAGAATTCCTTGCCTCTCATGCACACAGAAGTCACTTTGGGCTGTGGACTTAGAGACTTTATTTGTCAGAGATGGAGGCAACTTTTTTGTTTGTTTTGGAGACTTGGCTAACATTGTGTGAGAAGATGATCAATACAATTAAGGAAACTTGTTTACAGCTATAGTTTTATTCCTGTAGGAACTGCTGTTATTTTCAAGACGTTTAAGTAAACCCTCCAGAAATGTTTTCATAGGGCCATCTTCCCTGCTAGAAGTTTTCATTAAAAACAAACAACTACCTCCCCCTTTCTTCAATAGCACAAGAGACCAATAGGAAGGCCTTTTTCCTCTTCTCCCAAATCATCCAAATGTTTTGCCAGAAAGACAAAGATTCGTACCATCCAAGACATTTGTAACTGCTTGAAGACACAGGGAGATAGAAATGTATCAAACTTGAGAAGGGACTTGAACAAGGTGCACCACCTCATAGTCCTGGTCTAGATTCAAATGTCATTAAAAGTCAGGAGAACACTCGACTTCAACATTTTTCAGTTTAGGTAAAAGCCAGGCCTAGGGGAGTAAGTAGTATGTACAAATTTTGGCAACAATAACTTCTGTCACTCAGCTTCAGAGATGGGTATTAACTCCCATGTACTGCAGTTACACAACCCCCCCTTGGCATGCATCTAGCCCAATGATCCAAGAGACTTGTTTAGGAAATGAGAAAAAGAAAAAGGTAATCTTTAACTGAGAAAAAAAAAAACCAAACAACCCCAAAACCAAAAAAACCCTGTCCCATGTGCCATTCTCCACGCTGCATTAAAAATCAAACCCTGAAACACCATTCCTTGTAGTACCATTCACTCCCACTCTCCATCCACCATCTAGGCTTTTGGCTATCACGCTCATCTGAATGTCTGAGCTTTAAGACTGAGGAACATTTACTCCTTGCCCAGTGCATTCAGAGTAGGGTCCCATTCAAGCATATTCCAAACCCACTCTTGCATTACTGCGCTGCTTTCAACAGTCATAAGCAAACGGTGCAATCCAATGCATTTATATTGTAGATTCATAATATTTATAGAAATAAACTGTAACAAGGATTCTATAGGGTTTCTCTAAGTCTACTCATGAGCCAGGGGAGCTCTAAACAACCTCATCTTTGAATCTATCTTTTGCATGCTTGTGTCATGCCCAGAATCCATAATTTTCATAGCTCTGAGAACAACGCAGCATGATCTGCATTTAGTAGTGCATGGCTCGCAAGTTTACCACAATATCATAAATTTACTATAAATTGGTAAAATCATCACTGTCCTAATTAAGGAATGTGATAGAGGCACAAGAAAATCTCAGGAAGGAGGGAGTGAATGAATCCCCCACATAACATGTGGCTCCATCACAAGAAGTAACAAGAGAACATATTAAGCTAGGCTGTTTATCTTGGCCATAGCCATGGACTCACAGCCCCCAACAACAGAAAGAGATAAAACACAGCTCTGACCTGTCTCCAGGGCAGCAGTTTAGCTAACTGAAATGCTGGAGGTGCAGAAGAAAAGCCCTTGCATTAGAGAACATTTCAGTAATGCATTTTGTCACTTAATTGTTTATAATGCCATCCTGTTCTTACAGATTTCTGGGTTTAGGAAGGCACAAGCTACACCTTTTTGAGTGACAGCAATGACTCCAAAGGAGCTGGCACCTCTTAAACATCCCACTCTTCCGTGGTAAACCCATGATTATTTTCTGCCATTTCAGGCTGGCTAGGCAATTAGGTGAGCAGCAGGACCTCAAGGCTCAGGTGGCATCATTTAACTTCAACCTTTGCTGTAAAAGTAGGTAACATAAGCTGTCGGGTCACAGAGAAGATTTCTCCTGGAGTTCGTTGGCTCGACAGGCTCTGGCAGGCAGTAAGATAATGGGGAGAGAGGCCCTACCAGAACTACTCATTTTGTCATCATTACCCAAGACCTGTGAGTTCTTACATACGTATATGAAATTTCAGTAATTCAAGCTTGTACCTCTCGCTAGCACTAAACCCATGCAGTTTGAGTTCAGATAAAAATACAGATTTTAAGAAATATAGTTGAACCTCATCCAAACTACCAAAGCTCTTAACCACATGAGGATATCAAAAAATTTGAGAGGACACACTTTTATTAAACCCAAGATTGTTGCTCTGTCTGGTATGCCTGAAAACACCTCCATGGGTTACCCATGGCATTCTGGCCCTTTCCCACTGGCCTTCAACTCCTAAAACATACAAGCTTGTAAAATAAGCTCATTTTAAAAATCATGTAGGTTTTAATTGGTTTGCCCAACTCCAGTTATCAGTAGCCACACTAGAACCACCAGTTAAACAGCAAATTGTTGCAAAGACCGATGTTAGTTCCTCAGTTAACATTTATTTTGCACGTATCCATAAAAGCGCTACACAGAAAGAGTGTGCACACACAGAACACGTCTTGGCTTCATTTTCTTGCCAGCTATCAGACAGCATTGCTCATGCACAAATCTTTTGGTATTTAATATTCATAGTGCAGAAGCATCTACTGATCCCAGTTAGGATCAAGAAATATTATGAGAGGTGTTGTACAAAAAGATTGTCACAGTTCTGCCACAAAGCACTTACAGTTGGACAGGCTGACAACTCAACTATTGTTGAGCTGTGTATTATGTGAGAAGTATTTTTTAACGTTATTCTAGTCACCCTTAAATGCAAATATGACACTACAGGAAGCTCTATGCAGTAACGGAGGGCATTCCACTTCTTGCAACAAATGCAGGACAATACTCTACTTCAGCAGCTACCGAGGCAAAATAGCTACTTTGTCTTGACAAGTTTTTTTATATTTTTGTGCGTATATTTTATTTCAGTGGAAAACTGAATGACATGATAGTATTAGTCAAGCTGAATTTAATTTAGAAGATAATTCTTTTTCAAACAAAAAATGTTGGCCAAAATTAACTAAAGTATACATTTTGACTGTCTTCCTAATGGGAACAATTTGACATTTGATTTCAAAACTCAGTAATATTTTTGAGAGATGTGTCCCTTCTCCAACACTTCTTTCTCCAAGAGAGACGACAAAATAGTCGTTTGCTTGCATTTGGTTTAACAGAACACTTACTGTCACTCTTAACAAATGACAAAAAGGCTTTTCTAGTTCATGAAGTACAAAAAATAAGAAAAAAAAAAATCAAATCTTTGCATAGCCCTATTGGCCATGAGCAACCTTCCTTCTTGGGAGGCATATAAAGACAGAACAGGTTACCTTTGAGGTGAGTTTAGTATTTAAGTGTTCTTTGGGAAACCTGCATTATAACGGAGAACAGCTTTCCCAAGGCTGAGCAGAGAGCTGGCTGGGATCAGAGCTCAGGAGTAATGTCTCCCACTCACATGCGATCCCCAGCTCTCTTCTGCAGCCCACTAAAGGCCCCTGGCAACCCGAACCCCCAAAATGAGGCAGTAGAGGATGCTTCTTCAAATATCTCCTTGATGCCAAGGATGTTTCTATGGTAATTCTGCATTCAACGTTACAGGCTTATGCTGCGTGAGAGGCTACACCAGGGCCCAAGGAGACGAATGAACCTATCTAAGGTTGTGCATACCCAGGGGGCTTCCATAATTTTGGGTGCGCAGAAATACAAAGACGGAATAATGACAATGTTGTGCTGCACTTCAGTTGTTGAATTACTTCAATACCTTGCTCACAGATGTGTGCATGTGAATCTAATCAACCAAACTCCTCGCAGACAGCAGAGATTATTTTGAGATATTATTCCTGCTTCTGCTACAGAAAAAGAAGCACCAGCCTTTCATAACCTCTATACAAGAGGGATGTGTGTGTGCATGCATACACAAACACACACCCTCTCAGTATACACACACAAAAAAAGCTGAGGATAAGAAGTTTCCTATATATAGCTCATTATTCTCAGAAAGATATGACTTCTAATAACAGACTCACCTTTTCATGTGGAAAAAAAACACCAAAAACCTGTTTGATTGTTCGCCTACCTAAACATTTACAACCAAAAAACAACAGGGGAAAAGGAAGGGTGGCACTATGAGAAATAAATATCTGAAGAAAATGAGATTTTTCCATATCATTTTAAATCCTAGAAAAGGAAGCTTTTCAGTATCTTTTCTTCTTGAATCATTTTTTGCTTCAGATCCTAAAACAGCGCATTCAACTATTGAATTTGCTGTTCAATAATAGGGACTCACATTGTCTTTTAAATGCGTACAAAAAAGTTGCATCTTTTTGCTTTCACTTTCCCTGTGTGTTTGTTGCATACTGACATCAAACTCCCTGCAGGCATCCTAACCTTGCAATTGCAAAAACAGTGCTCTAGGGTTTTCCACGTGTCTAATACACCTGGATAAAAAGTGCTAATTGTCACCAACTTCCATTAAATGAGAGCAGTAAGGCACAAAATATGCTTGATTTGCAGACGCTAGTGCCACTGGGAGTTAGCAGCAGATTAATAATTGTGCAGACCTCGAACATTCCCCTGGCACTGCCAGTCTGGGTTTCCAATGTAACGCCAGATGACAAGGCCTTTGTTTTCAGCTTGCTTTCCTAAGGAAATAAGGCTTAGGCAGTTGCACTGTCTCCCTGTGCATGTGTTTGACCGTCCTACCTTCCCACAATAATTTCTGGTCAATCTGAATACATTTTATAGGAGGGTAGAGGTCACAAACGTACAATGGCGTTAGCAGTTTCATGAAAAACAGGCAGCTAGGTAGATATAATCAAGCCTGAGCTTAAGTGTTTCAAACACCCTGGCTTTCCAAATTCAGGTATACTTGCGGACAAACGAACCCTAATTCTGCTCAACTTTGGTTAGCGCTGAAAGTAGAAGGGGAAATGCACCATTGTCACATATTCAGCAGGCAGCAACTCTTGCATGTGACCACCTTTACAGATCTGGTGTCGGACTAGATTCCCAATTGTGGGTTTTTTTCCTTTTTGTAAACCTAAATCATATTTCAGCTTGAGGCTTTGAGTGCGCATCAGGAGGCAGCTTCTTGCACAGGTACAATCTTGCTCCAGTTTCCTCCAGGTAAGTTCAGGGGCCAACACTTTACCTTCTCCTTTCTTCTTGCTCTGCTGCTCCTGCTGCTGTTTCCTCTCTGCTCTCGGCGCATGTGGGCATATATTCTTGAGTATGAGGACACCACCCCTATGGCATGCAAGCTTACTGACGGCTCCGGTGGCATTACGAAGCTCATTTCTGCATGCAGCAACACGATTACGGTGAAGGTGAGGGCGAGGTTGAGCGAATGTGTTTCAACACTTCTTTCTTGGTATTTATTACTGTGCCGTAGCATTCCTGCAATCTGGCCTGCTGCTGCTCCAGCTGCTTATGCAAGCTCCTGATTGAGCGCAACAGCAGCAGCCGTCGGTACATAGCTAGCTGGAGCCGGTACTTCTCCTTTTCTTCCTTTTTCTGATTTTCTAAGGTCTCCATTACTTTTGTGGTCTTCGTCCAAATCACCTGGCCCAGAATACAAGGGGCCGTATCGCCCTTGGCACCGCTCCCCGCCTGCTGCACGTGGCAGCCCCCGGGGTGGGTCCTGGGCAGGGCAGTGACAGCCTGCGGGGGCTCGCCAGCCCCCCTGGGCACCCTGGGGACCTGCGGCACCTCCGAACTCAGGTCGCCATCGCAGCAGGGGCTTTTGGAGCGCGGGGAGGCAATGTTCACAGGCTGCAGGTTCCCGACCGCCGCAGGGTACGACGAGCCACCTAACGATGCATTTCCAGCTGTCGGATGATGCTCAGCCAACCCAGAGGCTGTCCTCTGTGCCTGGCCACCACTAACGATCTCTGGGCCAGCAAGGGCTTTTGCCTGGGCCATGGCCTTGCTGGAGAGGACGGACAGTCTTTCTGGCACTGCAGAGCTTCCCTTGTCTTCATTAAGGCTGGCTAACGAAGGACTGGCAGAGCAACCAAGGGATGCCATTAAAGCATCACAATTCGGAAATGGGTCTTCATCACTACCGTTAGTTTGGGTCTCCTCTTCATCTCTTGGCGTTACACCTACTGTCTCAGCCATTTATCGCATGAGCTACAGAAAGTTTCTGTGGACAAAGTGGAAGCAAGAGGATTTAATTTCCACATACACACACAAGAGAAGCCCAGCGCAGAGTGACATTTGAAGAAAGAACCTCTCTTTATATTTAAGCAATGGACCTATTACTTTTCTAATAAAGCACAACCCTTGGGTCACTTCAGGCCATTTCTTGTGATTTGCATTAGATGTTCTTCGAGACACAACATTAATCCAATAATAATTAAAATGATATACTGTACTATTAACATTCTCAAATCTTTAAAGGCAAGCGATCTATCCCTGCAGCACTGGCTGTGCTGACTAATTAAACAGAATACGGTTGTAAATGGGCATTGTAAGCACTTCTCCCATTTAAGAACACAGCTCTAACAAGTGTAGTTTGTAGAGACGGGCGAGTTATCAGGATTGATCAGCTTTAAAGGGAGGTGGATGTACCACAAACAGCAGGTTGCATTTAAATGCCCTCTCCAAGATTAATCTGTCTGCCACCAGTTTGTTTACAAGGTTGCCTTTCCCCCTCCTATTAATTCTAGCAGAAAAGCTGTATTAGCACCACACTAGCCATAGACAGCAAAAAGAAACCAAACACTTACCGAGGTTACTGGGGGAAAGGAAAAGAGTTACAGTGCATTGTGTCTGTGTATCATGTTTTCTCGAATGTGAGTCAGCACTATCTGGAACTGAAACATCACGGTGCCAGAGCAGGAGCAGCAACAGCATTACGCTGTTCCACCCAGCAACAACACAGTCAGTCCCAATCACAGGGAAGTGCAGGGCTGGCTTCTTCCCCCCCAATGGATATTCCTCCCTGGCATCCAGCTTTGATGTCATCTTTGAGCACCAAAATGAAAACCAGGGTTGGATGACGCTTCTTTTCCCACCTCAAAAACAAACATACTCGATTCACTCATTCTATAGGGGGACATCTATGGCCCTTCCTGCCCCTGCTAGCCAGCAAGGAGGTAACTAAGGCAGCACCCAAAAGCGGGTGAGGCATTCGGGGCTCCAGCATACACCTATTTTCCTGCAGAGAAAATAAGCTTAGATAAACTTTAGCTGCAGGAACACACTAAACAAAAATGAACCAAGCATTCAGCACAAACCGAATGCTAAGCATAAAGGCAGGCTGAAGCTGCAGATTTAAGTGTCTAATGTACTCCCATGTTTAATTAGGCTGGCCTAATCTTTAAGAAGCAGCTCTACATCCAACTAAAGTATCCCACAGAACAATAAACTTTATCTGCACCTTTGATGTTCAGAAAAGCTACCTTCAGCATCCTCTCTTGCTTGTAATGCCAGCAACAAAATTCACAGATACAAAATTCACAGATCATCTATCTGCATCTACTTCAGTCAAATTACCACAGGGCTTCAGTTGCCCCAAGACTTTCTCTACTCCACTTGGCTAATATAAATAAAAGAAAGAATCAATCCAAAATACTATCTAGAATCTTCCTGGAGCTGGAAAAGAATGAAGGTAGATCCTATCTCCACTTCTACATATGCTGCAATACAGAAAATAATGTCTTATTTTTCATCTGTACTGACTATCCTTCTTTCTGATGAATCTGTTAGGATGTACTTCCAACCTTAAACATATGAAGTCCAGTTAACATAAATTCAGATTTGTACCCTGAGGTCCACCTTGAATGCGTTTTTTGGTGCAAGAGATATTTTACACTGAATTGGTAAAATAAACTAAACCTGCTGTGTTTATGTGCCAGATCATGCTGCAGATTATATAAGTAATACTAGGAAGAGATTACTATCCAGTGAGTTAATAAACTCTGCAAGTTTGTATCTTGCTGATTCCCATTTACGAATCACAAGTTATGGTAATTGAAGAATACAGAATTCAGATAACAGGGATTTTACTGTATTACACACAGAAAAGGTTCATTATAATACAGCATTATGTACACAGTCTTTTTGTTTTGTCTGCTCTCCTCTCCAAAGCACTGCAGGCATATCTTCCCACTACAAAGAGGACAGCAGATGCGTGCTACATAGTACATTATCTCCAGGTGTGTCAATACTTTTCTATCAGCAATAGTATTCTGTTCTGCACTTCTACCTTTGTAGCAATTTGCTGCAAAATAACTATTTTCTAATAGTCTGACAGGGCATGATAGACCAGAGATTTGATTATTTTTTATTTTTTTAAAAGCTCTCTGCAGCTTTAATTTTTTTCAGCAAAATTTTTACAGGCAATGTTGTTTTTTGAAGGGATGGGGAGGGGGACGAAAAAGTAATTTTGTACACCAAGTTAGTTTCATCAAAAATAATACTAAATGGTTTATAGGTGTGGTTCTGGATAGAATAAATAGCATCTGATAAAATCAACTAAACAATAAAACTACAGACAATCAAAACTCATTAAGCTAGATGGCTTTTCATAGAATATTATGACTTCAGCTGTAATCTATGAAGCCTAATAACAAAAAATATTCAGTCCGTTGGACGTAGAGATTCAGCACAATAGAAATACCATAAAAGATATATATTTATTATTGCTAAAACGCAAGTGCCATTTATGGCTAGGGCTGCATGCATGTTTCTGTTATTAACGTGCCTCCCAGTGTTCACAACTTCCTAAAATCTCACCTAGAGCATCAGATGGAAATTTTCTAGATTCAGTTTCTGCCTGAAGGCGAATATATACTGAAGGCAAATATATACTGAACGCTTCAGCCAAAAAGATTGAGACACTGAAGTACGAAAGCAGGAACAAAAAAAGTCTTATGGCTGAGGAGACTTACAGAAACCTTTCAGGAGAAAGGCCTCTTGTGTAACAGAGAGGCTGGGGAACAGGGAACAAGACCACAGCTCATTTCAAACAGAAACCTGTAAATTCTTGTTCTGAGATGATAAAACAATCCTTCTTTTCCCCCCGAGACTGTTACCTTGACAAAGTGACTCCTACAGTTTAGCTCCCTTTTATTCTCAATTCAACAGCTTAATAAAGAGACCTGGAAAGACCTTACATTAGCTGCTTCTGCAAGAGGCACATTGTGCCATTTCACTGGTGAAGAAACACTTTGAGAAGAGTTTGCTGTTCCCACTGAGAGCCCGTCGCAGGTGGACTTTGCTCAATGCCTCTTGCTCACTCCTGGACTTGTTTTCCTAGGCAGTATTTGTGGGAAGCTTTCCAGGCAGAAGCTGCTTCAGATTTCACGGTGAATACATCTATCAGTCTAAGACACTGAGAATTTCAGGTAGGTAAAATGAAAGCAAAGATGCTTCCAGTTGAGGTTCATTGTATTTTATTACCATCCACTCGCTGGTAGATGTGACTACAGCAGTTTCAAGGCGTAAACCCTGGGGAGCCACCTTCAAGCCTGTCAGTCTCGCACACCCCTGAAAGGTCTATGCCAGCAGAGGTTTTTAATCCATCGCACTCCTTCAGATATTAGCTGTGAGAGGTACTTGGCAACCTACAGGCTCCCATCTGTAAGCACGTGCTGAAATGCTCTGTGCTTGCATGCTTACGGAACAAGGGCTTAGCCATCACGGTTGTGTCTCGTGTAGCAGCAGGGAAGAAATGGTCATGGGAGAGTCCCTGCAGATAGTCATGACAGTTATTTCTCCTTTCTCTGCCATTCCCGAGCATGGACAGCTGTAAGGATGGGAAGGTGCTTGGTCTTGTTTTTTTATTAAGTACAAATGTTTTACTGAAGTTCAAAGCGTAACAGCCAAACACATTTACAAACAGCATCAGAAGGTGATAAGCATTGGCGAAGATATGCCATTATAAGACTGTGGCTTGGGAAGCTATGTTGTTTTGTATTTGAGTTTGGGGAGTACTTTTAATAAAGTAGTAAAAAATATCCTATTACACAGTAGTGTAATTCCATATTTTATATTAATTGCTCTTAAAGATCAAAAGCCATATTCTGTCTGTTAATGTACACACTCACATGGCTTCCTATGAAATCAATGAGATCCACATGTGTGCATCTGAGGCCTAAATTTTTCCCCAAAGATTCTTTAAAATCCTTTTACAGGGCAGTAAGTCATAGAAGAAAGTCGTATGTTCCCTTTCTTCTGCCTCCATACCCAAAACAGACACGAGTTATTACAGGCTGCTCTGCATTACGCTGCATGGTAACGGTACCCTGAGGGGCCACTGGCCAGCCAGGGATTGCCATCGTTCTGCTCTCCCCCTCGTCTACACCTAGGTGTTTCTGCAATCCTTTCACACCAGCAGAGAAATAATAAACAGAGCCCAGCTCCATGTGCAGCCCACTGATGACATCAAGAAGTGCTCTAGGTATTTCAGTGGCAGGGAAAAGCACAACGGGACATCTCAATGGCTTTCAGACAGAAAGAAATCAGGTATCCGTACAGAACTGCAGCACAATCATGTGTGCCGATAACCTGGGAGCTTGTAAGAAAAAGCAGAGTGCCTTTATGATTTTACCAGTGGGGAAAGGTTCAATGGCTTCAAACATGAAAATCCAGGGATTCCAGTAGACCATCTTTATATTAAGAGTCAAAAACATTGAAACAATCTGTCATGACTGGCAAAAATTAGCAGGCTTGCTGCCAGTCTCAACAGACTGCCTGTCAGAGGTGCAAATCTCTGAAGGAGTAGCTCCGACTGCATTCAGACTAAGGTTGAGTAGAGTTTGCAAGCTTCAGAATCTCAAGACTGCAGGTGCCAACGTGACCCAAACACGAGGAAGGGCTTGATGACAGCTCTCACTGCAATATTTCAGCAACTCTACTCCCAACCCTGCTTGGGCTTAAGTATTCCCAGGGACACAAAATGAAAAATATATTTATATGGCTTTATAAAGATATTTTAAAAGTGGAATGTTTTCATTTTCCTCAAGGCAGCAGCTGTTCTCCCTACCATCTATGTGGAAAGCATTAGCGTATGATTTGAATCGCCTTTAACCGAGTAAAAGAATAACGGCATCGTTGCCTAAACCGGTTTATAGTCTAAGTCCACATTCCTGCCATACGATCCACGGAGCTGTATTTTTATGCTGATACAGTCACAAAGAACTTTCTGAAGTCTTGTTGTGAACTCAGGGATCTACTTCAGCTCGTGCAATAAGCAGTCAACATTGGCACAGAGGCCAAGGTGGAAAGGAAGAACGCATGGGCACGTGTAGCTGGGCTGTTGTTTGATTTTTCTCCTGTCTGAGCAGACTGATCTGTATTGGACAGACCCAATGAGCATCAAATGGGCTGGCACATTTCAATGTGGAGCAAACTCTTTGCATTTCTAGAGTGGGTTAATAATGCTTCCCAGTGGACACATAAAGGAGAAAGACTTGCATGATCAGGGTGTCTGCAGCATATGCTCTACAAACTAGTGGGGGGGCAAATGGAAATATTTATATTGATTTCAAAAAAAACCCATGAATCTTGAGAACTGCCAGTTTACCCCATTTTTTACTGTTTCTTCTTCTAATGGAGAGAATACACTCATCTATAATTCATTACAATTGTACTGAAAAGGAAAATCTGATTATAAACTGAAAAAATGGATTGCAGAAAATAGCTTCCCTTACATATTAAGTGTAAAGGAAATTCAAAGGAAATTCTAAAATATCAGCAAAGGTTTGATTTTTTTTCCCCATAATAAAGACTGTTTTATGTTAGCAAAATTAAAAGTGGCCTTCTTCAGTGTGATGCTTCTGCCTCATTTTTTTTTTTTTTTTAAAATCTTAGTGTTGCCTATCATTTTGTTCAGTAAAAAATAAAGTGCGGGAGGGGGAGAGAAAAAAAAAATGCAAAAGAATTTAAAGTAGGAAGATCATGTAACCTGAGATGCTATTACAGCCTTCCTATGAAAAGACTAAAAAAATTCTTCCTGCAGAAAAAGATGGTACTTGAAATATATTTGAATAACCTCCAGTATTAAAAGATTTAAAAGTATTGCTCATATATTGCAAGAACGCCATGCCTAGAAGGTAAATAGTGGATAACCCAACCTAGCTGTTAGATTTCAGATGCGAAAATGAGTATATAGACAACTCACGTGTCTAGTTGCAATTCACATCCGGTATGCACTGAGAGAAAAATCCTTTCTGCTAAGGAATATGTAAACAGACTATGTAATTTTTGATAATTGATGCTTATGTTTGCTTTCGTTTTGACACTTGATCATAACTGACAAACCAATGGCTAGGAAAGAAGAAAACTTTAAGCTGTAAGAAAAATAAACAGAGCACTGTGAGAGATGGAGGAAAAAAAAAACCCAACATACATGGGAGGAAAACTTCAACAAGTGGGGCTAAGCCACAAATGGATAGACAAGTAATTGTTTGGTGTTTCACCACAACTTAAAATGAACTTACAGACCTTTCCAGAAGCCAAATGCATTTTTTTTAAAAAAGTAACAACATTAAACGCTTTAAAAAGGGAGTGCGTTTTCTGCCTTAGCTGTTAAACCAGAATCGTATGAGGGAAGAATATTAAGAAATCTACATTTAATATAAAACCTTTTGTTAAGACAAAGTTTCAGATCAAGTGCCATAAAAAAACATAAAAAATGGATGCATTCACACTGTTTGAGCCTAACCATTTCCATGAATCTGAAATTGACTCATGAGGAGCTTAACTCTACAGACCAGTATCAAGGACTGAAAAGACTGCATCTACAAGCATCTTCTCAAAAATTCTACTTTCTTGTTCAGTATGCCTTGGTGCATAGCCCACTGTGGTGTCGCCTACATATCAACCCTTGCATAGCACTCAAAGCAATCCAGCTTTATTCATAGTGTCTACATAGGCTCACCTGCCGTCTGTGTTGTCCACACAAAAACACAGAGTGACACAAGCTTTCCCCAAGTTCACTTGGGGCTGAGAAAGAGGGTCAGGCTTGCTCATTCCTTAATGCCTTTGAAGCTGCTAACGTGGCTGAGATGGATGAGAGTGAGTAAGATACAAGCCTGTCTGTCGGCAAAAACACGTTCTTGGCAGTATGCAGTGCAATTGTTCTAAATCTCAGCTACAGCAGTTAAGAGACCCCAATAGGGAGAGAAGGCACATGGACCACAGGGTTTGTTGTACTTGACCATGTTCTTACTTTGCAATGTAGGCATTGCTCAGCAACCTGGATTTTTGCAGCCTGTTTCCTGTGGTGAGTACAGATAATTCTTTCACACCAGCAGTTTCATTTTTGCATCCAGAGGCTCTTTGCTGAGTGTCTGTCAAAGTCCAATTCATTACCTGCAGAATTATCAGCTAAAACCCTATCACTTTTCTATAAGTAAAATTTTTTAAGAGATTAGAAAGTAACAGAGAAAAGATAGCCATATACAATTAATGAAAGATAAGCCTCCAAATGTTTGGAGGTTTATTTTAGAGATGTGTATCTACAGATACTTATTTCTTAAAGGAAGAAGAGATATGGAGTCCAATTTTTACTTGATTGAACAGAGGACAGGCTAAGAAAGAAGAATCTGAGATACCAATCCCACTGAAGTCTCAGGCTGAACAGAATAAATAACACGTCCTTCCCAGAAACAGCGAGCGTAGTTAGGTTCTGGATGACAAAATTAGGTAATGTTCCTTGTACGATTTAAGTTCCCTGCAGCTCTGCCTGCTCGAACCTTGAACCCCTGTTGAACCTCCCCGAGCCCCAGGCAAAAGTCCTGCTAGAACCCCACTGGCACGTGTAGTCCCAAATCCTCCTTGTACCCAGAAGGCACTAGCAAGCTGTTATTAACTCCACTGACACCAGGCCACAATTTTATCCTCGGTCGTGCTGACAGAGCCTCCTTGATATCTCCCTGAAGAGCATTAAAAGACCACAGAGGAAGATCATTGCCAGCTATCAATGTGTTATTTGCCTTCTTGCAAGTTTTCTCCGCATCCTTTCTAAAACCTCCGCCAAGGCACCACCAGCACCACCTTATTGACTGCTGAAGAGATCCTGACGCTTCGTGGAGGTATTGCACTAATTAAGATTTTGAGAGCAGTAAGCAAAAACATTGCATTTGACCTCACACTTGGCAGATTACTCACAGTTCCCTGCTTCCCTTCACAAGATTGTCTCGATAACGAGCATTGCCGGTAGGGATCTGAGACAGTGAGTGCAGCAAATAAATAAATAAATAAATGCCTACATATGTGAACTCCACTTCCTTAGGCAAAAATAATGAGTCAAATGAGTGAAGGATCTGCTGCTCTCTTACGTACGGTAGTTGTACATACACCAAAGTGCAAGAAGCCTTCCAGAGACTTCTGTCATCGCTGGGGTAAGCGGTAATTCAAATTGCCAGCCTACTGATTTCAGGAACTTGCATCAAGTTCCTCAAGCAACCTCAAGGGAAGGTTGCTGTTTTGTCATTCTAAAAGAGTGGCACACCTCTGCAGCTTCTTTCAGTATAAGTTGAGGGAATAAGTGCGTATCACGTATGCTGGAAGGAGGTGGAGTTGGCCAAGCCGAGCAAGTTAAGGCAATCCAAAGCTTTGAAACGGGGGAAAAATAAATCCTGTGCGGCAGGACACATAGTACATGTACGAACAACATCCACACAGACTATCTGAAGTCTTGCTTTCTTGCTTGGAAGAACAAAATCCTTTCTGAACTCTGCTCATTTTTACAGACAAAGCCACCAAGCTCATTGGAGAAAAGTACAGGTCATAAGAGAAGTACAGGGCACCTAATCTTGGTAATTCATCTCATCCTAAAGTGTTTTCACACAGACAGGAAAACTGGCACTTGGAATAGGCTTCCTTTAACTTCACTTTCAAATGAGGTAACTTTCAGATGACTAAGTCCACAATAGTGCACCTTAAACATGAAGCACGTATTACTGAGAGAGATTGAAAGCTCAGCCTTAACATAGTTAGAGCAGGAACTCTTGGCCGGTGGAGAGGGTGATCCTTGCACTGGTATAGCCAAATAGCTTCCAGCAGCCACTGTTTTAGGGGTTTCCTGAGCTTGATGCTGCATCTAGATAACTGTGTTTAACAGTCATTGATGGAACAATTTGCCTAATTCCCTTTTGAAGCCGCTTATGCCTTTTGGCTTCTATAACATCCCATGGCAATGAATTCTGCAATCTAATTTTACGTTGCGTGAATAGCACTACCAACAGAGCAAGCCACACCTTTGAGGGATTCAGTAACATGCTGACACCATTTTACTTTTGTCTCACTTAATCTCATGAATCATAAGCAATACAACAAAGATTTCTACATCCGTCTGCTTTTTTCCCAATATGAAAAAGCTCTTTTAAAGCAATGGCTATCAACGGGCAAATGACCTGGTATACTTGTGCACAGGAACGTGTACTTCTCACATAGCTCATACTACCATAAACCCAAGGCTGGCTGAGGCTATTCAGCAAAGGTGGCAAAAAATGAGGAGTAAATAGGTATTTTCAGGAAGAGATGCGAGGCTGGGAGGGGACAAGGAATCTCCTCACTCCTGGAAAAGCCCAAGTTGGAAGCAGTGGAGTCTCCCCAGAGGAGAAAAGCTAGGAGAAATGAGCAGGAGTTTTAGAGGGAGGGTGAATGAGAAAAAGAGAGTAGGAGAAGGCAAAAAAGATGTCTTTAGATTTCCACAAGAATTAAACTGGAGAAAGGGGAGGGACAGTGGAGAGGCAGGTTAAAGGATTGTATTCCTGTCGTCGTCAGCAGAGAGCGCGTAGGAAACAAGACCTGGACTGCCTCTCTCCCAAGTCTGCTGCCCTAGGCAACTGTTTACTTTGCCTTTGCCCAAGCCAGCGTGAGATGTTATAAAATGAGTTTCCAAAATGCTCTGAGTCACCAGAACATGGATGAGATCTGTGGATTCAAGCCACCTTTCAAGATTATGAATCTCTTCTGAATATCCATTATGCCGATGATATATAACAAAATCACTGCTGTAATGTGATGCACATGTCAACTTGAAGGATGCAGTCCCTGCTCAGATGGCATCAGCAGAGGGACACGTCAGCATGGTGGATTACCAGAGCAAATGCTTTAGCATGCAAAGTGATGCAATGTGTTTTAACAACAATTGTTCCCTTACGTTTGTTTCTGTGTCAGGTTTGACGTGACTATCTGCCAGGACAATGCTCAGGATCCTTTGCATTGCTTTGCAGAAGCTGATTATGTGATCAAATGCTTAAAGCACATAAAATCACTCCCAAGATTCAATGAGATAGACGTGCCAGAAAAGTCAGTAGGTGTTTGAAATAATTGATGCTAACAGCTAGATCTGGATTTTTCAAAAGAATATGCGTTTTGGTTTGGATTTGGGTTTTTTTGTTGTTGTTGGGAGTTTTTTTTCTTCTTCTAATGCACTATCATATAAACTGCCTAGAAATTCAGGCTTAGCATAATGTTCACATCAAATGAAATTCACCCGTTAAGAGAGAACATACACAGGGTCCTCTCTGAAGTGGAAAAACCGCAGTCTTTGTATAGAGCAGATACCCTGTGAGCCTCCTTACCCTGAGCACACGCCTAGAACAACACAGCAGACTCCACTGGCGTAGTAGAGCTGATGCTTGTAGGACTGGGAGACTCAGCACTGAGCTACGGCTCTTAACAGCCCTTTCCCCCTGTCTGTGACACTAAAGTTCTTCCAGTGAAGGCCCAGAGCCCTATAGAAACATTGCATATGTGGGTGGCTGTAGAAAAAACAGAAAGGGTTACCTGCTCTTGTCACGTTTCTATTGCATTTCCAGCCTACCCTGAACGATCACACAGTCCCCGAAGCGAGGAAGTGTGATTCACATCCAAGAGACAAGGGCAGAAAGCAAAATGACTGTGGCACGTGCCCAAAAGCCATGATCTTGTACAGAGGCTTCACCCTGTGCTCCCAGTTTTGGGTCTAGCCTGGCATCAGTGTCTCACTATGCAGCTTTGCAAGAGCTTCAGGCCCTCAGAGGTATTTAGGCACTGAAACCAATGAGAAGTGGTACCTACACACTTTCAGAAATCTGTCTTTAATTTCACCATCCCATAAATCTCTTTAATGGAGACATCCTTCATCTTTTCTGCTTCACAAGCCAGTTGTGAAGCTTAATTACACAAAGATTATGAAGTCCAGTAAATACAACATATATTAAGAGTAGTTAATGAGATTTCTGTCACAAGCAGACTCTATCTCTTGTGAAATATTACTCACATGTTGCCAAAAAAAAAAATTGTTTTCAAAAGAAAAACACAGACATATTCAATATAAAACAAATCCAGCTTGATTACTTCCGTAAGTAATGTTACACAAATTAATGATATTTATTAAAAGGCATGGAAAATAGCATATACTTTTCTGACCAACGTAGAATACTGCCTGCTCCTCCATGTGTCAGCTGTTACCTGCAGTCCCTGGCCAAGACTTGGACCCCAGACCCACAAGGGACCTACTTCCCAAGGGATCTAGTAGCTTAAATACCTACAAAGACCTGACGTGAGGTCCCGTTCCAGCAAGTACGATGTAAATCCACTGCAAAAAGATGGACTCAATTTCAAATTTTGTATACTTGGCAATGCAATCTTACCTTACCACTGTATGAAAAAGTGCACATGGCATCGTTGCAATTGCAATGTATTCAGCCCGTTCAGAGTCCTCACGCTGCTTTAACCATTTGTCCATAGTCTTTGTGTGACCAAAGTACCTTGTGTTGCCAGAAAAGAATGAAGAAAGGAAGAAAGATAAAAAAGAGAAGGTCTAAAAGGTTATGCAGTATTAACTATATAATGGCCAAAGGGCACCCAGTGCAAAGACAAGTATTTTCCAAACAGATACTCACATACTGACCAATTAATTCATTTCATAGCACGGTGAACCTTGGCCAGATGACTACTTGCACACGTAAGACTTGTAAAGCGTTGCTTGCATATTCAGTGCTTTCTCAAGCAGTAGTAAAGCATATAGCCTAACAAGGGTAGAAGGACTCAAAGGGGGAAGGAGTGATTCCTTAAAAAGACAGAGCTCTTTGCCGCACATTCTTCCCAGACAGAACAAACATACATCCTACTACGCTGTATCTGGGCAAATATATTTCCTGTTAACAATTATGGTATGGAATTCATAGATTAGCAAGACTTTTGCAGAGCTCAGGCAGGAGTGATTTTTCAGCACATATGCCTGTTACAGCAAGTTCTATTAATATTCACCAAAGGAAAACCTGTTTGTTGACCTAAAGCACGCCTGCTTCCTATTCTCTTCTTGTGAAATTATTTAGGTCCTGTGGGACAACTGTACTGAGCTTCTGACGCAAATATTAAAATTCTATTTAGATGTACAATGTTTTAATGCAAATTTTTACCATAAAACCAAATGCTCCATTCAGTTAAATTAATAGAATTACAAAAAGATGTAATGATAGCAATTAAGTCTTGAAAATGCAAATTTTATAGTCAAGGACAATTACTTCATTTATAGTATACTGGAATGATGCCAGATGAAGGTAATTTAGATCCCCCTAGCTCACAGTTATATCATGAAGGATATCTTAATTTCATTAGTACAACAAAGATGGGTGAGAAGTTAGAGAATACAAAAAAAAAAAGAAAAAGATAGGAGAGAAAATTTGACCTTTCTCATTTCATTGCAGCTAGAATACATAGATCTCACTAAAGTATTAGTAATATTTCTTTCTACTCCCATCTCTGAAAAAATGCCTTTTTTTTATTAGCAGCAATGGAACATTACTATGTAAAAGGTCAGCTTCATTCAGATACTTAGAGTCAATGTGCCCATGCCACAACAGTTATGGACCTCCCATTATTTCAGTTTTAAGGATGCATACAGTGTTAGCTGATGGCTTACAAGGTCTCAAGCCATGGCCTCAGGGACACATGGTTTTGACTCCAATAGGACTTAAAACATTCTTGAAAAATTCCACTCACTCTTACAGAAGTACTCCTGCCTCCCCCAAACAGGCAAGTCAAATATCATTAGTTGTTCATGAGCATAGCAAAGAGTGATCAAGTAGATGCAGAACACAGAGTTATATACTACAGATTTCCTAAGCCTGCTGCGGGGGGGAATACATTAAGAAAAAAATAAAAATAGTTTCATACAGATTCTTTAGCACATTACCAAGTTCAAATAGGAGTCCAAAAGACTCCAGAGGATCTTCTTTCCTTCTTTCCTTACTGCCCTTACAGCTACTTGTAACCCAAACAAGTATCCAGGGAAAGGCATATTAAATCACAGAATCACAGAATCACTAAGGTTGGAAAAGACCTGTAAGATCATCAAGTCCAACCATCAACTAACACCACCATGCCCACTAAACCATGTCCCGCAATGCCTCGTCCACATGTTCCTTGAACACCTCCAGTGATGGTGACTCCACCTCCTCCCTGGGCAGCCTGTTCCAGTGTCTCACCACTCTCTCAGTAAAGAAATTTTTCCTAATATCCGGCCTAAACCTCCCCTGGCGCAACTTGAGGCCGTTTTCTCTTGTCCTGTCACCAGTCACTAATATGGTGCAGTATGAAGGTTAAGTAAAAGGTCTTTACATCTACCATTTTTTCTTTATGACCTGCTGTAGCCACTGCAGAGACACCCAAGAGGGATGGACTCTCTGAAGAGCACCACACTGTGAGAGGAGTGCGGCATCGCAGCACCCCCGCCCCAGCCCCACCTCACACACCCACCTCACTGCAAAACAACCCGTGCACTGGAGGGGTATAGCATTTTTAGCTTTCATCCCACTGTTGCCATGAGAGCCAGTGTAGTATTTTTAAACGGTAAAATGCGTACACGCAAGCCTTGCTGGGAGACGAGCGTGAGCAAGTGAAACCGTTTTGTTCACCTGACCTACAAGTTCACTAAATTTGTTCTTCAGTGATTTAGTTAAAGGCACCGTTTACCTTAAAAATGGGTGTCTTAAAAATAAAAGGACAACTATGACAAGAGTTTAGTTCATTATTGATTTTAAACACAGGGCTGTTGGCTATTTTGTTTTAAGAAAAGAAGCTTTTTCAGAAGGAAAAAGGTACCCTGAGTAGGGTTTGTGCTTTTTCCTCCTTATTCCTGAATTAAAATACAGCTAAGCACACGTGGAGACGGGCTGGCTTTGCTTCCTTGGAGGTGGTCTTGTGAAAATAGGAACAGGCCCAGTGCTTCTTTCCCCTCTACTTGTCAACATGTGTGCTCAGGCACACATGTAGTGCCATCCTTGCTTTGCACTGATCTCACAAGCGAAATTCTGACCGTGCTGAAGTGAGCTGGAGAGATGCCATTGACTTCAATGGCAGGATTTCACCCCATATTTCTTCAAGTCAAGGATGCTATCAGTCACCCCTGCTGCTTGAAACCAGCGGATGATATCCTGGCGCATGGAAAGTCGTTGGCTCCCTGTGGGGTTCGGATTTCCTTCGGTGAATTCTGTCTTCTATTGTCCAAGAGAAAAATTAGACCTTGTATCAGTATTGACTTTATCCCATGCTTCTGACTGTTATACCCCTAGTACACCTGACAAGTTAATCTGAGCTTGTTATTTTTATTTATTTATTTATTTATATGGACTGATGTAGCATTCTAAGCTCTCAGAAAGTCTTTGTGGATGTTGTTTGGAGATCTGGCTTAATAAGGAGTGCTTGAGTGACTTAAGATTGGGCATGTTTGTACCATATTGTACAATACAGCTTAAACTTCCATGTCATTTTATTGAAAAGCATAGATTTAACAAGCTAATAGTTTGTGAATCTGCTGAGTCTCAGCTGTTGCAGGGAGAAATGTTTTGTCCAGGCTATTCCCAGTATGTCTCAGTTGTAAAAAAAACAGTCTGTGATCGTAATGGGATATTGATTAGTCTGGATCCCATACAGAGAACAACTTGATTCTTTGGTGGACCACTAAAGGTCATATTGCTTGATTGCTCCATAGCTTCTAAAATACAAGAAATATTGAACGAAAACTGCTTTCAATTATACTCATGTTATCTGAGGCCTGGGAATGTAACCGAGGGCAGCATTTGGCCCATTCTGTTAAAAAAATGGGCTGATTCTCAGCATTTCATTTGTCATTAGCAGAGCTGAACATCAGCTCTTCCTACTCTGATTGATGTCCTGGACTAAACTTAATTCCAAGGTAAGCAGGTGCAAATCTGTTCAATTCATGGACTTACTTTTGGATGGATCTGACATACAGTGATTTGTGTGTAGTATTATCTGAAAATTACATTGAGTTTCAGACTAGTTTTGGTTAACATCTTCATATGCATTTCTGCAGAACAGTATTTATAACTGTTTATGTATCTCAGATCTCCAAATTCCTCACTTGACCTGACTGTTACAACGGTCTTAGGTTGGCAATAAGCTAATGACCTGCTGTTAAATAAGATTTAATCAAAGCATGATGCTGGTCATGTGGTCAGTGAAATGAATCAGCTTTTTGTGCTAATGAAGATCCAGGCCAAAAACCATATAATGACGTCAAAAGATATTGTGGAAAATAGTATAGATCTCATTCTTCCTTTTATTACATTGACATCACCGAGTTTTAAAGCACAGAAACAGGCTTCTAGGAAATGTTATATTATAAGTGAAGGAAAAAAATGTCCTATTCTACCTTCTTTCAAGAAATTCAGTTTTCTAGTGAGATCTCCAATAGGGTAAATTCCATTTGTGATCACCCAGACAATTCAACACAACTGTGGAGAAAAATTCTAGCAACAAGTCAATTATTTCCTTGATCCTATCAGAAATTAGAGTTAGATTTAGCTTGATACTAAATTCCACTAAATCCTAAAATGCAGTAGAGAAAGAATTTTAGTCAGTACCTTTCCTAGTTGTTCTGTCACTTGGTAAGTTAGAAAGCAACTTCTGTAGTGCATGTTTATTCTAAATTAATAGAGCAATTCTGCAAAAAAATATTAAATTTTCCTTTTCATCTATTTATGGCATTATTTATTTATTCCTGTTTCCAATCCATACTGCAATGCTTCTTGTGGAATGCAATTCCCTTTTTACTTCCGACCTACATCTGCTTTGAAAGCTGTATGGATGGGATAATTTCTTTTCTGTTTTCTAATGTTTTTCTTCTCACTTTGTGAATGCTAAAAAATGGGACAAGTTATTTCTGATCATTTTCCATTTTCCCAAGTTTCTGACTACTGGAGTGGGTCTCTTTTGAGACATGATTTAAAAAGGATTTAAGGGCCTATATTTAAAAGTCCATATTTTCAGAAGTTGCCTGTGATTTTTGGAGACTTGGCAGTTTGTGGGTCCAGTTTAAACAACTGCTTGATTTTCAAATATTCAGAGCATTCACAAAGTCTGTTGAAGCACAAACAAAGCTTTCAGTGTCCTTTAGGTCCTTTAGACTTATTCTTTTCATTAACTCTAAACTGAGGTATTTTAGAAAACTCTGTTTTTAAAAACTCTTGCCTTCAAGGAATTCCACAGTCCTGTGGAGAAAGTCAAGGGGAACACCAGGTTAAGCCCAAGCTTCAAGTTTTCCTGATTCTTGCACAACTTTTTGTCTGTTGGACAGTTCTCAGCAACTACAACCATCTATGAAATTCAACCAACAGTGGAAATTGTTAGCAATATTCTGTCCAGGTAATGGAAAGCCATCTAAAATGTTATTTTTTTTAAAGACGAAGAATGGCTTGCTTAGATAGTGTATATATATTTGTCTTTTTTTACTTTGTGAAAAGGATGTCTTATAAAAAGAAAGTTTGCAAGACAGAAAAAATAGGTATCAAATTCCAGAAAAGAAGGAAAAGAGTTGTGCTGGTTTTGGCTGGGATGGGGTTAACTTTCTTCATAGCAGCTAGTATGGGGCTGTGTTTTGGATTTGGGCTGGAAACAATGTTGATAAAGCAGGAATGTTTTAGTTACTGCTGAGCAGGGCTCACACAGCACCAAGGCCTTTTCTGCTCCTCACCCCACCCCACCAGCGAGTGGGCTGGGGGTGCACGGGAAGTTGGGAGGGAACACAGCCGGGACAGCTGACCCCAACTGACCAAAGGGATATTCCATACCATATGACATCATGCTCAGTATATAAAGCCGGGGGAGGAAGAAGAAAGGTGGGGACATTCGGAGTAATGGCGTTTGTCTTCCCGAGCAACCGCTACGCGTGATAGAGCCCTGCTTCCCTGCAGATAGCTGAACACCTGCCTGCCGACGGGAAGTGGTGAATTAATTCCTTCTTTCGCTTTGCTTCTCCGCGCAGTGTTCTTTTGCTCTACCTATTAAACTGTTTTTATCTCAGCCCACGAGTTTTCTCACTTCTACTCTTCTGGTTCTCTCCCCCACCCCACCTGGGGGGAGTGAGTGAGCGGCTGTGTGGTGCTTAGTTGCCACCTGGGCTTAAACCACGACAAGAGTATAGAGCAATCTTTGCAAAAGCAAATTGCAGATCCACTGACACTATCTTGTTCACAGTAACACATCAAGTAATTTCATAAAAGAGAGCTTTCAGCTTGTTCGTTTAAAATGTTCTAATAAAACATCTAGCTCATAACATTACAGTACCCTGTAAGGGCTTTCATATGCTTTCCAATATAGCTTCTGATTGGAAGTATTAGCTGATGCAGCAGGATAAATAAAGAAATGTCTAGATTGCTATGGTTCCCAAAGGTCATTTTTATGAAAAGATCAGGAAATATGTTTCATTGAAATTAAAAATAAAACCATATCACGTTTAATAACATTGTAACTATAATGACATAAAATTCAGTGAGATGGTGTACTGTTTAATATTTGACTGTCAAGTTTCCACAGTGAAGCTGAGATGTGTGGAAGCATTTAAACTTTTTAAGCTGAATTTGCTTTCAATTTTATTGCTGTTTCATTACCCGCTTCCCTTTTTTCCCCCCCTTACTAAAACACTGCTTGTTTCTTAGTTGAACCTGATATTTTCAGTAAAGTACAATAAAAATTCACAGAGGGCCACACCTCTATTCCCAGGAAAGACTTAGTGTGAATAGGCATTCCCAGATCACAGAATCACAGAATCACTAAGGTTGGAAAAGACCTGTAAGACCATCAAGTCCAACCATAAAAAAAAACAAAACCAAAACCACCCACAAACCACAAAACACACCACAACCCACACCAAAACAACCCACCCACACCACACAGCACCATGCCCATCAAGCCACATCCCACAATGCCACATCCACACGCTCCTTGAATACCTCCAGAGAGGGTGACTCTACCACCTCCCTGGGCAGCCTATTCCAATGTTTCACTACTCTCTCAGTAAAGAACTTTTTCCTAATATCCAGACTGAACCTCCCCTGGTGCAACTTGAGGCCATTGCCTCTGGTCCTGTCACTAGTCACTTGGGAGAAGAGACCAGCACCCACCTCTCTGCAACCCCCTTTCAGGTAGTTGTAGAGAGCAATGAGGTCTCCCCTCAGCCTCCTCTTCTCCAGACTGAACAACCCCAGATGGCCAAAAGCTTTCTACTCCAATTCATTTTCTCCATCAAGAGAGGACCCCAGCAGTGTTTTAGGGTTTGGCAAGGTGGGCACTGCCAGGGCACAGCTGCCTTCTGGGTTTTCTCAGTGATGGCATCATCTGTGATATTTTAATATCAGAAGCTGTATCAACCCTCAGCCATTCTGGAGAAGGGAGAGGGTCCGGCTGGCATAATGCCACCACTCCCAGGTCTGCATTCACATCAACAACTGTAAAGACAACTGAAGGCAACAACTGCAAAGTCAGAGCGGTCTCTGGCTACGCAGAGCCTTTCATTGGACATGGTGCTGAGTGCTAGGATCAGAGAATTGAAAAGCTTATAGCTTGGCACAGCTCTGCAAAATTTGGGTTTTCAGATAAATAAACAAATCTCTGTCTCCATCCCTGGGACAGAAATGAGTCAATATGTGTAAATAACATGTAACATTTTGAGATCAAGTGTTGTTTTTTAAATACAAGATTGGTTTAGCACATCTCCCCAGGATGGATTTTACCAGGTTAGTTTAAGAGTTGTTTGGATTCACCAATATAGAAAACAGATAGCTGCAAATGTTCTTGAAATATTTACTTGATGTTCCTGATAAAGCAAAAGTCTGAGTGTCCTAGCTGCAAGAGTTACTCTAAATGTTTCAGTAACTGTAAAATCCTGTATAGCAAAGTAATTGGTGCATTTCTAACAGTCTTTGGAGGCCTCTCTGTAAATGACTATATGAATTACACTCATATACTGACCTCTGTTCTGGAGGGGTTTTTCCCACCCTCCCACTTAGCCACCTTTTGGCAGCAATCACAAGAGCACTTACATACATGTGTGTGAAAGAGCAAAAAGGGGAGACAAGCTACCAAAATCCATTTGTATGTCCTTGCTTATTTACTTACGACGCCATCTAGAAGGCAGGTGCTAATTGTCAGCGGAGGCTCTGCATTGTACCTACCAATGGCCATCTGCCAGGTGGGTTTCAGCACAGCACACGGGGCTGGGGCATCCCTCCGTTCTCCTCACCCCTCTGCAATGCTCCGTCAGGACTCACTTCACATGGGCCAGGCAGCCCTTCGTACCTCGGAAGGATACAGAGATGCTGTTGTTAATTACTATAATGCTGAGCTTTCAGGAAAGGTTACTCAGCTGAAAGACTCAAGGAGTCTCTGCAAAGGAGATTTCAGAGACGAGAAAACAGGCAGAAAAGTTGCTGTCTCAGGATAACTTTGCAGAGCCTTGGTCACAGATAGCATAGAGATACATATTCTGGTAGTTTTGCCTCAGGCTTACTCAGTCAGCTTTGGCCACCAACAGGTGATGCAAAGACTGAGAATTTAGGCTTTATTTGTTGTCTTTGTTTGACTTTTGGCCAGACGGGCTGGGATGAGTGGGTACCGGATGGGCACAGTTTGGTCGGTTATACCTATTCTGGTACACAGTCTGATTCAAAAAAAAGAGGATTTGGCGAGTCTTGTTAGCAAATACAGATACTGTGGATTTTATAAGTACCACAAATGTGCTACTGCCATCTTGGATGCTGGTCATGAAGCTGGTAACATTGTGTGCTATAGTATATGGGTAGAGATAGAGAGCTCTGAATGTACAGGTCAAAGATCTGCCGCTCTTTGTGAAGAAGTTTTAACTTTCTGCCATTTGTGCCTGAGGTTAGTATTTGAGCTCGAGGATCATTCATTATGAAAGCTGGAACTGTGAGCTATTTAGCTGGACTTAGGTTTGTTCATGAAACTGAAACTAAAGAGGTCTGACACACAAAAACGGAGAAGGAAGGACCATGATTCTCGTTGCAGCTGGTTTTGTACAGAGATTAGCTAAATGTAGAAGTTTGCTAATTCCTTTGTCTTAAAGACCTCATAGAAGGCAGAAAGCATGATGCATCTACATGAGCTGGACCAGACTCTGGGCTGATGCGGACTTTAGGCAATTCTAAAACTGCCACTGGTCCCAAATCCCTGACTGTGGGTCACAATGAGACCAATGTATTTCTACACGTCTGACTCTAGACACCTATACACTGAAATCTTCTCTCCATTGAAACAAATGTCAAAGCTTGTGGTTGTTTGAATGGAGTTGGAATTTCAGACATAGAACTGACTCAAGAATGTTATCCTTTTAATAGATTCACCTAGCCAACATGCAGACTTCTCTAATAGGGATGGAAATAAGAGTTTACTTCTTTATTTTAGTTTTTCTTTGCTTTTTTTGGACGTCAGTCAACATTATTCAAATACAGTGTTTGAAAGGCACTGTGAAATAATGAATAAAGAACTCCAGTATTATTTCATGGAAAATCTATTAACATAAAGGATCAATAATTATTATTTCTACAGTTTGTTTGGCTTTTTTAAGCATCCTGTAAACTTTAATAGCAAATTGTAAGCCTGGTACAGAAGTGCAGGGGAAGGGTTAAGAAATCTGTGTAATGGATAGCATTCTTCTTTCAACACTGTAAACTGAAATCCTGCCTTCATTATGTTTTGCAACTAATTTCTGCAAAGTCAGAAATTCACTCCATCATGTGTTAGAGGCAACTATCTATCACTCTGTTAAATTCTACTCTTTCTTTTCCATAGATTTTTCTTGTCCTATTAGTCAGGTATGTGTCCACAGCTGATGTGAGGCCAAAATTAACTGATGTGGGGAAAGGCAGATGTCTAGGGGCAAGGACAAGGCATAATTGTTTGGTGAGATCAGATGGAAAGGGGTTATGGCAAAGGGAGCATGACTTAATGAAAGTTTGGGGATTGGTGTAGATTCAGCAGTTCAAGCCAAACACAGGGATTAGGGGGTCACAGAATTAATTATTTGGCCTTCAGGGAGAAAAATGGAACTACTAAGTAGTTATACAAATGTACTATTTATTTGTTACAAGAAATTATCAGGTTTTATTATTATACAACAAGGAGGGGCTACACAGCACTGTAATGGTTTCCTTAGCCTTGCTCTCTCTTTGGATGTAGTATTCTCTGTTATAACATCCTGAAAGCTACTGTGTCATGGGAAGGGGGTGGCCCTGGAGCACAGAAAGATGAAGAGTGGGCAAAGGACTAAAAATAGGGTGTCCTGATTATCCTCCCTTTCCTGTAGACCATCAGACTGTGGTGTGCTGAGCCAGAAGGTGAAAAAAAGGCCAAATCGCACATTAGCAATGAGTCCTCTAGCTGTTAAAGGTACAAGTCATCCTGGGTGAGGTCAATTTTTCTTGGTGACTCAAAAGGATGATGTTGCTTGTGTCAGCAGAAGCTTAGCTATGGTCACAGCCATGCAGGTGTGGGTACCGCTTCTCTTAGCAAACCACCTGGAGACTAGACAGGTTGCTGCACGCAGGGAACACGTTCAAGAAATCTGGGAAGGTGCATGCAGGTTGGGGCGTCAGCATGAACACCGTGACCCCTTCCAGCCCAAGGTTACAAGTGAAGGGGCTGAACTTGGCAGGGCCAGGCATGTTGTGGAAAAGCCTGGGCAGCATCAGCTTTTTTTTTTTTCCCTAGTTCAAAGGCCTAACCAAGTCATTCTGGGCACCTCGAGCGTGAGCAGGGAGAGCCCAACGAGTCAGTGCCAGCGCTCTGCTGCTCTGCCCTGCAGCTGCTTTTCGCTTACAGGCACTCTGTTGTTTCATTTTTTTATGACACCAGGGTACCCAGTCCTTGGCAGGTGCTCCTGGGAACTATTATAAAGCAAATAAAAATGTTCCAGCTTTCAAAACATCCGTGAGAACTGTTGGGGAAAACATACTGAAGTTTTGGTTTTCAGCGGGCTCTCACACAAGGTCTGAAAATTCAAAATGCTGAGAGAAAGTTAGGTTTTGAGTCCCTGAAAACAAGTAATTTTAGAGTGGTCCTAGCGATTAAACCACTGGCAGCTATTTTCTCACAGCAACAGATATGCCAGGTACCATGCCAAAGGCTCGTTTACTGAGATGCTCCACCGTGTACAGAAGCTCAGTGTTGCTGCAATGGTCCTTAGGGCAAAACAATTCCCTCAAGAAAAGAGAAGATGTTTCAGAGTTATATCACAGAAAATGTGCCTGGTGCTTTCACAGAATCATAGAATGGTGTGGGTTGGAAGAGTCCCTAAAGATCATCTAGTTCCAACCCCCCTGCCATGGGCAGGGACACCTTCCACTAGACCAGGTTGCTCCAAGCCCCATCCAACCTGGTCTTGAACACTTCCAGGGATGGGGCATCCACAACTTCTCTGGGCAACCTGTGCCAGCGCCTCACCACCCTCATGGTGAGGAATTTCTTCTTAACATCTAATCTAAATCTATCCTCTTTCAGTTTAAAGCCGTTACCCCTTGTCCTCTCACTACATGCCCTTGCAAAAGGTTCCTCCCCATCTTTCCTGTAGGCCCCTTCAGGTACTGGAAGGCTGCTAGAAGGTCTCCCTGGAGCCTTTTCTTCTCCAGGCTGAACAACCACAACTCTTTCAGCCTGTCTTCATAGCAGAGGTGTTCGAGCCCTCTGATCATCTTCGTGGCCCTCCTCTGGACTCACTCGAACAGGTCCATGTCCTTCTTATGTTGGGGGTCCCAGAGCTGAACACGGCACTCCAGGTAAGGTCTTACCAGAGTGGAGTAGAGGGGTAGAATCACCTCCTTCGACCTGCTGGTCACGCTTCTTTTGATGCAGCCCAGGATATGGTTGGCTTTCTGGACTGCAAGTGCGCACTGTTGGCTCATGTTGAGCTCCTCATCAACCAACACCCCCAAGTCCTTCTCCTCAGGGCTGCTTTCACTCCATTCTCTGCCCAGTGTGTATTTGTGCTTGGGATTGCCCCAACCCATGTGCACAACCTTGCACTTGGCCTTGTTGAACTTCCTGATGTTCACACAGGCCCACCTCTCAAGCCTGTCAAAGTCCCTCTGGATGGCATCCCTTCCCTCCAAAGTGTCGACCGCACCACACAGCTTGGTGTCGTTGGCAAACTTGCTGAGGGTGCACTCAATCCCACTGTCCATGTCACCAACAAAGATGGTGAACAGTGCCGGTCCCAATACCGACCCCTGAGGAACACCACTTGTCACTGGTCTCCACTTGGACATCGAGCTGTTGACCGCAACTCTTTGGATGCGACTATCCAGCCAATGCCTTATCCACCAAGTGGTCCATCCATCAAATCCATGTCTCTCCAATTTAGAGGTCAGTGTCAAATGCTTTGCACAAGTCCAGGTAGATGACTTCAGTTGCTCTTCCCTTATCCATCAATGCTGTAACCCCATCATAGAAGGCCACCAAATTTGTCAGGCACAATTTGCCCTTAGTGAAGCCATGTTGGCTGTCACCAATCACCTCCTTGTTTTCCATGTGCCTTAGCATAGTTTCCAGGAGGGTCTGCTCCATGATCTTGCCAGGCACAAAGATGAGACTGAGTGGCCTGTAGTTCCCTGGGTCTTCCTTTTCACTCTTTTTAAAAAAGGGTGTTATGTTTCTCCTTTTCCAGTCAGTGGGAACTTCACCAGTCTGCCACAACTTCTCAAGTATGATGGATAGTGGTTCAGCAACTTCATCCGCCAGTTCCCTCAGGACCCATGGATTCATCTCACCAGGTCCCATGGACATGTGCACCTTCAGATTCCTTAGATGGTCTCGAACCTTATCTTCTCCTACAGTGGGTGGTTCTTCATTTTCCCAGTCCCTGCCTTTGCCTTCTGCAACTTGGGCGGTGTGGCTTGAGCATTTGCCAGTGAAGACTGAGGCAAAAAAGTCATTGAGTACCTCAGCCTTCTCCATATCCCAGGTAACTAGGTCTCCCATTTCCTTCCGGAGAGGGCCTGCATTTTTCCTAGTCTTCCTTTTATCACCGACGTACCTATAGAAGCTTTTCTTGTTGCCCTTCACACGCCTGGCCAGATTTAATTCCATCAGGGCTTTAGCTTTCCTAACCTGATCCCTGGCCGCACAGACAAATTCTCTGTATTCCTCCCAGGCTACCTGCCCTTCCTTCCACCTTCTGTAGGCTCCCTTTTTTCTGTTTGAGTTTGTCCAGGAGCTCCTTGTTCATCCATGCAGGCCTCCTGGCGTTTTTGCCTGACTTCCTTTGTTAGGATGCATCGCTCCTGAACTTGGAGGAGGTGATCCTTGAATATTAACCAGCTTTCCTGGGCCCCTCTTCCCTCCAGGGCTTTATCCCATGATACTCTACCAAGCAAATCCCTGAAGAGGCCAAAGTCTGCTCTCCTGAAGTCCAGGGCAGTGAGCTTGCTGTGCACCCCCCTCGCTGCCCTAAGGATCTTGAACTCCACCGTTTCATAGTTACTGCAGCCAAGGCTGCCCTTGAGCGTCACATTCCCCACCAGCCCCTCCTTGTTGGTGAGAACAAGGTCCAGCACAGCACCTCTCCTCATCGGCTCCTCTATCACTTGGAGGAGGAAGTTATCATCAACACATTCCAGGAACCTCCTGGATTGCTTATGCCCTGGCTGTGTTGTCCCTCCAACAGATACTGGGGTAGTTGAAGTTCCCCATGAGGACCAGCGCTTGTGACCGTGAGTACCTTCTCCTATCTGTCTGTAGAGGGCCTCATCCACTCGGTCCTCCTGGTTGGGTGGCCTGTAGCAGACCCCTACTATAATGTCACCTGTCCCTGCCCTCCCTTTAATCCTGACCCATAAGCTCTCAGCTGGCTCCTCATCCATCCCCAGGCAGAGCTCCATGCACTCCAACTGGTCATTGACATAGAGGGTGACACCCCCTCCTCGTCTCCCCTGCCTGTCCTTTCTAAAGAGCCTGTATCCTTCCATTCCAACACTCCAGTCACAAGAGCCATCCCACCACATCTCTGTGATGCCAATAAGATCATAGACCTACAGGAGTGTGCACATCTCCAACTTCTCTTGTTTATTCCCCATGCTACATGTGTTTGCATAGAGGCATTTAAGCTGGGCCCCTGATGAAGCTGACTTACTGGCTGGAGTGGCTGGAATTCCTTTATGCCACTCTTCAGGTGCTCTCCTGCTGACCTGCTGATCCTTCTCCAGGTTCTGGGCATCTATTGCTGGTACTGGCATCAAACTGGCAGGAGTGGGACGGATTGAGGTTCCCCTCCCCTGGCAACTTTAGTTTAAAGCTCTCTTCACCAGCTTGGCAAGCCTATGGCCAAAGATGCTCTTCCCCTTCTCTGGTAAAAGGACCCCATCAGCCCCTAGTAGACGAGGTTTCTCAAAGCCAGTCCCATGGTCTAAGCAACCAAACCCCTGGCTGTAGCACCAGTCCTGTAACCATTTGTTGATTCACCAGATTCGACTGGCCCTTTCAAACCACTTCCCTTTGACTGGGAGGATTGATGAAAAAACTACCTGTGCTCCAGAGTCCCTTACGGCCGCTCCCAGAGCTCTGTCATCCTTCTTGATACTCCTCAGACTGCTCCTGGCTGTGTCACTGGTGCCATGTATCACATGAAACAGCAGCAGTGGATAATAGTCAGTGGACTGTACAAGGCTTGGTAGTCGCTTGGTGACATCCCTGATACAAGCCCCCTGGTAAGCAGCACGCCTCTCTAGAGAGCGGGTCAGGCCAGCAAATAGGTTCCTCCGTACCTCTCGGAAGAGAGTTGCCTACTACTATCACCCATCACCTTTTCTTAGTTGCGCTGGTTGTTATACGGGGAGCAGACTGGGCTGCCTTACTCAGCTCCAGCATCTCTCCTGGTGTGACAGGTCTTTCCTCTTCAAAGGGGTCTACTTTTTTGAGTATTTTTTGAGTATTTTTCAAGCTAGCATGAAAAATTTTGTTTTCTGGATCTACTCTAGTGAGGAAACAAATCTACAAGAAAATGAGCATAAAGTGATGGATGGTAAGACACTGCTGAATTGTGGCTCCCACAGATGAGACATGAGATAATGCAGACCATTCATACTGAATGAACTTCAAAGCTCTATAGTGGCACTCGCTTGCTGTGATTTGTTTTCATAATGAAATGGAGCTGCTTATCCCAAGAGGAAGCTACAGCAAGGTGACAGCCTAACGGCCCTTCCTTGCACACTGCTCTAAAGTAAATGCCATGGTCAAAACACTTGCCAAATCTGAGCTGCCAGGTGAAATTGTTGAATTTGCCTGCTTCTGAGTGCTGGAAAGTAAAAAGGCTGCATCAGCTGCTTAAATCACAAGGCAATATCAATAGCATTTAGCCATATACAACACTGATTTTGAAAAATCATACATTCTACTGGATTTGTTACACATGCGAGATTTAAAGGCAGGCAAGACTGCCAATGTGTTGTACATTGGCTGGATACCTGATTTACCTGTGTCACTATTCAGCCAAGACCTGAAGATAATTTATCAGGAAAAACCGAGGGCTGGACAGGATGTTAACACATTAAAATCTGTGGTCACTATTGTTACTTACCATGGCATATCCTCAAGGAGTGGTGTGTGGGAAACAACCGCCTTTGCCGCATGGTGGAGGAGCTGTCTAACTTCAGCATCCAGGATGGGAAGAGGAGTCCCACTCTTTGATCACCTGAGCTATTTACCTTTTCAGGTGTTGACAAATGTTGGTGGCATTTGCTGGCAAGGCTTTCTTCTGCTTGTTAGAGAGACTGGTTTTGTAGTACACAGGTGGGTGATGCCAGAGCAAATTCTGGAGCTAAATCAAAGCCAGCCTCACCGATCTGTGAGGTGGCACTTCAGCTGCTGGTGTCATATGAGGGGAAGAACAATAGAAGCTGTAATGCTCCTCTGATAGACACAAAGTGTGTCAGGTCATGGTACTGCAAAACCAGAGCGCTTCCCTTTTCATCTCACTTCAGTCCTTCCTTCTTTAATGGGCAGCAAGTTACAGTCAATTAAAGGTGACTGATAGGAACTGCACGGAGTACATTCATAAGCAAATATGAAAGATAGCCATATACCTTGTGATCAGGGTATACAAATTACATTATAAACAGAAAGTAGTTATGGTTGATTGGAGCAATTAAATGTTTTCTTTTAAGAAAAAACCCTCCAGTGAGAATATTTTAGAAAATGACTTTTTAATCATCTGTCGAACTGCTAACATTACTGTCTCCTAATAGTTTTAAAGTGTTCCTTAGTTAGAATTAGCTGTAATCCCTTTGCAGAGCAGCCGAATACTTCCCCAGGAACCTGTTTACAGGAAACTTTATTTTTAGTCACAAGATCCCATCCATATACTTTTATATAGTCTAAAGGAGACCACAGCAGCTTTGAGCATATTTCCTTGCTGTGCAAGCAGCCACAAATTTGGCAACCATTGCATGGGAAAGAACAAGTTCTAGAACCAGTCAGGAGGACATGGCACACGGCAAGATTCACCACTCAAGTAAGAAACATCAATGCTGACTGAAAAATCAGGTGTTTTCAGTGCTATCTGATGCGTACTAACCAGCATCCTGCCACATTAATAAACCAGCTGATGCCTTCAGTCTTGTCTGTTTCCTCATCTACCATCATCCCTGCAGATACCACTAGTTCTGCATGGGTAAGGACAGATTTTGGGAGGGGAAGGACTGTGGCCACATTGCTGTGGAAGAGCTGTCTCTGCCCAGCAGCATGATGAGAAGGACATGCACCCTGTGGGCAAATGGCAGGGAACTGCTTGGAGCCAAACAGAGTTGCTCCTGGGCATGACATGCTGCAGTCCTCCACTTCTGCCTGCCCTTGCACGGGAATGCTGCCTGTCTGCACAGCCTGGGCATGGGCAGCGAGGGACCGGCCCCTGCTAGCAGTCCCAACCTGCACCTGGTGCAGTATTAAAAAGCACACAGGATGGGAGCAAGGGGATCAGAATCTGACTCATAGAAATGGTAGACCTAAAAATGGTCCTATCTGAACACATGCTTGGTAGATATGCTCTACCAATTGTCCAATTTAATATCAAGAACGCTGCTCAGAATGCCGTGAGAGTTCAAACCTTGTCTCAAGAAGACTTGGGAGGCTGGGAAAAATAAAGGAAAGGGTAAAAATGCTGAACATAGCCTGCTTTGGTCAAAGAAACCCAGAGCAGTTTTCATATAATTGTGGAGTTTTTAATCTCAGTGGAAAATTCACAATATTATTCCTTTTTCTGCCAACTTTAACCATACCTTCCCTTTGTGTCTGCAAAACAAAGATAATTATTTTTTACTCACCTGCATAAAATGCTTGAAGAACTCCAGATGATTGAAGATATAAAAATGGAAAGGAAATGTGTGTATATGCATGTTTATATATAATTGTTATTATTGTTACAGTCTGCCAAGGAAACAAAGATTATTTCTAGCAAAGCTTTGGGGTTTTTTTATAACTTCAGAAGCTGTTTAATAACTAGTGATCAGATGAAACCCAACTGCTTTTGAAATCAATGAGAACTGGATTATGTGCTGGAGAGGAGAAAGGTTTAGCAGAAAATGTTTATATTACTGAGTATTTGTTATCTTAGATAATCACCATTTCTGCCTATATCTTCCAAGAAACTCATTCTGTTGCTCTGAAAAATACGTAACAATTTGAAGATAATTTCAGAGGCCAAACCCCCTGAAAATCTAAAGCCATGATCAAAATACTTGCAAACAGTGTCTCAGATCAGTAAAAGCATGCTGAAGAGGACAAGAGGAGAAGCCATTTAATCATCTGACCTCAGTGACTGCAATACATTTATTCTGTTTTCTTCTCCCAGTTTTAGCCATCTTTAGATTTAGGATTTCAAATTACTTCTTTTTTAATGTACATGATATAAATCAGTCAGTGTCAATAGAATGTCTTCTAAACATAGCTTAACCCTCTGCCTGTCAGCTTCCTCCGCTATAAAAGATAACAGCAACTAGAGCAATTCCCTCCATAGACTAAATCTTGACTACCACCTATTTCCAGAAAAGCTGGAAGAGTGTGTGCAATTTCATGTAGATACCACAAAATGGACATACCATTAAAGTGAACATTGGTATAGTTCTACAGTCATATAGTTTGCCTCTGAGCTCATTCATGAAGTCCACCTTATCCCTGCAGCTAAATTATTCTGTGATTCAGTTGTTCTGTGATAGCTCTACTGTGCCCATCAATGCTACATTGGAGATGTTAAGAGCTGAGCTGGTCCTTACCACTCCACAGCTTCATGAACTGCCTCTACTTCACTACAGGTGTATCAACAACAAGGAGAAAGGCAGATGTTACCTTACACCACCATCTCTATTTTTGACTAACCTATCTACCTTCTGAATCAAATGGAATCGCTCAGCATTTCTCAGTAGCATTTCTCGAGTGATAGTTGAAGTATTAGAGTTTCCATCCACATAGCATAAACTCATCTGCACTGTGCGGGGACTCGGCTCATGGTTCAGGCCCTCAGCTGTTGTTCTTCATGCCTCTTAAGTCTTGGTGATGTAAATGGCATTTTGATCTATGACACGTTAGCCCACCAGTTTGAGCGCAAGGCGTTGCCGGACTCTGTGGACATAGTCACTAACACTGTGGGAAAGATTTGCATGCAGAAGACTGCAGTAACGCCCTCAGAAGGAAAACACTGGGCTAATACCAAGGAATAGGAGTCTGGAAGAGTGCCCGGGTTCACAAGAAAAAAATATAGTTTCCACTACAGCTTGTCAATGAATATTGAAAAAAGATGAGTGATGATTAAGAGTTTAAAATAATCTCCTTTCCACCCTTTCACCTGCCTCCAGTCAAATCATAAAGCCAGCCGTGCCCCTGGCTTACATTATAATGGAATTACTGTTCGTGGAGGTTTGGCCAGTCAGCAGTCAATAGCGAAGAAATGACAAACGTGTGCACAAGGGAGGGCCTTTGGAAAGAAAAGAGAAAGGAAAGAAGAAAATTTATTATTGCCAGTCTACTGATGAATGCAGGCATTAGAATAGCAGATGTAGAGTATATAAGGGGCTGGAGAGTGCGAAGCTAAGTGTTGCCTTAGAGCAGCAGGAAATGGAGCCAGGCTTGTGAAAGCCATCAAGCTGCCTGCGCGCAGCATTCCTTAACGTACAATTAAACACTTTCATAACAGAAACCGAAAACCCTAAAATAGCAAGCGCTTCCTGCAAGAACCCTTGAAATAAGGTTTGTCGCTTATGTGGGGTAGTTGTCAGTTTAAGGGAGAAAGGTGGGGGAATGGGAAATCCGCGTGCTGGAATGGGGATGTTTGCTTCGGCACGTGGGACTGTTGCTTGGGATACACCAAACAGCAAGAAAAGGACTAGGAAGGATGCAGTCTTAGCTCCAAGGTAATGGATAATCCAGAAACAGCTGTTTCTCTTCCTCAACCTTTTTTAAACTGCCACAGGAGACCTCTTTCCACTCAGAGCTCAGTTATTCTTCAGCATCGACTTCTCAACACACCACTTTGGCTTTCACAAGTAATCTGTTGGACAGGCTAGGAAACCTGTGCTGAATTCCCTTGTCTCCAATGTTTGGCTTCGGTTAGGAGAAGATTTGCCCCAAGACTAAACATGTGTAATATTAAGCGTAACCTTTTCTTAGCTTTATTGTACTTGCCCCTAAATCTAAATTATGTATACCTTGTGTGTGTTTATGTGTATGTGAGTGAGGGAGAGAAACTCAAACAGGCATGGAAAATGTGGACTCCATTCACCCTGCATGTGCTGTAATACGAACAGACTCACAGAGGTGTGTGGGCATATATAGACTTAACCACATCTACTATAAAGAGGAAAAAAATGCTGAGAAGCATTTTGTCATGTTTTCCATTTGAAATGTGTGAGCTGTGGAAACTCAAAGCTATAACATTAATGTTTCTTCTGGTAGGTTTTTTCCTGTGCTATTTATTTTTCCTGTGTTATTTATTTGCTATCGTGTTTTTTGGGAACTCGACAAGTTTGTGAGGTGTTTTTTTCCCCCTTTCCCCATATCTAGAAAATATGCACACATTTGAATTATGACTTTCCTACAGGAACTAACAGCTGTATGTGCAAATCATGCATATAAATCAATTACCGAGGCCTATGTACTATAAATGCACCCATTAATTAAGCAATGTCAGATGCTATGAACCATGAAGTTCATTACATCTTTAGCATTCAAACCAAGGATTATTTGAAGAAGCAATACTACGTTTACCTAATAGTTAATGAAATTAAGCCGGGTTGTTGCCAACGTTCTTATTTTATGCCTAATTCAGTGTTTAAATGTTTATGAATAAAACACTAACTGCTGAAAGCAGAAATGTTGAAATGTAATTACTGGTAAGTTATAACGCACTTGAGGACTCATTATACCAGACTTGGGAGTTTTAAGATCACCAGTGTAACACACTCTCCAAAAACGCAGAATTTTTATGGGCTAAAAGCTGGAAAGACATAAATGCTGTTGAATTTGTCCTGGCTGAGTGGAAATTTTGATGATCGTGGTTGTATGATTTATGGGTATAACATTTTCCAGTCATTACGTGGTTGCATTTCAGCATTGTGACATGATTTGCATATGTGAATATCCCTGCAAATTAACTTCTGATGAGAGCTACATCTGCCTGGATTAAGATGCTCCTATCCTAAAACCAATCCAGCTGCTACCCTGAAGGACCTATTTGAAAAAAAGGCAATCTGCAATGTCATCATATATAGTTTTTCCATATGTATGTCCCGATTTACATTTAAATGTAAATATTGCATGGCAATATTGGCTACTTTGTTAGGGTTTATTCTGCCAACTAAGAGGCACTCGGTGATGTCAACGTTAGGATTACCTCTGCTGTGTAGCACTCTACTTTCCTCTGTTTCATTAACATATCTACAGACAGCTAAATATCAAGAGCTAGAGTAGAATCCACCAATGCTGTTCAAAGCCATTCTTAGCTACATGAATAAGTAAAACCAAAAAGAAAACAATGCAAAAGAAAGAAACAAAACCAAAAGATTCTCCAGAAATAACAGAAGAGAAATGACCTTTAGCCAAACACCTTCTGCTGCTGGCTCAGCATTTCCCAGGATCAGGCTCTTCTGCTGGAGGATACGTATCCACAGAAAAATGGTACAACCTCTGCCACAGAAAACTTGTATGTGGGCTCTGAATGTAACCGCTAGACACAAGAGGTAAAGTCAGAGAGGCAGACAGACGGTGTAGCTCAGAGAGGTAATAAAGCAACATTTTTTTTGCAGAATAACAGTAAATTCACGTCAGACTCTTGCTGAGCACTTTGCAGACCCCAGCAGTTTTTTTGCAGCACAATAAGAGAGGAGCTTGAAGGAGGAATTTAAAGGAGAGTCATGAGGCAGAGTTGTGAAGGAATTGTGAGAAAAGCAGCAGCGCTTTTGAGCATTGCAAAAAAAAGTATTGTGGTGTGTGGAAGCCAACACAACCACTTGATGCAGAAGACTGAGGGGGTCTTGGAAGAGATGCTTGGAGAGGAGTAACAGAGTCAAAGCAACGGACAACTAGACTTCTCTTTGGGCTGGCCTTCCAGCGGCTTCCCAAGGCGGTCAGATTGCTTTGGGTGGGCTCTGAGAAACTGGCACGTTCTCAAAGAGATGAAGAGTTGTAAAGGCAGGGATGCGACTTAGCTGCGAGGCTGAGGATGGAGGGACACACCACCCTGGAGGCTGGGCAGTGGTGGTGGGAGGCAGAGAAGGGAGAAGTTGTACCGGGGAAATTAAGACACTGTGCGAGCCGTGTGGTCTTCAGAGTGGATCCGAGACACTTCAGAGACGGCAGAGAGGGAGAGAGGCTGGTATTGTAGGGTGGGAGGTGGGATGAAACAGGTCTAAAGAGGCAAGGAAGCGACAGGAGTCAGTAGCAGAGCAAAAGGAGCAGAGTTTGTGCTTGTGCTGACAGTACTCAGAAATAAGCGTAGGGAGCATCGAGGGCAAGAGCCTGCGGAAAGGGAGGAAGATACTGAGAGAGTGATGAGAGAGTTAAGAGAAGAACCAGAGAAGGGAGGAAGCACTGACCTGAGAGAAAAAAAATATTTAGCATGGGATTTGCATGCTTTTTTAGGAATGGAAGAAATCAGATTTTTTACTTTGTTGGAAGGATTTTGATTTTTACTGAGATCAAGTTTTTAAGATCTATAGTAGCTATTGCACTGAACGCATGAGCTTATCCTTTCTTCTCTCCCAGAAATTAACATTGCTGCTGCTTGAACACACTGCTTTTGCTAAAAGCCATTGCGATTCAATTGAAATTTTAAAATTGTAACAATATCGATAAATTTGTAATAAATTTCACTTTGCATATGAGTTGAAAGCTTGACATACAGAAGTCAATGGCCAAACCCCAAGGAGCAATTGGAAACTGTTTCAGCAGCTCATGTAGTAATATATAGAAACAAAAACCACACAGTAATGTCCATACCACATTTTTAAGTGCTTTTCATCCCAGTGTTGTAAACTAAAAATGTTAGTGGAAATACAGTTCAAAAATCATTACAAACAGAAAATGTGTCCTCGCACCGATTCAATAAGGGGCAGTAAATACCAGTGTGCTAAGCAGCACGAAGTCTAGAAGTTAGAATAACTTCACAAAAAAAAAAAAAAGAGTTAACAAAATATCTGTAGGCAAAGGCATAAATAAGCCATGCTCCTGGAGCTAAACATGTGCAAGTAAATGATCCCACCCATTCTTAGACTGAGCAGTGACTTACTGTGAGACCAGTCCTCACGTGAATACAGTGCTGAACGGAGAAAGGATAGCAGGGTCAACACTACAGTGTGTTTATATATGCCAAGCAGGACACCTCAGCATGGACATAGCGCAGTGCTCTGCTGCTTCCAGACTGGAGCTGGATTGCTCCTGCAGGTTGGTGTAGAGGCAAGAGAGCTTGCTCTGCCTGCAGCCCCATGTATAAATCTCAGTCTGTTGCTTCAAGTCTCAGAATCTGCAGCTGGTCATTGCCTAATATAACAAGTTACTTACTTCATGGGTTACATCCAATGATGTTCAGTGCTGCTGAATGCAATCACATGTGAAAAGGTTAACAAGTGAAAGACATGTAATTAATCTTACCAGCATTCACAAAGAGCAACGAGATTCATTCCTGTGCTGGTAATTCTTAAATCAAGGCCTCTGTTACCAAATAGGAATGCAGACCCAGGGAAGGCAGGAGGGATTCTCTCTCTAAAGCACAGCCGATCTCACAAGTTAAGGAGGGGTAGAGAGCAGCCTGGGGAAGAACTTGCAATCTTTATCCACTGCAGGCTTTGCTTCCTCATAAAGCAGCTGCTTTCCGATCCCACAAGTTAGAAACACAGAGTCAGCAGAGCTAAGTGAACTCATTGCCTAAATGTAAGTCCCTTCTTATCATAAAGTGTTGGTTTTATTACATTTCGAGATGACTAGGGGTAAAATCCCTGATACCACGTGTTTCCAAGGAAGTTTCATTCACTGATTGTGGGCAATAAGAAATGTAAGAAATTTCTTCCAGTAAATAGAGTTCACAGTGGCCGTATTCACATATCCATCCTGGTGTAATTCCCGAATGGCTTTGTGAAGGTCTGAAGAAGGAAAGGAGTAAATAAACTCATTCTCTGTCAGATTTACAGTTGCTTCTTCAAGGACTGCCTTGATTGCTGTCTGTCTCTGTTGTTCCCAGGTGGGTTCACACAGAACTCTGTAAATGATGTCAAGAGCAGAGGGAGCTAGAGCAGTGACATATATTGGCTCTCAAGTTATTGGGAGATATCTTGATTTTATTTCTTCTGGCACCAGTAGTCACTCTTTGTCTTCTATTTAGCATGGAGAAACACAACATAATATGCCCTCACAAGGGAAGGCTGAAAAAGATCATGTTGTCTTAGGGCATCAGGTGCTCATTATAGCCAACAATTAGCAAATCTCAGATGTTAGGATGCTTATTCAAGCCTCCTGATTCTGCACTATTAGATAGGAAAGCCTGTGAAAATCAGATGTAAGAATACCAAGACTTCTATCTCTTAACTGAGCTCAAATATTAAAAAAAAAGAAAATAAAAGAAAATAAAAATCTTTTCCCCTATACTTTGGCACTTCCAAGCTTGAAAAGAACAAAGTACTGACTCAAATATACATATTTGCTTTTATAAAGGTTAATTCAGAGGGTTTAATTGTAGGTATTCCTAAGGTTTTGTTTGCAATCCTTAATCTAACAAGTTGGCAAGAAATCTTTCACCATTTAAAATAGACTTTGAGCTAAGAATAATGAAAGCAACAAGACCTAACTCTTCCGCAGGGCGGGGCAGCTTCAGTTCACTCCTGGCTATGGCTATGTGGAAGGGTTTTCTAACAAGTACTACATTTTCAAAAGGTGCCAATGAGTCTGGTTACCTCAGATTTTCAGCACCTTTTAGCACTCTAAACAGAGCGTCCCAAAAGCCAGCCTCAGAAGCCACCTGCCATGTTTGCAAATACGGACCAATACTTTGCATGCTGTATATTTTAGATTGACTTTGAACACAGCAAATACTATCCCTGTAACATAAGGATTCAGTTACAGTTTTGTCACTCAAATATTTATGGAATAGTTAATTTTAGGTAGTTGCTTCAGAAAGGAGACAAATCTATTGCAGCACAGATATCTCTTTACCAGTTTTCAGCTGATAAAATCTAGCCCAAGAGCACAAAGGACCCAACTGAAGCTAATTGAAATATTCCCTTTGTTTTCTGTGGACACTGAGTCAGGCTCTAGGTGTTTTTACTGTTGGATGATTATGTAGTGGCCAATGCAAAATACTGGTATTTTTGTCTCATTCCTCAGGCATAGGACACACAGTCCTCCCCTCCACTTACTATCATGGCTCAGAGTGCTCTAGGAGAGAGAGAATGAATGATCATCCCACCTTTAGGGGTGCACAGATCAGTAGCACAAGACAGAAAAGCCTGCACTAGCAACACTTCAGCTGTACTTGCATAGCAGGTAGAGAGCCCTTTCATTTCTGGATATGGTTGGGCTTGATGGTCTTACAGGTCTTTTCCAACCTTAATGATTCTGTGATTCTGTGATGTTCATGAGAGGCCAGAAAGAACAATGAAATCATCAGCATTATAATGTAAATCCTTCAATAAGTGTTCTAGATATGCCCAGATGGGTACATGGATTTACTTTAAAACTAGATACTCCAATTTTTTCATAATTCTGTTTAAGTTCAGAATAAATTTTTTATTGTTTTTAAACAACTGAAGAACATTTTCATTTCTCTCTTCACTGCACTGACTTCCTCCAAGACCGCGGTTGAATAAATGAAAATTTACCTCTTACTCCTCCAGTTCCTGCTCAGTAAACTCAAGAAGTTTAGATAACACAGGCAGGATCCCATTTTTATCCAGGGACTCAGACATCCAGAGAATCATTAGCCTCTGTCTCTTTTTTTTGCATAGGAGCTATTGGCACAAGTGGCTTTTCTCAGAGCATTACACCAGCAGCCCTATCTTGTTTGTCTTAATTACCTAAAAAGTTTAACTCTGCCTTAGTCGCCTGAGTAATTACTGATTATTTGCCTGAGTGACATGAAGGGGATCGCATCCTACAGTATTGTCATACCCCTTCTGTTGGGTCGCTGTGTGATGCTTTGGGTGTAGCATTATTGCCAGCTCCCCGGCGTAGGTGGGCAACGCTCCCGCTGACTTAGGAGGGAGCAGGGTTGCAACCAGGGGAGTACAGTGAAACTCACATCTAGTTGTCAGGCACTGTGGGCATTCAGTACTCTGTAGTTTGAAATAACTGTTTCTATACTTTGCGCTCCGCAACCTTCAGCCTGGTCAAAGCCAGCTTTGGCCTTCATCCCTACTGCCCACCTGCTCATGCCTCTCTAGGTCTCACCTCTCTTGGCCTTATTCCTCTTCTACGTCGGTTGCTGGTGCTGTAGTCGGGAATGCACAGCATCCTTTCTTTCAGGTCCAGCGCCTGGGCAGAAAGCTGATGCGGTACTGGTGAAGGAAGGATTTGACACATCTTTCTGTGAAGCGTTGGGGTACTTGGAGGCTTTTTTCGGTGGAAAATGGAATTCTGTTCAGTGGCATTCCGGGGCAGCAGACAAAACATAATTTGTTCCTGGGATACCTACATTATGGAAAAAAAAACTAAAAAATTTGTAAGCATTTAAAAAAAAAAGTATAATATCTTAACAGAAATACTTCTTGCACTATGTCATGAGCAGCCTCATTAGTTTTTCTTTGATAATTAGCTGTAACTGTGTAAAAATTATTAGCTGTATTGAAACAAAGGGACTTTTGAAAAAGAACCAGCATAAATAGTTAGTAAATTAATTCAGAAAAGCCTTGATTAAGCAATATACACCTAATTTCACATAAAAATGCTGATTTTTTTTCCCCTGAAGATTAACTGTGAATTCCATTAATATGAAGGAAGTCCTGTCTGAATAGCAGTTACAGCTTTGAGAAAGTACGCTCGTACGCTGTATTGGGGGAAGTCTGAGTCACATACACAGAGGACCCGAAAAGTGTGGAGTTCATGGCTTCAGCTTGTCTTCATTTGTCTAGGTGTGACCTGTGTAAAGGCTAAGGAGTGTCTGTGATCCCTGCTTAGGTCTGGATTTTCCTCTGGTCTTGGCATGTCGCTTTGTGCTCAGCTGATGAAGCACAGAAGGAGCAGCAGCAGCAGAAAATCTCCTGCCTAAGTCAGCCACACAGATAGCTTGATTTTTCTCAGGTCTTGCCCATTTTGTGCTTACTTATACCCCCAGGTGCTGCAGAATTAGGATACTCCCTTTGTGGGACCAGCAGATGTTCCTTCAATGCCTCAGTGAGACACTGAGCGTGGCAGCATGGGAGGATGAGGGTCTGCTGGCTCCCAGAAGTGGAGAGGCACATGCCTGGCTCCATGTCGAGGTCCCCCTGGACAAGAGAGGCATTGCAGCATTGTCACTGCTGGAGCCTCCACCACCGCCATCGCAGCTGAACCGCTCGCTGCCTTCTCCCCCTGTGAGAGCGGCCGGGCAGTCTGCGGCACACCGCTGCTCCCCAGGCTCCCCGGACACCTCCCGTACGGCACCACCATTGCTGGCTGTCCCTCGCTCTCCTAGCACCCTGGCAGTGATTTGGCTGTGTCTCTGGATGTGCTCTGTGAGGCTTCCTCACAACCAACACGCACACGAGAAGCGCAACTAAGTGAGGATGCTCACGGGTTAATTGCGCAGCTGTCTGTATTACAGAGTGAGGGCTGGGGTTATTGTCTCTGGGTTTCTTACCCAGGTAAAATAACACTCAAGCATTGCTTCCGATGCAATACTTGGCTGCCTAATGAGTGAGGATGTTCAAAAGGCATGCATAAGTTCATTTTTATTATAAAAAAAAAAAATGTGGAAAGGATACGATACAAAAGCATGTAAGACAGATTTGCAATTAATTCTCCTTTTTCTTCCCTGGAATTTAAACATACCTCTTAGAACAAATGGGCTGAGGCTTGGGACAGTAATAAGTCTTTGATTTGAATATCATTTTGAAAGAATCACACATCTCTAAAAGATTAGGGAAATATAACTTTTATTTTAATGCGAGTAGTATTTTACTGGACCCTGGCAGGGTATTAGAGAAATTATCATTTTCTCATTAGTCTAACTGCCAACTAGCTCTTCTTACTTTCCTTTTCTTCACAATGGAGGGTGTCTCAGACAAAACGCTACTTAATCAAATTAATTAAGAGGGAGTAGATTTCTAAAGAATGAGGTTCAGAAGGAATCAGGCCAGGAACTTAGCATGTTCAAGACTTCAAATGCTTTCTGAAGTTCCACAGACTTCATTGGTGTTTAACTGCTTTCTTGAGTCAGGTCCTAAGAGTGTGGCTTTGGGATTAAAGCAGGGAAAATTTGATGGCACCTAAAAGGTGCCATCAAATAGATTTATGAAAATATGGAAGTGTTGCTGAACTTGTCAAAATAATTTCCTTAAAGAACATCCAGCTCTGTCAGTGCCTTCATTCTTTAATTAAACATTTTGACAATTCAGGTTGGAACAGACATTTGTTTCAAAATTCCTTTCACGACTATACAGTCGTGAAGTCTAAAGTCAAAACCACATCTAACTTGATCTTTTTCTAATCAATTGTTCAAAATAACTGAGTTTTGTGCCAAACTGAAATAATTACTTTTTGAACTGTCAGAGCTGCTGATGAATGCAAAAATGAAGCAACTGGAATAAAAGCAGTCTGTGTACAGGACTCAAATTTTGTGGGCTACAGAAATTAATTATAACTTAGCTTTTCAATTGTCATATGCAGTTATGTTAACTGCTGTGAATACAGAGTAGTTATACAGTTTATTTTAGTATATATATTGAAAACAATACTTACTTCTTCAACGCCAACGTATTCATCTGCATCCTATTCTAGGAAGAAATATCTAGTTGTTAGTCACTTGTGATTAATACTTCATTATCAGAAAATGCTCACTGTAAAAACTCACGCAGGCACCACCTGTTGCGTCAGGCTCTGTACAAATCAGGATTGTGAATTACCATAGCCTGGTCCAGGTCTGCTGGCTGCTGGACCTCAGTTTGTTGCAATGGGATCCCATTGCAGCGTCCAGTATGATACAAAGGACTGGGGTGGAAACTAGATCCAGGCCATTCAGGAACCCTCTCCAGAGACAGACCCTTCTTTTCCTCCTTTTCCTCAGCAAAAACCTCTCTTAGCAGTAGGCTCCTGGTAATGATCTAACCCAAAGCTTTCAGCCCAAAGCTTTAGGAGGCATAACAGCATGTGGGTCTCATGACCAAGAGTGACTGACCACAAGCTACAAGGTGGAGGAGATGCCTTCTGTTACAGCACCTCAGATGTGAGGCTCTGCTTTGTGCCACAGCATCGATCTCCAAAGATGGGTAACCATCCCAGTTTGGTGACAGCACACCGTCGAAGAGATACCACAGCGCTGCTCCGTATTTATGCTGCTGCAGAGAAGCTTCAGGCTGGACTCAGCTGCACAGGTCTCAGACTGTCTCTGTCAGATCTGACAGATCTGTCATACCAGAATCCTGCCCATCTCCCTGTTTGTTTCAACAACCATCCCTGTTGGTCCCCAGATACGTTTTTCAGGGACAGCATGATAGTAAAGCACAGAGACAAAGGTATAGCACTCATCCTCCTGTCTCCTCAAGGGCAGAAGAACTGTGCAGACCTCCAGTAAACATCATGTGGATTACTGCAGTTCCCCTCAGACTGATCTCTCCTCCCATGTTGAAGTCCTTCATGGAGAGCCAAGTCCTCACCTCTCACATTCAAGTCCTTTAAGGAGAGCTGTTTTCATTTGCACTTACTCAGAGTGATCTGATGCTGGCAACGAAGACAACTTTGTTGCGTGAAATAGCACATCCAATTGAAATGGTTTCTAACCCTTTTTTGGCAAAGAGGTTAGCTGGGGAGAACCAAAGCTCTTTGCCATGTGTGATCCCAGGTGGGACATTGGGACGAGGGGATGGGGGATGAGGCATGAAGGGGAGGAGTCATACCCACAGCTAATAGTCCTTTCCTCAAGCAGAGTTCTTGAAGAGGAAGCCATCAAAACTACTGAGAATAGAGCTTTGTTTTCTTTGCTCTTTCACAGATCTGTGATTCAGATGGTGTAATGTGAAAACATGTGATTCTTTTCTGAAAGGATAGCTATGGTGTATGTAAAATTCATGAAAACCACTGGAATCCGTGACTTGCAACAACCTCTGAAAGCTCATCTCTCTATCTCCTTTTACCAATTCTCTCCCTCCTTCTCCCCTGTAGCACCATCTTATTGCAAAGTCTCTAAGGGGAGATGCCAAATAGGTGAAATAACTTATATATTTCCATAAAGAAAGAAGAGGTACCTTATTCAGAAGTCATGTCTTTAAAACCTTACAAGAGATTGCTTTATTCTGTTTTTTTTTTTTTTAAAGTAAAATGAAAGCAATAATGAAGATTAAGTGATATTAGCTGAGATGAAGGAGAAACAGCCCAACTAGGATGTCACATAAAGAAAAAAAAAAAAGAAAAAAAAAATTGGACAGAAGTGTTTCTGAAACCAGCTATACAGAAATGAAGAAAGTCATGTAACCAAGTAGAGAGCAACATACTGCAGATTTTTCTTCTGATTGTTCAAAAATGTTCTCTCCCACTCTCAGACCTTCTAGTCCAAGTTTGAGCCTGAAGCAAATTCTTACAGTAGAGTTAGAAACCCATGAAAACAGAGGTTTATAATGGAAACACTGGCACAATCCTAACTAATGGTGTTGTGCCATGGGGTGCCTCTGTAGCAAAAAAAAGAGTCTCTGAGCCTGTATGCCAGCCAGAATAGCTAGCAACACCCAAAAAAATAGACAGAAGTACATGAAAGATCAGCAGCATTAGCTGTCTGAGATAAAACAAGTACACAAAGTCCTACACTGTAAAGCATTACAAACAAATAATTTGTCACAGCTTTGAATAAATACAGAATAGGAACCATGCTTTGAGAAAATGATGGGTTATTAAGGTATGGAATTTAATATCATTGTCAATCTATAAAACTTTTACAACCTAGTCTTATTTGCACAGAGATTACATCCCCAAAGCTCAGTGCCAAAGACACATGTTAATAAGCTCACAACTTTTAATTAAGCAATATGTATAAGTAGATTCCCATTAAGCTGTGATTTGTGGGCTAGTTCATTACAGTGGGTTCCAGCCACCAGACACATATTCAATACAAATCAAGCAGCCTGCATATTATCCAGCTTAATGTGAGCCTACTTCAGATATTTTATCACCAGCTCAGATTGGCGGTTCAGAGAACTATATTTTTTTCTAAGATTGGGGGCAGCGACCAGAACCTTATAATGACCCCATGTTGTTTTCTTAATGAAACTATCCATCTGAATTGTTTAGTTGCAACTGGTAATTATTCATACAGTTAATCATAGTTCTATTATATACAATATATATGACATTCAGCCAAAAGACATTTGCTCTCATTTGAATTAAATGCGTAAAATAAGGCATAAAGGAAGGAAATACGGATATTAAAGACATGGAACGATAAAAATAATTCACCCATTTTACTCCAAAGAGATTGATAACAACATTTTCCAGATCTTGAAATAACTGTCTTTTGAGTTCCTGAATTATGCTAAATTTCTGCCCCCAGTTTGTGACACAGGGTGTCACGTAGAATTTTTTCAATCAACTTTACTCGTGACACAGCGTGGCATGCCATTTCACATCTTTCTTGCTTAGACAGATTTCCCATTGATTACATCAGTGGTGAGGATTGTACAGCAATCTGACACACCAGTCTTAAAAAATAAGATGGATATTCTGCAATATTTAACACTTTTTTTTGCAGGAGTTAGAAGTTCATGGATCATTGGATCATAATCTAGGAGAAATTACTACAGTCAGATTTCTAGAAAATAATACTTCATCATAGCATTTTCTTCTGGTATTCCTTCCATAACAATAAGTTAATGAATTAACTTTGCTACATATTTACAGTTATCACGAGTGACAACTGTTGTTTTTAACAGCCCTTTCAGTAAGGATTCTACTGTACTTAACTGTAAGGAAATATGCATTTTATTTACTGACTGAACTTTTCCATGTAACCTCTCTTTAGCCCCCATAAAACTACACAAAATACTGTGGATCTTTTTTTTTTTTTAATTTATATTTTCTATTTCATTACTGAAATATTCTCTAAATATCCAATCATAGCTATCATAATGATACTATCAAGAGCTGCCCAGTATTTATCTGGACAGCAGAATTTGCCATCCAGCCCCAGAGCAGTGGTCCATCTTACTCAGTATCCTGCTAACAGCAGTGGCTTAGACATGAGGTTTTATGAAATCAGGGTGGGAATGAGTTCCAGCAGAGGAAACTCCAGGCTGAAGGAGGAAGGAGGGAGCTCCTGAGAAAGAGATGTGAACTACAAATCAAGAAGACAAGGAGAGAAGAAAGATCATAATTAGCTACAGCTTTTAACGTAACAAGAAGAATTTTTCAATCAATATGGTAAGCTGCTTGTAGCCAATTAAAAGACTGTAAAGTAGGGACAATGCCATATGTAGATTAGGCTAGTCTCATAAAAAGAGCCTTAAAGCAGTGTTGCATAGTTCATGAATTGATTTTGCTTGAAGGCCGAAGAAAAAGGAGCTGCAATAAGCCAGTCCTATAGTAACAAAAGTGGTACCTCAGAGAACTCCATCAACGGCAAATGATACAGTCAGAGGAGTTTTACACATCCCTTTTTTACCAAAGTTTCGCCCCACCTCACCAACTTTCATAGGATCACACTGGCACAAAACTAGAATGAAGATTTTTTTATGATTACACTATTTCTGAACTAACAAGAGCAACGCAGACCTGGGAAAAACTGCATCTCTACCTTCAGCTTTAATTCACCGCTGAATCCCAGCACTTTGCCTTTGACAGCTCCATGGGATACAGCAGCATTTGGAGGAGGGAGGAAACTACCACAGATGCCAGAAGCTAAAGAGTTAAAAACAGTCTCCTGCAGCCTGCAGAGAAAGCGTGGAGTCAAGGAAAATACCCAGACATATAGCTGTTGAGACAGGAGCAACATTACAGCCATTAAAATCAAATGTCAAAGAAGGAACAATGCCTATTAGCTTTTAGAAACCAAAAATGAACAGTTCAGCTTTATCAAACAAATGGGTTGCACTATCCAATTACTAACTTCTGATAAGCACCATGTCAATTTTGAAATTGTACTGCTGAGTCTGCGGAGAAAAAAAAATAAAACTGAGTTATCCATATAACAAGGATAAAAGGAAGCCAAAATGTTACAATCCTGACCTAATTACCCAGGCAAATCAGTCCCCTTTCAGGAACATTGTAAAGCCAGTAAAAACACTATAGCCTTCGCTGACGAAGCTCTGACCTTGTACGAGGCCCCTTTCCTCTCCCGTTCAGGTCCCATCTGATCAGAAGCCTTGAGAAGTCCTCCAAATGGGTCCTTCACTTGAAGCAGTATCATTCACAGCATCTTTTTGTTTCATCTTACCCAGGAATATAACAGCTAGGACTGTGTATGCCCCAGCTGAGTGGGCGAGAGAGGGCTGCAGCCTGCAGAGTGAATGGGACTCCCCATCCACTGCATGTAATCAGGCACAGCCACATAGAGCGGCTGGCAAGTGTACTGGAGAAAGCCAAGGGCACCACCAATAGCCTATTTGCTTTTTTAGAGTAATGTCCATTGTGTTCAGGGAGGATGCAAAGGCTTCCATTCCTTCTTCAGTGTTCTTAATTCTGAAGCCGGTTGGCAACCCCTATTTTAGTGGTATTCCAGGAATAAACCTATCTTACTCCAGCGCCTAATGGGCATTAAGCCCACAGGACCAGATTACAACTAGCCTGAAGTAAACCCCCACAACCTGTGTGGCATGGATGCCAGACTTTCAGCACCAGCCATTTTCCTCTACAGATCTGTTCCTACTGTCCTGTACTACTGCTAATATAGATGTAGTCTCTTAGCATTGCTTCCTCGTGCATTCTCACAACATACGCTTCTTGCGTTTTTTTCGTCTCGGTCTAAAACGAGCACTAAAGTCCATGTGTCATCCTCAACCCCTTAGCCGACTCTCACCTTGAAGGTCTGTCTGGCCACTCACAACATTTGTAGTCAAATAAGAAACACAGGACTTCCAAATAAACCTTTAAACCAGACAGACAGACACACACAGAGAGCAGAAATCCACTTCAGTTGCAGCTGTGCTGGATGAAGGAATAACAGCATCACCCCCACCTGTCCTCACCACCCTTCTCTCAAAGATGACTGCACTCAGAGCTGCTAGTGGAGTTGCTCGTGCGAATGCTCTCCCACCTGTTTTGGGTAAAATGGCCCTGCAAAGCTCAAACAGCTGGAAGAGAAGGTATTATGCTGCTCATCCTGAAATGGGTGAGGGAGAGCTCCCACGGGAGCTGCTCCTGCATGAAAAAGCAGCTGCAGATGTTCTCTTCAGGTGGCACAGCTGCGCTCAAAGGAGAGCTTGTGTCCACAACAATAGCAAAGGTAGAAGTGGAAAGCTAAAATTTAGAAACCTGAATGCAACAGCTCTTAATCCGGTCTCACTATTTTCTTTTTGGACCAAGTTGTGCCTGTACCAGCTCTTTCGACATTCTTTGTAAAATCCCTCCGGCTGTCAGAGGAGTACAGACAAGCCCTCAGCTTACAAGTACAGCCCGCCCTTGAGTAAAATGTGGCATTCCTGATAAGCTGGATTCATGTGCATAAGGCCATTGATTCACTGGTTAAAGCCAGCATTTAAGAGTTGTTAGTAGGTCAATGTAACGTAGTAAGCTTTCCAGCGCCAATGCAGTTTTTGGACCCAAAATGTAAGCGATTCGAATAGAAACATGAAAAAAAAAAAGAGATAAAATAGGAGGCTGTAACCAATTCCTGTCCACCACTTGTTAAAGAAAAAACATCATGTGATGACACCATTAAAAATTTTAGACTTTTCTATGTCTAATTTGAAAGATTCTATGAAAAAGTAACGTACATTCTCTGACAGTTTAGAACCTCTCTAATATAGTCACAGATAATATTTGTGGAAAAAGATGAAAGCATTCAAACACTGACTTTTAATTCAAAAATAGAAAATAAAGACTTAAACAGCATGGGCAACAGACAAAACTCTGAAAACATTTGAAATACAGAGCTTTGCCACTGAAATCTGTCCTACTATCATTCTATACACATGAGCACACATATACACACACATTCATCCACTGGTTTTAGATGCAATGATAGTTGTCTATAGCTCCAAATTCAATGTGGTTATGTTTTCCATTGCGTGGTGAAGTTCTAAAATGTATCTGAAACAATGTTGTATGGAGTCCTTTCTTTTTTATTTTTATTATTTTATTATGTAAGGACTCTGCGCCTTTGGAGTAGGAGGCTATTATAAATATATGTTGTAGTGCAGATGAGGAACTTCTCCCATTTCATTAACAAGTAGCAAGATCTCTGCGTATACCTCTCATACAGAATGTTTTAGAAATATGCCCTATTATGTCTAGTTAAGTCAACCTTGTGTCATTATTTCATATTAGTGTATATGACAGGATTGGCATACCCAGAAAAGATGCTTCAGAACCATTACATGTCAGCCAAGAAAATGAAAAAAGGAATTCTGTGTTTTGAAAACTAGGTTAAATATCGTGTACTTAAATATTTTGAGAAGAAAAGGTATATTGGTACCAAAAAGAATGTGTGTTGTTTTAAGGTTTAAGGAAGTACTTTCAATAAAGATCTTGTAAAACACAAAAAAAAACCCCAAACCTGAGTGCCTGTCTAAGTAGAAGAAGATAGAGAAATGAGAATGAAAATCTGCTGCACCAAGAGAAGGAAACATTGCTTAAACGCCTTGTTTCACAATATATATTTTAAGAGACTGACATTTTTTTTCACAAGGAAACATTTTGAAATAAGTTGAGATTTTACAAAATATTTCTTTCAGGTCCAACATTGTTATCCTACACTATTAGTGGAAAGACTTCTGCTGTATAGGACTACACTGATTTCACTAAAGTGTTAAGCACAAGTTAAGCACAAATGGAAAAGGTACTTGTTTTGGGCAGATCTCATAATTTTCACAGAACCCCAGAAATGCAGGGCCAGAAGAAAACTCAAAACATTTCAGCCAACCTTTGTACTAAAAATAGATGAACAATATCTAGCTTATCCCTTGGGTATGGTTGTTTGCTCTGTCTCCAAAAACCAGAAAGAAATAGTATTTGCAAGAAATTTAAGCTAATTGCCCCTTATCCTTCCTCCCCTGACCACAGAAAAAAACTGATTGTCATTTTTACAATGAATCCCAGAAGAGGTGGTATTTTACTCCATGTATGAGCTCCTGCGATTATGTGCTGACAGGAGATTCTTGGTTTTCATCTTTTTAGTTTGTCCCTCACTTCTTACCCTTTTCTCTTCATAAAGAAAACAGCTTTCAAACCTTGTCATAAAAGAAAATTCAAAACAGGATTCCCCAAACAATGATACTAGGGGAAAAATTAAGGACTCAAGATAGCTTCATGCATAGTCTTCCTAATCTTTCTTATAATTTTGATACCCAAACTGTAATTTTCTCTCCTTCTAATGTTTGATCTTGCTGGTGAAGATGCAGCTATGGCTCAGACCTTGGGCCATCTCCTGCATGTGTCATTCGCAGGACTTTTGCTTTGTGGCTTCTGCCAGGTGACTCCTGTTTAGGAGGAGGAGGTGGCTTAGGAATGGTCTGAGACTCGGAAAGGTTTGTGACTTCTCACAGCTTCCACTTGTTCAGACAGAAGATTTGAGTGTCTCCCAATGCCCATTGCTGCAGAGGAAATAATGTTGCTATGTGATATAAAGGTAGCCCTCAATATCAAAACCTCTTCTGGGGTAAGTTCTCACAATCTCCATCGTCTGTAACTGAGCAGCCAAAAAGTACCTGTGCTGAGGATCAGACTCCCCATCTCTAGATTACTGGATAATAATATCCTATCAAGGAGATATAAGAGAGAATCAGAAAAGCTCATCAAAATGTTCAGTGACATGGCAGCAGATTTATGAGAAAAAAAGATGTCATTATAAAGAAGAAAAAAAAGGAAAGGTCATATTCATTAACAAGAAAGGAAGACCTAAAGAAGGTACGGGAGATGCAAATATTACAGATCCACCAGCACTTTGCAGTTTTGTTGTTAAGAGAGAGGGAAGTTTTCTTAGGGCATTTAATTAAAATGACGTACTACTTCTCTTTATTTTTTCATTTTCAATCTTTTTATTATCATAGCAATATGTCTTCAACTGCTTCCTTAAGCATTAACAGCTGATTTATTTAATAAAACCGAGGACTGAGCATCACTGGAAATACTGCTTCCAATGGAATGCTCTCATGCTGTGATTGGTGAAGTGCTAAGTAATTTGCTTTTAATGCTAGCACATACCACTTAGCACTATATTTAACTGAATGATGAAAATCACTCATTTTTCATCCCCTCGCTTAACTGGTGCTCAGTGTAATCTATCTACTGTACTGTGAGCCTAGCGCCAGATATATTCTAATAGACCTTGCTCTCCAATCTACAACAAGCATTTTAATTTTTAATTCATACTTATGTCTTTATCCTTTAATAGAACAGAACTACAGATGGGGAGTATGTTTTAGATAATAAGAGCACAGTAGGTACCTAGGGAAACTACACCACTAAAAGGATTCTTTATTTACACTTTTCAGTAATGACTACATATATATAGCTACACGGGAGAAAATTGTTGTAAAGGAACACTGCATAGACGGGCAGTTACTATCCAACTATAACTGAGCATTACGGATGATGTTGCTGGTAAGAGCGCTCCAGAAAACAACTTTAAATCCAATGCCACTCAGTGTATATTGACCAACAACCACGGGAACTCATAGGGTGTAAGTAACCAAAATTAATAGGTAGGATGCTACACTTTCAGCAAAAATGTAAGGTAAATTTACTTAATATTTAAGCATACTTTAAATTCAGCTTTCAAGAATCTGTACTATTGCAGAATTGTACATCCCAGATCAGATGAAAGTCAGTGGAGACGTGCCAACATAACTGAGGGAATAAAAGCGGTCAGTCAAGTCCTTCATGCTGAACAAAGTCTCGGCACCAGATCCACATTTGTTAAAAAAATCAGCATTGTCCTATCAGAACTGAAGGCGTGGTGGCTCCACACGTAAAGTCAGTCTTGCCATCAGATTAAATAATAGCATATTATCAACACTGAAGTCAAAATCTCACAGAACCAGACTGGGATATCTTAACTCAGTGGTGGGAAACCTAGGGTATAACATTGCCCAAAGGGATTTTTACCATCACATTCAGTCACGTTCAAAGACAAAACTGAGGCCAAGAAGATGCTCATGGTATGATGCTGCCCACACCATGCTGTCTTCTTGGTACTGTCACCCAGAAACTGCAGTGGGTTACAGATCACCACCTTAACTCATAGCAGAGGACAGTCACATACACAAGCAATCCTAGTGGCCTCCACTGCATTGTGTCATTCACTCATTGTGGCGTAATCAGCATTACCCCAGAGTCTGGGGTAATTGGTGAAAAGCGCAACTCTGCTTAGGTAGAAAAAATCCACAGAAAATTTCTGGGACTGGACGGTTTCTCTTCAGCTAGTTTCTTTTTTGAAATGATGTACAATAGTTTAAAGTGTCAACAGGCAAAGCAAGCATTAAAAAGGCAATTTTATTCCTGTTATGACAGAGAGAAGTCATCCAAGTAATATCTGATGCAATAGAAACCACAAAAATCACATCACTTCTTGTAGATAATCAGAAGATTTTTAACACCATTTCTGTCTGGGTGTAACACATAAAAACACACACGTATGCACATGCACACGAATCGATTAAAAAGAGAAAAAAAGTGGAAACCAAATTGTTATCTTGCAAATCCAAAGACAGACCGTTTTCAGCAGTGACATTTATACCTCCAGGTTACTACCTAATATCATTTAATGATTATTCAGATGGATGAGACCCATAGATTTAAGTATCAAAATTAATCAATGATGTTCAAGACATTGGGAAAGATCTTGAAAAAGGTAAATTCACCTGACAAAGTTTTACCATACCAGTGTGAACAAAGGGACACCACACAAGCATACGTGTTAGAAAAATGTCACTGATTACTATGTTAATTGATTAGTGTTCTACATGAATGATTCAAATAGCAGGAAGGTAAGAATCTTCCCTTTCCATCTGCATTTTCAGGACAAAAAGGATCCTACTACTGGGAAGACCAAGAGACAGGGCGCTGGCAGTCTGCCCTTTATTTCTGCATTTATCTCTGACTTTGGTGACCTTGGACAAATGACTTCACCTTTCTTGTCTTTGTTCCCCTTCCCACCTTCTCCTTCTGTTGTCTCTCATAGTCCTTGCCTTTGGGGCATGGACTTCATTTCTTATGCATTTGTATGAAGCCAAATAGAATAGGCACTGACTGGTTTGAACTAATGAGCAATACTTCAATACTACTAAGAAAGTGTGAGGATAACCTCCAGGTTGCTTTAAGCTGCTGTAGCTCCCAGGGAAGCAGGTCTGACCAACGTTAAGACCCCAGCAAAATTATCTTCTCTGGGATCTTGTAAATTTTGCAGCCTGTTGGGACTTGGCTACAGAATTGGTGGCATGAAGCCATCATTGTTTCTCTTCTGGGCATCTTTGCAGCCTTGCAATTACAATACTGTTGTGCTTTGAACAATTTCTGAAAACACTGTCAATGTTTTAGTCGTGAAACGTGAAAGACAAATCAGCAACATTTTCCCCACCACCCCTAGCAGGTACAAGCAAACCTGAAAAAGCAGGAACAGACAAACCTGAGAAATCTAGGAATGTCCCACTATTTGAAAGAAAAAAAAAAAAAAATCATACGAAATAACTACATTTTCATGATCTGATCTGTGATCTGATCCAGTGAGCTCACCACACGGAAAAGCTTGTCGAAGCCACAGAAGAGCTATGAATGGAGCATTTGCAGGACAACACTGTATGCACAGAGGTGTGGACATCAGAACCGTAAATCCTGTCAGATATAACCATACCATGGATGTGCATCAGGATGTAAACCACTCTGTGGACTACGCATTGCTGCAGGAATTAGCTCCTGTCAGAGACAACGTGATTTCCTGAAGATTAGAAAAAAAGATGTAGAGAAAGACATGGTGTAAATACACAGGTGACAGTGTACTGTTGACTTCCCTCCCCCAACAAGAGGGATATAGGAGCAAGAGCCCATACACTAAATTTACCAGTTTTCCTTCAAAAAACTGTGTCTTGTGCGCTCATGTGAACTTTCCAAGGTTTCTCTGTCAGCAGACAAGATTACTGTGGATTTAAAAGTAACACAAGGTGCTTTTAACTGAACTTTACTGCTCAGAGGGCATCAGAAAACTGACACCGATAGGACTCAGCTAAGTGCAAGGATCCAGTGGAGCCAGATCTGGTACTGAGACCCTGTGTAAGGAACGAGAGGAAATTGGTATCTTGCAATAACAGTGACACCTAAGGACACCCAGTGTGTTCCGTAATTCTCCGTCATTGAACACCCTGATGCTGCCTTTGATCAGCAGCAACTTCACTTAGCAACTTGATGTACATGGGCATGTTCCACTCCGCATATACTTCTCTAGGTGCTGGGAGGGCTCCAGTGGCTCTCAGTACACAGTGGACAACACAATGCAAGTCAGAGACTGGGACTTTCGCACTCAGACCAATATGTGTGGACAAATACCTAATCATATATGAAGTAGCTGATTTAAGCCTGCCCTCAGCATGCTTTAAATACTGGCCCTTGCTCCACATAGATTGCTCTGGATTGCGTTACTGTACTGAGTTTCTGAACAGAAAGTGTGACAGCATTTGTGTGAATGACAGCTCTTCAGCCTTCAGGACTCTTGCAACAGACCTGTGAAACTACCCAAGGATGAAGACACACTGGAAAACACAACTGTGAAATTTCAGCCCCAACTGATCGCACCCTAGTCTTTCCGAGAGAAACCGTGTTTTCCAATTATCTGTTTTCTTCTATCCCTCCCATGGTTTTATGTTTAGGTACCGGCATTGTTTTTCAGCTAGGTACAGAAACTGAAAATAATACCTTTCCACCTTGCTGTACTCTTCTTCCTCTCCCTCAGCTTGATACGTGAAGATGTATGCAGCACGCCGTCCATTTCGCTTACGCGCTCCTGGGCTGTGCTCATTTCATTACACAAAAGACCTTCTCCAGTAATATCACCAAATGCCTGAAAAACAGAACAGGCAAAACCAACAAATTATTATGGCAGCATTCAGTGAAATATCAGAGGGAACATAGATGACTTTGATTACACTTCCCCACCCCTCTCTTCTTGCTTTCAAAATATTGTGGCTTAGAAGCTTTTGTGTGTGTGAAATTTTATTCTGTCATACTAATAACCCAGCTTTACAGCAGCTTACAGTTTAGCTTTCATGGTTCAGTTCCACTCCTAGGCTTATAACAATTTTTCTAACAGTTCTGCCAAAATATTATAAAGTAAAAGTTACTGTAAATGTATTCACTAATACAGATAGAGCAGTGAGATTAGCAATTTAAACACATGTGAAATGTGGATTCGTCTAATTTTTCTCAGACTCTAAACGCTTTAGTAAAACAGTGGAATAGGGATTTTTACGCCCGTTGCTTTTAATAATTTCTTCTTATGATGTTCTTGACACATGGAGAAGATTTGAGTGAATAAAGAATAGACCTTCAAAGAAGAAAATCATGGCCATGAGGAGGAGATGATGTGTTATAGGACTGGAAACTGGTTATAAAGCCAAGACACTGCATCAGATCCAGCTCAGTTCATTACCAGTTACCACATCGCATGTCAGATCCTCAGCTTGTGTCCTGTGGGTGGCATTTTGCACAAGAGTGCCCTGGCTCTGATTGTTTTCACTTTCTGGAATGCCCATATAAGAGAAATTATGCTCAGATGAATTTGAACAGAAATCAAATTTCAGACGCTGAGAAGTAACAGAGCCTCAGCTCTGTCTAGCTGCTGTTACTCAAATGCTAGCATGGAAAAAACAGATTGCTCCAGTAATACCATAATGTTTTAATGAATTTTGCTAGACTCAACCTGGTTTAGCACAGCTATAATAAATTATATAAACACTGGTTTATGTATGGGAATAACCTCTAATTTCTATTGTATTTTTGTGTACTATTATAATCTGTGTGATGAAGCATCTTAAAACCTAACATTGCCAAGTCCACCACTAAACTATGTCCTTAAGCGCCACATCTACATGTCTTTTAAATACCTTCAGGGACGGTGACTCAACCACTTCCCTGGGCAGCCTGTTCCAATGTCTGACAACCCTCTCCATGAAGCAGTTTTTCCTAACATCCAGTGTAAACTTCCCCTGGCGCAACTTGTGGCCACTTCCTCTCATCCTATCACTTGTCACTTGGGAGAAGAAACCAACACCCACCTCACTACAACCACCCTTTCAGGTGGTTGTAGAGAGCGATAAGGTCTCCCCTCAGCCTCCTTTGCTCCAGACTGAACAACCCTAGTTCCCTCAGCCACTCCTCGTAAGACATGTTTCTATGCAAAAAAGAGGATACGGGGGATGTTCAGAGTTCACTGGAAAGCCTTTCCATTGGTGTTGGTTAACACATACCAAAAGCCCTTTCAAATCTGAGAGTTCACATACCCAGCATGCCTGACCGAAGCAAAAGAAACCCTTTGCTACACGTACGGTGCTATCGTTTACTTGTGTACTTTAAATTGAAGCTTGTATGGATATGTCATATTTTTAGATTTGATCAGATGTTGTGCAGAGTTCTGTTCTTAAATTAAAGTCCAAGTTGTTGTTTCTGAGAGTGACTTAATAGCAGTAACCTTATGCTTAATCAACCGTGTAGTAAAGTTCACTGTGTGCTTACTGCAGTGTAATTATAAAGAGCAAATATATAATTGATGCATTTTGTCAATCTGTGTAGCTGCAAGGTACTTTTTCAAAGGTTATTTTTTTTATTTGGATAAAATAAGTTAAAGCTGTTTTGGCAATTATCCTTTGACTTCAGAGATTTTACTGCTGATTCAGGTAAAACGACACGATAGATGAATAAAGATTATAAACGTTTAAGAGTACAAAGTACCTTCTGCAGCAATCAGTGGCTCTACCCTTGCAGCATAAAGTCATTCAGAAAATCACTGAAAATACAGCAAATCTGGGTGTTTAAAGTGGGTTGGAACTGAAAGGGAAGTGTTTCAATACAACATAGCACTTTCAAAGTACCTCTTAATTATCAGCACTGATGTTTGTTATACAGCACAACTACAGTGATATGACAACATTTTCCCATGAGTGTTGGCTCAGACTGAATGGATGTGCTTGAACTTGCTCCCATCCCTTCTGTGAGCATCCGAAGGAAACAGCTCTAACTCCTCAGGCCCCCACAGAAAAATAAATGTAAATATCCACGCCCATAAAATATTTGTGTATGTGTTGGCTAGGTATGTAACCCTTGCTCCTCACCCCATGTTCTCTGCCAGTAATAAAGACGACAGTATGATTTAAAACTGCATATTCCTATACGGAACAAGGATATAGTGCTGCAGTGTAGGTATTTCAGTCATTTTCTGGTTATCTGAAAACCTGTGCCTCCTGCCAAGAGTCAGTGGTGGACCTGTCTCATCACTTTCCTGGTCCTTCTATCAGACAACAGCCTCCACCACAGATAAGCAGGACATGGTGTCTTGATGGAAATACATCTTTTTCCCCATGGCTCTGTGAGTTCTGGGGCAGAGAGTATATTGAACCTGGGATTTGGAGAAAACTAGAGAGGGGATAAGTGGCCACATGCTGCAAGGCTGCCTCCTGTATTTCCATCCTGTTGCATGCAGCAGCATAGCCTTGACTATAGGTAATAATCTTAACAGATTACTAATTAGTAGGCACAGTTTCCATTTAAGACTATACCTCAATTTACTGAAAAAAAGTAAGGACATAATCTTATGCTTGAAAGGATAAACAGTCTGAAACAGAAGTTATGGAGATGTAAATTCACCTCGGCTGAGACGCGGTGTGTGCGTCCTCTTCATCTGTAGCAAATGGGTTGGCTTAGCCATCACAAGGGCAAGGGGCAACAGATTGGGTCCATTTCAGGACAAGATTCACCTGTCACATGTAAGATGAGCTGGATCAATTTAAGAGAAAAGCATACAAACTCAAGATCTCTCCAGGAAAACTCTCTTTCTTGTTCTCATCTTTTCAGAGGGGTGGAAAGAGCCACCTGGACAACTACTTTATTTCTTAAACTGATTATCTTTAATTGAATTATAGCATTAAAGGAGAAACCTATACTGGTAAAGATAACTTAAAACAGTCTGTTTTACTTCTTATTTGCAGAGGAACTAAGCAATACTGCCATGACCCTCAACAAAAGGCTTGCAGGCTGTACTGATTTGATTGCCTATGTCCATGGGAGTATCCCTTAGCTGACTTTTGCCATGTATGATTCCCAGCTGAATCTCAATGCATGTTGAGAAGGATCATCCTCCCGCTGAACACAGTTGCAAAATATTACTTGTCTTCAATGGGACAAGATTAGATCTTAGAATTAGGTGGGCAGCATGTGGAGAAGCCTATTCAGCCCAGGAGTATGTACACACATGCATTAATGTGGGTGGAATCACTCTCGCAAGGGACAAACCTTTGCTGTTAATTCCTACTTTTACAGGAATCTCTAGGAAACCAACTCATCATAAACTGGCCATGTTTGTGGATGACCTAGCATGATACTGCTGAAGCCAGCTAATGCAGGTCAATTTACACCAAATAATTACCTTTGCCCAGCTTCTCCCCAGCCAAGAAATCCTCACCCACTCACCTTGGCTGATCCAGCTTATGGTTTGGAAAGGCCAGAGCTTTCCTGCTCCCTCTGCAGGGTCTGGTGAGATGATGAAGCCACATGATGATGAAAGCCGTTAGGTAGTGCACCAACCTCAGTTACTAAACTGGAGCAATCCTCCCTCTTTCTCTTCTCCATAAATCTTTAGTGACCACTGCCATGAGACTCTTTGTAAAAACACCATGTAGGGCTTTTGTGGTGAACTTGGCCAATTTAGTCCCTTAATGAAGTTAGAGCCAGAAAAAGCTGCACTCAGATACATACATAAACTGCACTGGAGTCAACTGTATGGCTTATGCACATACGGGAAAAAAATAGGGACCAATATTCATAGTAACATTGTGTATATAAAAAGAATTTGTGGAATTAAGAATAAAACATGAGGCAATTTGTTGATTTGCCCAGGGAATATACGGGAGTGACAAATGTGTAGATTATTCTAAGGTTGTTTTTTACTGTCATTATCAGATCCAAGAACTGTATATAAAAGCATGTAGTCCTTCACAAGCTAAAAGTATAGTTTGCTCAAACAATTGTAAAATATTCAGTATTCTTAAGATTAAATATCTGAATATTGCTTCTGAAGGAACAGCTGTCAGCTTAAATCTAAAGTCTAGTTTGTTTACTGGCTGTATTTTATATCTGTTAGAAAATGACACCAAATGGCAATAAAATTGTTGTAAGTATTCTACTGGGGAATATAAATGCCCTTTGGTTACAGTGTACATATCTTTATACATAATTCCAGTATATTTTCCCTGGAATTATGTTAAATATGTAAAAAGCCTTTTCTCATAAAGGTAAAAATGCTAGATGTTTCCAAGCTGTAATTTAGCATTAGTGTCAAGATTGCTTCAGAAAATAAGCTACAGTTACTGTTTCATTCTTTTTAAGTGTCACTCAGCATACCATATCTGATCTTGTATTCAAAATAAACTTATATGATTTTATTCACTTTTCCAGAAGTACAAGAGAGTTTAAACATAATTTATAGCATATGGATTGATGTAAATAGCTTAAACTAAGTAATTGGCTAGTCACCTATGCTGTCTTATCCTATTACTACCAGGTACTTCTCAGGTAATTAGGGAAAACAGATCTCTCTTATCCACTAAGTTTAAATTTGATGAATCCTTGACATTTGTGTAGGTTTATTTGATAGATAAAATCATACTATACAAAAAGTTTCTCTACAACGCTGAGGTTTACTAGGCTTATAATAAGAAACTGATTTTTTGCTGAGTTAAAGTGACTTATCTGTGCCCTTTTAATAAGAAATCAACTCCAGTCAGCAAAAGTCGAGATAAAAATCACCAAGTTGGTGTTATCACCATGTAGACAGCAAACACGCACCACTGTCGTTAACTTTTCTGTGCATGGATTTCAAATACATTTAAAATGTTAAAACTCAATAATTTCCTGTATATTACAATAACATAAGATTAATGAATAACGGAAAGCATGAAAAGTGATTTATTTTGGGAAGGTCATTCCTTGGTTAGCCAACACTTAAATTGAATACTATAAAGGAGAAATATATTACAGGTAAAAAGCAAAATGGGTTTTATTGCAAGTGAATTCTTTGAGTTTTACAATGCTTATGATAAAAGGACTGCACTTACAAGTTTAACCTCTATAATTTTTATGCTGCACATTTAAAAGAAAAAATCTTTTTATTTAACATTTCTAGGGCAATTTATACATGTCACCTTGTACTTAATGTTCCTTTTAAAACAGTTATTTTTGCCTCATGCTTATGAAATCTATAAAACTACTTTTCATACCAGACATGAAATTTCTAGTTATACCAGCAAAGTTGGACCTTTAACGGGAATACCATACTTAAAGAAATAAGTATTTTAAAGAAGTTATTGCACATTTATTCTTGGCTAGTGTACTCCTGCACGCAGCACTTACAAACTGGCCTTACTTACTGTAAAAAAAAAAAAAAAAAAAAGGAAAGCATTATTAAAGTAACTGTTTTGGCTGCTTAGCTTAAATGAAGTTCACACTTAAGTGCTTTGCTGAATTACGGCTATGAGAAAATCTTGCTATCCTGAAGTAAAAAAGAGTAGAATGAAGTTGTGAATGTAAGGTAAATCCCTCATGAGCACCCAAGGACTTTAAAGCAAGATTATGTAAAATTCCTCTTATGCCTGCCGAAGAGTATCTGAAGATAGAGAAACATATCTGAGGTTAAAGGAGTTGAACACATGAATTTGAGGAAGAATTTGGCCCGGTGATTTAAATACTGTTCTCATGTCAGTGTGTTTGACAAGAGATACACTGCCACACCAATAACCCAGAGCTCGCTAGCCTGCACACACACCTCAGTTAGTTGAATGCTAAGAACCTACTGCTCATGCTGGTGGTACATTCTGAACAGTGTCCGTATTTGCACATGCTTTTCAAAGTTATTATAATTTCTGTGTTTTCTGCCAAATTGCTCATTTCCTTCTATCATACATATTATTTCTGAAGAACACCTACCAATACCAGCAACCATCATGCTGTAATGGCACAAAGCATTACACATCCAGTGGAGAGCTCTTAGTCCCCAAATGCTTGAATTAATGAGGTCCCACTGCAGTAATTAGGAATAGGTGATATAGCTCTTTCAGGTATGATTCCTGAAAGTCACAGAAATTAAAAAGTCAAAGCCTTTTCATTTTGCTGTCTTCAGAGTTACAGGCCTTCAGAGTTTCTTAATAAAAGTGAACAAATACACAAAAAGTTACACTGAAATAATTACATTTTCACCCTTGGTAGGTTACTGTAATAAAAAGCATGACTGTTTTGCAGGAAGAAGGTACATGCAACCCCCAGTTCCTAGATGCTGTTGAATTACTCCTTGTATTCTGCAATTGTACAATAGCACCAGCCCACCCAAAAGAGAAGAAAAAGATGTGAAAATTAGTTGTTTTCTTGTTCTGTGGACTCTGCAGACAAGGTAGATGAATATACAAAGGTAGGCCATGTCACAGTTGCCACAGACCTCCCCTGTTCCTACAGACCATGTTCTTACAGTCCCAAGACAGCATTTCGTACAAATATCTTATCTCTGATGGGGAGAAAGAGGCTTGTCAATCATGAAGAAAGAGGAAAGACAGCTGTCGTACCTACAACAGGGAGAGAATAGGTGACAATCTCTGCCCTCACCACTGTGGAAGAAGAGCCCTCCCTCCTTCACCACTGCTGGTAGGGTGAGGAAGGGAATAAAAAGCAAAAAGGGAGCCCGTCTTGTTTCTTCTGGTGAAGTGTTGTACCTATTCTGGCAGAAAATGGATAAGATTATGAAATTAGATTATGTAGGTAAACTTCTAGAAGACAGAAGTCTTATTTACACCAACGGGTGATCCAAATAAACACATGGAAACTGACAACGAATGAATTGAGGCTGGAGAATAAGAGGAGACTTCTGACCAAGTAGACTGTAAGGACCCAGAAGAATCCTTCCATTGAATCGCTGGAGACAAAATACCTAAACTAGACTAGGTTTAGGTAAACTAAACTACCTGAATCTTTAGGACTAGCTCTGAATATTCAGACTGAAAATGCTTATACACAATGAGTTGTCCACAGAAGCAGCAGACCAGACAGATTATCCCAAGAAGCCCACGTCATCTTCATTTCCTACACCCTTAAAAGCTGTGCTTAAGGTTGCAATGCAACCTTTCAGCTCCGAAATTATTTTCTAACCCCACACAAGTACCACTGCTTGTCCAGCTGCAGCAGAGGACAAAAGCTGTTCCTGAGGGGCAGCAACAGCAGCAAGTGGTGAAGCTCAGGTGTATTTGCCCCATGGCAGCAAAATTCTCACTAGTCAGTGTATAGTTTTAAAATTCATTAACTTACAGTATATTCCTAATTTGAAACTGAAGTATAAAGCCCTGACCTATAAAATACACAAATGTATAATTACAGCCATTATGAGCTACATGTAAGATCTGTATAAGTTTTACTGCAATTATTAGTTAAGCACATTTCTTATATGTAATTGTATTTAGATCGACAAGTAAAAATGCTGTAAAGCATGCACTGATCTCCTAAATTAGCCATGCAGCTTTCAAGACGATGACATAAGACTCAGACACGTAGATTTTAGGGATAGACTATGTTGTGATCTGATGTGGGAAACTGTATAGACGTGGCTTGAACAATTCGCATTGTGCAGTGCTCACATTGGGGATGCTGATCAGCATCAGTTCAGAAGCCAGAAGCTTCTGGGAAGACAAAATTACATTGTATGGGAATGCATTTCTCCTCTCTCAGAAATACAGAAGGGATTAATGAACTGAAGCAGTGCACTGGGTTAAGATTGCCTCGGGTGTTCAAAGACCCTCCTTCCACAGCCTTGTGGAAGCTGAACAAAACCTTGTGATCAAAAAGCTGAGAAGAACTTAATTGGGAAAACCCATTCTGCAAAGAGCTACTGTTTGTAACAGGCGGAAAGTAGGAATGGGGCTGCGTTGTTGACCTCAAACAGGGAAAAGGTGTTCTGGCAAAAATCTAGCCAATGATTTATATGAGGAGCTTCTTTAACAGACTTAGGCATGGACCTGGATTTGCCGGTTTCTTTGTTTCAATAATTAAGTTCTACTTCATGTAGGCCACACGCCTTCTCTTGTTTTCTTTGGCCAGCTCTAAGACTCTGGTGTCTTCACTCTGGTGAATCACAAGTTCCCAAGGCAGAAAATTATGTTTGGATTCCTTGAGGACAGTTTCCTTTAAATTAAATTTTCTTTAAAAAGCCAAGTAGGGCAAAGACATTAAGAATAAAATCTTTTAATGAAGAAAACAGCCTTGAAACATTAACCAAAGGAGCAGAAGCAACATTTGCCTCATGCTGGAAAGACATACTTGAACCTTCACCTCAGGAAGCGAGCAGCTGAAAACTTTGTACTTCAGCATCATTTGTACCAGTTTTCTATGGTAAAAAGACCTCTGTGATGATGCCCCCACTTCTTATCTGAGCAGGTAAAGTAATATTCTTTCACTCTACTTTCTCTTAGATGCCAATTTTTTTTTAAAGTTCTCTCAACACAAGACCAAAAGCAAGAAGGAAATGCACTTCTAAGCGTTTAGAACAAATTGACAATGCAATGAACAAAATGCAGCTTATGAAACAGGTAATGGGTGATCCTTCTTTTTAATACCATCCTGTATTGTACTTCAGTGCACAAGCTGCTAAAAATCTGACAACATCCAGGGTTCAATCTAAAACTTGCAAGATGCCAATAAGTAATCTGCCTGTGCCTTAGCTCTGTGTATCTAAGAAAAAACTAAGTGAATGACCATACCTGTAGTACTAGCTGTAAAATAAATGTGCACAATACTTACATTGTATATTTATATATATAATAATTCCTATACAGAATGACCTTATGTGGTTTTAAGCGATATATATTTATAAATAATCTCTATGTGTGTAGTTGCCATGTATATCTTACATAATTGCCTTCAAATGGCTCTATAAACAATACTAAATGGCTACTTTGCACTGCAAATGCATTAACTCATTGATTTTACACTACTGTTTAGGAGTGAGGTCTTCCTGTGGAAGATTTCAGTGTATATTTTGTGCAGGGTCAGGCCAATCTATTTTCCTGTTTCGACGCTGACCCACTTCTGGAGTGCACCCCTTCGCCTTCAACACCTGCAGCTGTGGAGTCCGCTTGGACCTACCTCAACGATAGCCCCATCAGGTAGCCTGAGGAAGTGCCTGTAGAGCTCCTGGAAGCCGCTGAGGTGGACAGTGTAGACAGAGATGCGAACGGTGGTGCTACCTCCCGAGCCAGGGCTTTGGTCCTGGTGCTGGAGGCCACAGCTGGAGACACCAGGCGTGCTGGCGTGGTCCTTCCAGATGTAATCAGACACTGCCACCTAGTGAGACAGAAGGCCCCACCCATACACGCGCACACACGTACGCACACACGCGCGCACACGCAGAGTCCCCCCACCCCCCACCAAAAGAACATATTTAATTAACTTCTGGCAAGAGCTTAACCGATTTAAAATGATCTTACAATAAATCTGCAAAGCCATATGCAGTGCTTACGCACAGTTCTCTGCTAGGTATTTTTTTATGACATAGATCTAAATAGAGGAGATAGACAAATCCCTAGTGTATATTCTATAAAGTTAATTCTGCACAGATGAAGCTGTAATTGACTCCCGTATTAACCAAAAGTAGGGAGATCAAGCAGGGTAGGTTAAACAATAAAATGGCAATGCTGATTAAAAAAAGAAAGCTTCCCGAGAATTTAGTGAACGAGTATTTGCATTTCTCTCTCTTTGAGAAGCCTTTGCGCCTGTACCCACAAGCACTTTTTAGTCTCTGATCTCTGTATAGTATTAAAATAAACTTGTGCTGCTGACTGAATTGTAGGCAAGGCAGACTAAATAAGGTGTATTTTAGTGCATTGTATAAAGCCAGTTTATTGACACAGTTACCTAGTTTCCTGGTTTGCTCTAAACACATTTGCTCGGGTAGCTTTTGTACCTCCCTGTGTCAGTCAGAATTTCCATTTAACCTTTTTCATGTTAATTCTTTTCACAGGCTGAGCAGAATTCAAGACTTCAGATGGATCATAGCACAGAGTTTAAGCACCCCTTATCCTTACCTAGAACTGATGATGAGAAGCATTATTTTTATACTCCCACTGAAGTGCAAGCTTTTTAACCCTTCACTTTTGAAAGACCTTTGCGTCACTCATTTTCTCCCATGAGATGCTACTCCTGTTTACGGTAGGAAGTGATTGGCAATATTGCTATATCCTTACAATACACCAGCATGCTCTTCCCAAACACTTCTACTTAATGCAGAGGAAATAACTCTTTTGCTGGTCTGGCACACGCCTTTTCTTTCAAGAAAATATATTACACTTGCTGAAGTGATTGGAACTCGCCCATGAAGCTAGCCATAGAAAACATGTAATTTACGGTAGGTACATCAAAACCTTCTTTTACATAGCTTTGCTTTTACTTTTTGGTGAAACGAAGAACTCAGGTTCTTACAAGAGATCCCAAAATCACCAGATACAAATCTTTCCCACCACTTGGGAAAAGTTAGATTTAGCTCAGTTTGCTTGTGTTCCAGTTCACATTTCCTCAGCTGTTCTCATGCGTTACGAGGTATCCTGTAACTAGCACAGTGTGCCAACGCCACAATCCTGACGTGCACACTGCTATTCTGAGCAACTGCCTTAGGAGACGATTTGGTTTAGGTGAGTTAAGAAAGCAAGAACACGCACTAAGATTATCTGAACTCTTTTCCAGGAATGACAGAACAATAGGAAGCTTTATTTCAGTGCCAGCTTTCATTTGCATCAGTCCTAAAGGAGTTTATACCTTTTAAAACAAGGAAAGGTCATCTGAAATTTAAGGTAAAAAAAGCACAGTCTGAATTTCCCACACCGAAGTCTCTGGGGTTAAAAGACTTTCATTCAGAACAACTTGTTATGAACACACAGCAGCTATGAGGATAGGACAAACCCTACGTTTTCTTCTACCTACAACACAAACGCGTCTTATACGCCTATCACACGCAGTTGCTCCGTAAAAATTAAGGTGGCCAATGCTCTCATGAAAGCAGAAAGGCAGCTTTTGTTGGGACAGTGTTGGCCAGAGCAGGGACAAGCAGCTGCAAGAGGTGCCACACCACAGCTTGTGAAATGGGAAGAAAGACCCCACCATGGTTACCTTCCTCTCTCATCCCAGTGTCTCACAACCGAGAGCTCTGACTTGTCCGATCAAGAGCACCAGGCCCTTCCTGACCTCGTGCCTTCCCCCGACCTATGACTTTGGGGAATAGAAATGGCTGGGAGAGCCAGCTCAGAAACTCAGTCTGCAGGGGATCCACACAGCAAACGGAATGATCTCTGCTGTGATCCTCCTTTTATGTTAGATGTGTTTTCCCCTGTACTGCATGCTTCCTTTCTTCAGCATGTTTTCCTCCCTCCTGAATCAATCCCACATGTTCCCCTGCTTCTTCTCTGGCCTTCATCTTAGCCCCCTTTCATTAAATCTGCTTGTCCTTCTTTTGTGTTTGTCCCTACCAGTAAGTCGGGGGTTTTATTTACCATGTGTTTTGCAAGCCATGGATCGTTCACTGTGAACACCACATTCCTCTCTGCAGCTCTGTTTTGCCCCTTTGAGCTGTGAGCTCTGGGGGCAAAAATATGCATGCTGTGCTTGTCCAGCACAGAGGACTGCATGGACCTTAGACTACCTTCACACAATTAAATTACCACATATATTTTCAATCAGTGCCAGAGCTGAGTGCAATTTACAGCATATAATTACCGTGCTGGAAGCCAAAGCCACGTCACTCAAACCTTTGTGCTTGAGCAAACCTTCACCTTGCCAGGGCGAAGACCTCCTTTGGGAGTTCCCGGCTCTGAGTGCCATCCCTATGGCACCACATCCATACAGGACCAGGTATGGCATCAGGAGCCTCTGCCTTGTCACCCACCCTGAGAGCAGAAAGATCTGCAGGGCAGTGGGAGTAGACAAACCCACCTGACCTGTCATCACATTTCAAGATCTGACAAACTCCCTCTAAGGACATTTATGTGACTAGCCAAAGAGAACGTGACAATATTGATCGGCATGTCCTCCCCTCCCTAAAAGCACAGCCTGATCATCGGGCAACTGAGGGTGAAAAAGCACCGCCAAAACTGACAGTCCCATGCTGAGTTGCATCGCCTTGGTCCGGGGTAGGCACAAGTAGAAAGGAGGGAAACAAGACACTTGGCTGGAGCACCGCTCTCATTGACCCTTCCTCAAAGTCATCTGGCAGCATGAATTTGCCTGAAGGTAGACTCTGCAATATGTGGTGAGATATAATAGCTGAAAACCAACCCCAGGAAAGGAAAGAGCAGCTCTAGGGATGGTTGTGGATTTAGACACCCCAGATCTGAAGGACCGTTCAATTCCCTCCTTACTAGCACCATCTTAAAGTATTTGGCAGATGGATGTCCACTGCCTTGGAATTTTCAAAGCGCGTTTCTGTGAAGGGATAGATCACTAGATAGCTGCTGTGGCCTACATAACCTGAAGTAAGCTCCAAAAGTAAACTCTACTGTCATCTGAAATTTCTATCATTAAGTTAATCAAAAATGTCCATTCATTTCTACAGGAATACAATATGAGTTAATAAATCCACCGAGACAGGCTAGTCAAGAGACTGTGCATATAGGACATGTCAGAGGAACTGAAGTTAGCTATGATCTAGATTCACAAGGGCTGACAAGAAACCACAAAATGCCAGAGCAGTGTACAGTAATCCTTAAATGAAATTCATCTTTCAGCAGAAAAACACATTAAGGATGATAATGCAATGATAAAAGAGGCAGGCCAGAAACAGGTTCAAATGCTGAATATTTCACAACATAACTTAATTAAAGCAGGAGTGTGAGGCTGTTAATCGCTTTATAATAGTTCAGCTTGAAATGAGGTCTGATATGAATGCCCTTATAGTTTATTTGTTTATATTATTATAATCACAAAATGTTACCTCGACCTAATGCAAATATACAGTTTTTACTGGTCTTTATTGTGTTGGGTTTTTCTCCTTTCAATCCTCCTGTCTTTGTGCAAGTATGCAAAGGGAAGAACTGGGAGGAAGGGTCATAAATTTAGGTCAGATCAGATGATTCAGTAAGTCTCATGTGGATTTAAGACTTATTAATAATTTTAATGCATTATTCCTTGACAACAATGATTTTAATCACTGCTCTTTTTACGTACAGTGTGACGTAAAAATACATGAACTTTTAAAGGAATGGAACGTGTTTCTCTTACAAAGCAGGTAAATTATGTCACCCTTTGGAAATTACAGCATGTAACCCAGAACAAAATAAAATTTGTAACTACAAACACAAATGTACTTTGTTGTATAACTCTATCATGCCATACCAAGCATATAAAAATATGTTATTGTAGTAGACCATGATAACATTTTAAATACAAATATATTAATAAATGTATATTTATAAATATATTACACACATGATACACAGCTAATTCATATTAATATTTCCAAGGTAAGGGTACAGAAAATGCCATGCTAGTGCGTAAAGGTACTATGAGGTTTTCTATTGTTTGACAGTTTTTGTAAAAGAAGAAAGGAAAAAAGAATTCCTCAAATTTTCTGAGCTACAGTGGGAATGAGAGGAAGACTGACTTTTATTGTCTTAAAAAAAGACATCAGCATAAAAAAATTCTTTAAAAAAAGTTGAGAAATATATATATCCATGTGCGTCTAAACACTTGATTATGAGTAGTACTGATTCTTAACTGCTTGCAGCATTATTATTAGCAATGTCATGTGAATCAATTCCCACTTCATGTATTGTGAAATGTATAAAAAGTGTTGGAAAGCAGCATTCAAAGAAAATGCATAAAATGAGCAATACGGACCAAACCAACCAGATGAGAATGGGCGGAACGGCAAGCTGGTCATGACAAATAATCAGCAAAAGTTACAAGCTGTTAACTTTAGGCGAAGGGCAAAACTGTTGAAATTATAGAAAAAAAGACATCAAAAGTCAAGGGCGCTCTATTTACTTCAAGTGACTTTCATAAACATGGTTAACTGCATTTTCTGTGGTAAGAGTTGTAAATATGGGAATTGCTGTCCTGGAGGCAATCTTTGTTAAACCAATGTAGCTCTACAATTAAAAAACAAAAGCTGGCTAGTATTAACCTCCAAGGGAAGCTCAGCACCCCTTAAGTATTGCAAACCCCATCTCTGACACGCCGTTGCTAAAAACCTTGCCAGCAGCTCCAGCAAAAGAAGAATTTACATGGACATGCCTAAAAACACCCTTGCTGCCCGTGTCAAAGGCACCTTGGCAGCATCTAGGTCCGAGTGAGGCTACCACCGAACCTCATGTAGAACTAGCTGTGACAGCGGGGAAGATTTTTCAAGCCACCGTAGGAAGGATGGGGTACTTTACAAGAAGTGAAAATGAACTCGGTTTGAATAAACTGTGAGATTGGAGAAATGGAAAGCAAAGGCATGAACAAGAGAAGCTATTAGGACTGCCCAAAGTCATACCGTCATGAGAAAGTCATGACCAGTTACACCAGTGCCCCTCATATTTAATCCTTAAATGTGTAAGTATAAGCATGCACACATGCTTATACATATACAGCATACTTTGGTGGGGCGATAGCATGCACTCTCACGCCTGGGGCGATAACGAAGCATGTAATTGTCTCAGGTTAGCAAAGGCCTTTAGTCTGCAGTTGGTAGAGGACCTCCGCCAGGCACGCCGTACTCTGACCTAGGGAGCCGGATTGGCAGCGAATGTCTTCTAACCAGTGCGATATCCCCACCTACAACTGCCTGTAGTAACTCTACAGATAGATAACTTGTTTCTAAATTGTCCTATTTATGAGCATAATGGACCAACATAATGGACCAGTAGTATCCAGGAATTGTTTATTTCAGTCAAATTATGAATGCCTGAAGCATTGTTGTTACAGTCTTCCCTGATTTATTTAATAAACTGACATGGACAGACTGAATGATGAAAATAACCATATACAGAGAATAACCTCTTTGTAAACGACTGAGGAGAAATCCCAGAATAGATTTATGGCAAGCTGCTCGGCATCGTAACACTAGGAAACAGCGGAGGGTCTTTTTGTTTCTGAATTGCGATAGCATCATGTTTATGGATATGCCCAAATGAACAGCGATGCAGATCTTTTCTAGGGAATGATTTTGGCTTCCTGCTTTTAGATATTACAAAGCGCAGTCACATATGTCTTAGCCACCGTGCATCCGCTACTAGTGTAGTCTGCTGCTTACCATCATTTCAGATCTAAATCTTATGTGGTTTTAAGTCTCCACACTTGAGTCGTCCATAAATAATATACAAATGTAGAAATAGACTCTTCCAAACAACAATAAATTTGGGAAAAAATGTCATCTCAAATACTAAGTCAAGGAAAACTGATACTCAATTCAGCAAAAACCTTAGTGAGTAAAAATTAAAGGCCACAGCTTTCTTGCATTTCTTTGTGCATAGCAGTGCCTTTGTCAATTGATTTGCCCTAAGGAAAGGAGATAAAATACATTCCCTTCCTATTCCAGGGAATACTGCTATATTCCAAGCCCAGAATGGGTTTGGTTCAGATGGGTAAGAAAAATCTCTCTCCACGCCTCATTTCCCGAATTTATAAGGGATGCTGGAATCAGTTACTTAAGAAAGCATCTTCAGTAACTTCAGACAGACAGGATTTTATATACAAAAGTGTTTAGGAAAAGCTATTTTCCCTATGGAAGTCAGGATTTTAATGCATACAAGGGCATATCTGTGTAAATAAGAGTGTCTGCTATTCATTATCTGCTCATCAACATTTGTTATTCATTACTCATCTGTTTACAAATGTAATGCAGTCAGAAAGCAGAAATAATACTATATGACTTTGGTGACCAAACACACACCAGAAACAACAAATAGTAAATAGATCAACAGAGCAGTTCATCTTATGGGATAAAATTTGCCCACAGAAGACATTCTGCAAAAATTTGTGAAAATAATCCTGACAGATCTGTAAAAAGACAATGTGGTTCAAAAAGAATCTGTAAACAGAAAACAAAGGAGCTAAGTTTGTCAATTAACCTATTTGCAATGAACATTTTATCTTAGACTTTTACCATTTGGAACGGATTAAATGCAGAGAAAAGATAGTTAATAGAAATAAGTCTGTGTTCACAGATTTCATTCACCACGTCCAAGGCCATGTACATACAAGATGTATCCCTGGGTATGAGACACACTTTTACTCACCTGCGACTTACATCAGATGGACAGATCTGTTCCTGGCAGTTAAATAACAGTTTTAAATCTGGATTACTACATGGGCAGTACATCAGCTAAGAACTTAAAACCTAAATACATTGGACTGGTGGCTTCTAGTTACATCTTCTCCAGCTTCAGAAAATTTCCTCCTGTGAAGGCAGAGGAATTGTGTATCTTTGTGCCAGTGAGGTAGAGCATAGTGTCAACTGTGCTCTTGTGGAGGGTGTCTTTTGTTGGATACCTGATGAAGCCTGGATTTTTTTTTTTTTTTTGTTCTTTAAATAGTCTTCAAACAATAGCAAAATTACTATCAGTTTTTTCTAAGAATCAAAGTTTTCCTAATTTGCCTGCTTAGATCCAGCTTTCTTTTCAAGCAGATGGAAGGGGTCTAGGAGAAAGAAGGTGAAAGAGGAAAGCAAACTTCAACACTTTTGGTAAAACATACATGAAAATCTGTGAAGGTTGGTTGCCCCCCTTCAAAAATATTGTAATTCTTCTCTGATCTTTCAGTAACCCTAAAGACTATACCAACTACTCCATCATGGATATTGATTATTAGCAAACAGAGGCAGCTGGAGACTCCCACTCACACTGCGGCCCCATTGCTCCAGCTGCTGTACAGACAGGTAGAAATGGGCTGCCCGCAGAACAAAAAGTTAACAACCTATGGCGAGATCAAACCAATAGCTGTATTAGCACATACATGTGGCTCTTGGATTTAACTGTCCCTAAATTATCTTACCTGTTTTTCCAAATAATCACCAGTAATTAGCTGCTTTCTTGCAGACATCACTGCAGAGGTAGGCTGTGGAGGGACAACTGAAGTAAAAAAGTTTCACAGCCTGGCAGGATAGACAGTAGTGGAAGGGCCTAACATATTTGATGTTCCATGGCAGTAAAACAAATGCTGGTTTCATTGTAGAAAAGAAGGGAAGAAAGAAAATTAATACTACAAAGGTTCAGGTCTTCCTTTGTGGCCAAGATTGGCATTCCCCCTTCCCATCCCATCTGCCAGCCCAAGGATCTTTTTTCTGCGTCCATAGGGCCAGCACCCCAATTGCAAGCTCAACAGAACCTAATCCAAAAGTGCCTCAATTAGTATGGCATTGCCTTGCTGTCAGTTTACTCCTTCCTTTTTCTGCACTAGGGTTTTATTTTTGGCTCTTGCAAGTATTTTAACCATGCCTGGCACTGATGCTTCTCTAGCAATCTAGAAGTAGTAATCTACTGCAGCAAGTAGACAAAGGTTCAAAGGTTCAGGGCAGTTTGCATGAGCCTTCAACAGGGTATGCAAACCAGTTGGGTCTGCAAAACTTGTCAAAAGAACTTGCAAGATCAGGCTGCCTCCTGGGGTTCTCTGAGCGTACCAAGAGCCTCTAAGCAATGCCTTCTCCCCTGCTTGAGTTAAGAAACCAGATAGCAAAAATTCTTCTGACAATAATATTTCTCACTTGTAGCACAGTATTGCAAAAACAGCCCCCTTTGTGGTATTTCAGCAGTTCTGCCTTCAGTTCAAGCAGGAACCATGACACACACCAAAAACAAATTTCACAAAGTAAAACTGGCTGGTAGGAACCCTAACATATCATATGGTTTATGGTTCAGCTTCAAGTTTTGGGCAAAGGTGTGGCATGATTTTATGCATGGAAGGAAGATTTTGTTCATATTTGATTTCACCTTAACTAATTTGCCTTTTCTGAATTAAAAGTTACTGTCTAAGATACCCAGAAACAATTGCATTGTATTATTGAATTTGATGTGCTTGGTTTGTAGAAAAATGGTTTAGTGTACTGTAACCAATTGTCTATTATAATGAAGCTTATTATTAATGGAGTATACTTTTATATCCTTATTTTTTCCCTCTCAGAAGATACCAGACTTCAGCATCCGATAAACATGTAAATTGCATTTTCCTTTTCACACAGGACAGATTTCAACTTCTGAACCAGCAGTCAACAAAGATTCCCCCAGCTGCTGGGAAAAAAAAGTAAGTATTTATGAAGAAAGGCATAATAAGATCAGAGGGAAGCCTGTCATAAAAATGCACATTGCATAATACATGATGGATCAGTTCTATTATTTAACTTTTGCATAGATATAACAATACAGATATATGCTAACCATCATAGTCAGCATTAATTTACAGTGGGAAAAATAATTAGAATCTCACTTTTTCTGAAGAATGGAGTGAAAATGTAAACAATGCTTCCCTCCAGGCAAGTGCTTTATCAAGTTGACAGGTGCATTTGAATTTCCATGGGTGGGGGACATAATAGGTTATTTATGTGTCATTTTAATAGAAAGGCCCAACCATCAAGATGGACAGGAGACTTTATCAGTACTGCTGTTTGCAACTAATCCACCAATTTAATACCCCATGAAAATACCTGCAACAAAACCTGGACATTTTTCTTTTCCACTCCATTATAGGCAAATCAATATGGGTGCTATTCATCTCAAATCTTTGGCTCAGCAGGTGCCCACTACACAAAGCTCCTCACAACACTGGTGCATCAGCACAGCCGCATAAGCATAGAGATTTTGGCTTGTGGTGCAATCAGTGACTCCAAGACAGGATCACAAAAGTGCGCTTGGATCACTAGTTCACCCCCAAATACAAATAAACAAGCAAAAAAAAAACCATATTTTTTTTTTCTTTTTTTGAGAGGAAGGAGATGACAACCCACAAAGTTGCAGCATGGGCCCTTGCAGGGTGTCTCTGCCAGTCAAGACTTCTGCGTTCTCTGCTTTACTTTCCTCTCAGAGCATAAAGCTTCCTACAGTAATGGTAGTTGCACGGGCCCAAGCAGCGAGCCTCCTGCGCTGGATACTGCAGCAGTGTTTCCATGTCTTGGCTGTGGGCTGAGACCTGTCGTGTGAGAGGTGCCGTGAGAACTCATGTACCGAACAAAAAGACAGCTCTGCTCCACAATTCAGGTACAAACAAGACCTGATCCTGCCAGACACTTCAATATCCCACCAATTTAGTGACAGATTTGTCTTGGAAACCTTGACTTTTGATCAAGGTTACCAATTTCGCTGGTCTCTTTAGAATAGTTTTTTTCTGTGTGGATGTTGTATTCACAGCTACACAAACATGCACATACCTTATTGTTAATATAAAAAAATCCTAATTATTATACTAGTAATTAAGTATACTAATACAGACAGCAGCAGGTTTTATTCTTAGCACTGAAAAAATCCAGCACAACTTTTAAGAGCTTTTGATTACTGTAATTGTATTTAAAGTAGACACTCCCTAATTTTCACAAATGAGTAGCATATCCTTGGTTGTGGAATAGCCACAAGCCAGAAAAACATTATGCATCTCCTAGATGTAACAGATTTATTTACATAGATTTGCCATGAAAAAGAAAGATGCTAAAACGTGTACTCCAGTCACACCCACTCGTGCATTAGCTCTACTAAATGCTGCCCTTTTTTGTCCTGTGTTGGACCATGAGGTTCATTGACACATAGCACTGGTCTGACCCAGATTAAATTTGGTAGCCACGCTCCAATTTCTTCTTCTTCCCTCCTTGCTATTTTCATCCGTACCAGCCCACAGCTTCCCCCTGTGCTTGTCCACACAGCTATTCCTGCCACATTTGTAACACAGAGCATATGCTGACAGATCCCCAGTTCTTCACTGAGGTGGGAGGGTGGGGGGGTGTCTACACAGTCAAAGTCTGGCCTGATCCACACAAGAAAAAGAAGTATTTTCCATTAGGGAATATTTCAAAAAAACTTTTTCAAGAGCTGAAGGTTTTCATTATTACAAATCCATCCTCATCTGCGTGCAAAAGTTCATTTTCCAGATTCATGGCCCACCAGGGTCTACACGGACTGGAAAGACAGTCCCTGGTGAACATGAAAAGCCTCAGAATAGATCTAAGGAGGATAGAGGTAATGAGATCATCCACCATTCCCATGTCCACTCAGAAGCATGTTCTAATTCTGTAGAAACAATTCTTTCCTAAGAAACACAGGTACAGCTCCAGAGATGTTATAAGGATGTAACTGGGAGTACCTTCATGCCCCCGGGTAATTCCTAAGACTAGCTACCCCTGAAACTTTTTGCAAAAGCAAGCAATTCACAACAACATAAATTTGATTAAAAACAGACCTGGGACATTTCCTACGCTCAGTCTTTCATTCTGCAAAGCTCATGCATCCCTGTGGTTAATTAGGAAATATTACTCATAGTAAGATCCAGTTATAATAAAATGTATGTTGCCTGAACATAGCATCTTAATAAGCTTCAGAAACAGTCACTGCCCTGTTTTCCTCCCATTACTTCTAACTTGGTGGCCATGTTTTCTGGTAGGAGGACAATGCCACTTCTTCCACCTGCAGAGAAGGACTGTACACTGTCTTCCCTCCCAGGGCATGTGGTTGAACCTCTGACCCAACATAAAAGAGGAGGTCCAAGTCCAGGAAGCAGAGGGTTTTCTGCACCCATCTGCCCTGTTAGCCTGAGAACAAGCAATACGAGATCTGCAACACAGTGCATTGCACAGGTATTCCCCACAGCACCAGCTTGCAGGAATAACTTTGAGCAGCCCAGAACTGCAGTTGAAAAGAGGGCAGTTGAGACAAGGTTGCTGCTGCTGGGGCAATTTATCCATGACAGCCCTCTCTTGTGGGAGTCATCCACAAGCTTACAGGATTGAGGTTGTAGGCTGGATGAAATCCCCTGGGAGCACTGACGAGCAGTAACATGTGGGCCAAGAGAAGAGAATCCCGGGAAAGGCACAGTCTGGGAGAGCACAACTTGAGCCCTCAGTCCACAACAGGGGGAGGTAGTATCTCTTCCTTATGTGAAAGCATCTTATATTTCACGCATATCTTACCATAAGAAGTACATCACGAGCTATGAATGGTAAAGTATGGGAAAGAAACCCCGAAAAATTACTTTGCTTAGTGTTATTTAATCTATTAAAAGGTAGCTCAGTCTATGTAGAAGACTACAATAGCAAAGACACACAACTGCAGGATGTTGGGTTGGCAAAACAAACAAAACTGGAAGTCTAAATTTTAACAAAGTTTTATACCAGTGTCTGGTTTTTGCTCTGCTTGGATACTGGCTCCTTCCACAAGTCATATAAGGAATGTAAGCAGCATGTCAGTCCACCATCCTCATCACATCAGACAGCGGTTACTGGAAAGGAAGATGATTGTTTACTCCCTAATGATTTTGCTTCAATTTTGACAGCTTAGTAGATGACAAGTTTCTTCTTAAGTCACAGAACTAATGAGAGATATTGCTATTTTATACTAGATTTTTGTTATGTAGTAAAGATATAAAAAAGGTGAACGCTGAAAATTATTTTGGCCTGAGTAAATACAAGTTGCTTCCACTTACACTACATGGGAGAATACAAAAAATAGCATCGGTAACTGAGATGTTTCCTTTCAAAAGGGCAAACTTTGAGAAAATTATTAGTAAAATCAACAACAGCTTTAAAAATATCAATCTAATGTCTTTTCACCATTTGTTCTAAGTGAATTTTATGCCTCTTACAGTGGGATTTGTATCACGTTATATAAATCTTTAATTTCAATGAAAAATGTGCACTCTATAGGAATTTAGATAATACACTAAAGTAATTTCATCTCTCATTAAAAACTATTAAGTTTTCTGCTTTGCATGTGTGCTTGATTCACTGCAACTTTGCCGCTTTTATGCTGGTGTAGCTTCTTTGATCAAGTAAAATTAGAGTAAGTGACAGCAGCACAGGAATTAATCTTGTCCATACATTTTATGTTATTTAACTGTAACCAGAACATTTCCTCAACTTACTAGAACACCGTATCAGTCAACAGAATGTGAAGCATAGAAAAACATCAACCAAATTGTTTTAGTATTCAAGAAGAAAAGAGGCAAGTGTACCCAGGAATAGCGTAATGCCTTCTCTTAAGTCAGCAGAGTTACCAAACGCTTAGGTGATACTTTTAAAGGATCAAAAGCACCAAGAAAAAAGCTGGTTTCTGTATACTGATTGCCTAAAATTGATTCAACTAACTGCCGCAGTTTTTTGGTACATATAAAAGTGTGGGTTTCCAACCAGGACGCTCTGTACCATTTCTCAGCTTTTTGCTGGTTCCTTTTCTCATTACATGTCTTATGGGGATGGGTGAACCCCATTCAAAGAAGAACAGAAAACACTCAGCATGTCTCCAGTTTCAAGCACATTTTGATGGCTTGGTTTTATGGAAATACCGCCAAAAGACTGTTGACTTCAAAAGTCTTAACACACAAAGAATGGGGATGCTCCAGTTTTTGCTCAAATTAAAATATATTTTGAGAAAAATTGTTGAGAAAAAGTATTTTGGGATCCTTGCTGGGTGTTAAGCTGGGGAAGTGATAATTTTGAATTCTTTTTCTTTCATATTAAGGATTCATTTCCCATCATTACAAGAGGATCAGCAATCTTGCTTGGCTCCTCTTCTTATTTAATCTGTTTCCAGCTGATTGTACCTTGCATTTTTAGTTAACATTAAAAATTAAAGATCAGGCTACATTAGTAAGCAATCACCCATCAAAAGCACAGCTCTGTCTTCCCAGACTATTTGCCTTCTTGAAGCAGGACCGGCTCCAGGCATAAGCAAAGCAGGCAGGTTCCGGGGAGATGAGTTTTGCTTCTCTACTTCGCCCGCAGCAGTGCCCTAGCAAGCCAGGCTGGCGGCTGCTGCTGCAGCCAGGGAGGGTCCCTGCACCGGGGCTGCTCCTCCGGAGACAGCAAGAACAGAGGTAACTTGGGAGTCTCCATCCTAACTGCGACGCAGCAGCAGAAACCACCCCGTTCCCGTGGCAGCAGCATCCCATTTTACCTGTGCGGCAAAGAAATCTTGACTTTGACATGCTGCAGACATGGACTGATGACAACAAGGATTATTATTCTGGATGTATTTTAAAGCAGCCCAGTGCTGTAGTGTCCTGTCTGGCAGAAGCCATTTTAACAGAATGCTAATTTGCCTCCCAGAGTTAGATCGCGTTTGGTCCCTTGGAACTGGAGCTATCCTAAAACCTAAAGTGTGATGTTTAATAATCATTTTCACAATCCTGTTTCCATTTCCTGGTATAATACTAGTATTTGTGAAATAAATGGCCTCTCAACTTCCAACGCAAATGGATTTATATATACAATAATTCATTGAAACAGAATGGCTGGAAGTACTACTTTCATCTTCTGTGCTTTGAGATGTTGCAGTTCTCTTTTCTAAAAAAATCAACTTTTCTGTACTTGTGTTTTCCTCACAGCTTGTTTGTACCTCCATGAATATATTTTTCATGTAATACATGATACTTCACTGATCCATTTATCTACCCATAACTTTCAGAGATAATTCTATGTATTTGCATTCAAAGCTTTCATCGGCACATCAAGATCTTCTGCTACTAGTACTCAGACAGATGACATAAGCAAAATGTTCTCACAGGTCCCTGAACAGATAGCATCTTAGGAAGAAGCAACCCAATTAGGTTCTGGTGTACCACGCCGTCTCATGTCCTCACATTCCTGTTGGTGATTTGGGAATTTAGAGAGTGGCTGCTTATAGAGTCAGTCACTATGTGGGAAGAAAAAAGAAACAGAAGTAGGCACTGCCCATTGTCAGAGAGCAGCACAGTCAGTCAGTCTCAGGCAGCAGGGAAGACTTGCAATGGGATGAAACCTCAAAGACGTCGTACAAGGGACTACATCCGAACTAAGAGCTACGTTACATAGCAGGAGGGTATCAGCTGAACTACAAAACTACCACTGTACAGCAGAAGAAAGATGCATGAACTCAAATGTTTTGAGATTCATTATTATCTTAAATTTTTTAAGTTTATTATTGCCAATACCTGATGGAAAAGAGATTATGTTTCTTTCATGGCTAACTTGCAAGATTTATTAAGTTCCAGTTCTATCCTGGTTACATATAAAAAAAGAAAAAGGGCATACCATAAATTTACTACAGATTTTATAGAGATTTTAGACAGTGTTAGATGCTCAGCTACCTAACAAATTACTTGATCTTCATTTCTTGTTCAGATAAAAGATTTAGAAGCAGCAAATAATAAGGAAAAAGCAATTGAACTGATACGAACAAACTATGTTGATTTAGCAATCAAGCCAAGTAAAAAACATTACAATAGTGTTTCCAAAAAGTTATGTTTGCAATTTAAAATACCCATAGGGAAGATCTGACTTACATGACCAACACTTAATGTATAGTACGTGATAAGATGACACATGCAGTTTTGAAACTTGGCAGTAATTCAGAAAAAGAGTACTTTGCTGGCCATTAACAATTTCTGAGCAATGTATTCATACTTATTATGTATGTCTGTAGTTGAGTTCCTGAGTGATTATAGTTATAACAGTGTCTTCTCATGTAATCTTAGGACACCAAAAGCTGCGCTGCAAAATGAAACTAAGGACTAATAAATGAGCTATCTTTTTGCTCATGCTAACAGTACACCAAATTCACGTCTTGAGCTTGCTTTCTGTTAGCAAATGCAAATGAAGAGAAACTGCCACAGATCTACAGGGGTGCAAATGATACAAGAATTGAGCTTGCACTTTTGTAAAGGCCCTTGAGGAGTCTGGGGGTGCGTGTGGGAGCGGGGGGAGAAGCAGCATGAGCATTATACTGAAATATCTTAGCATGCATTAATGCACCTAAATAATCTCATACAGGGAACTCAAACTAAAATAGCAGGCAACAATGAGCAATTATACTTTCAGTTTTATGCTGGCAAGGTTTAAATAATATATTAAGATTTGGGGTTGTTGGGTTTTATGGTTTTTTGGGGGGAGGGTTTCTTTAGAAATGCGTGCGTATTTTCCAATGGAGCTGGTACTGGCTTGCAGCTGTTTGATATTAGATGCAAGACCTACCAGCCCTCAAACCTCACATTAGAAACAGACCTTTGGCCAAGTTGTGTCTTCATTTAGACCTTGGCAGCCCTGCTTACATCAGTGGGGGTAATTTGACCTCTCATTTGAATAACGCAGTGCAGTGATATGGTTCTGGTTTGTATTTTCTATGATTGTTTCAGTCGAAATGCAACAACTCCCTGGATTGTGTGTGAGATGAAAATGTCTTCCAGAGGTAACAGCACAGATACGGGAATCATGTCTGATCTGACAAAACACGTGGCAGGGACAGGCTACAGCACTGTGCCAGTCCAGCCACAAAAATATCCGCCTAGGGTCTCGCCTGATAACCTTGCACTGAAAGGATCAGAAAAGGTACTGTGGGCAATGGCAAGGCAGCAGGAACTCTTGGAGCACAAGGTTCAGCTTCCTGGCACAAGGAAATTATGTGCGTGTACATGACCTTTAGAAACAACAAGTGTCCCTTCTCTCTCTCCACCAGACACAGTGAAGTTTTAAAATGAGCAAAATTCAGCCCAGACTAGAGAAGAAAACTTCCAGTTGAAAGAACTGCATTAGAGCAGGATTAATGTGATGATAAACATGCTTTAGTAATCCATTTTAGACATATTCTAGTTGGCTGAATCGTTATTACTCTGAATTTAGGGAGTTTATGAAAATGGTTGTTTGTGCACTGTCTGAAACAACTTTTACTCCCTTATGAAAAAAAGGAAATACAGTATTAGAGACCTTCAGGAAATAATCGAAAGCCTATGACCTACGGTAACTTCCAACCCCACATGCTTAATACAGACATGAAAAACAAAATGTCATGGGATTGAAACATGAAAAAATACTGTGAGCTCTCTGTTTATTTTTGTTGGTTTGTTTGTTCCATAAAGCATCTCCTTGCCCAATTGCAGTGATAATGATTCTCAAAAAAGCCTGGGCTGGGAGTCTAAATCCTAAGCTTTTAAGTCAGAATCTTTGCCTGGCTACACATCAACCAGAAAAAGAAACAACAAACTTTAGTCATGATGATGCCACATCACCACGAAAACAGAATGAATGTATTTGAACATCTTTGCCTCATTGAAGAATTTCCATTAGGTTTTGTTTAAACTGTACAACCTTCTTTGTGCAGGCAGAAAAGAGGCTTGTTCCATGAAAATAAAGAAAAACAAAACAACAAAAAAAACTTTTAAATCCAAAACATTTAGCTTAATCCATCTCTAAATCCTATTACACATTCAACAAATGACAATAGTAACCCTTAGTGGCCAGAGAAGAAGCAATATATGGCAGACCAAGCAGAGTTCCTCCATGGTTAGCTTAAAGGGCACTGTCAAGTTCGAAAATCATGAATTCCTTTCTCTTTCTACACTCAGGTCTTTTCACACAGCCCTGGCACATCATTATACCCATGCTACAGCTTTGTCAAGATGCCAGAACAGCATAAATGAGAGTCAGACCCCAGACATTTAAAACAGACACAATTACTTGCACCATCACCAGTACAAAAGCAAAGGATTTTTTTTTCTGATAAATTTGACTTATTTTCATGGTGTTCTGCATTCAGCTTGGTCAATAAAGTAAAAACTAACAGGCATTTATAGCAAATAATAATGAAGGAGGTTTTGCCTCACTTCCGATTGCTTACCCTCTTCAGTGCCCCAGCGTCTGGACTGTAAACACTGCACAAGAATGTTATATTTACACAAAGATGCTGTTACTGTCATTTGGTTTTGAGGCTTTTTGTTTGTTGTTTGCCATTGTTGTTGTTTTTTCCCCTCTCCCTCTCTGTCCCCCCAAAAGCCCATTCCCTTTGCCTTCAGTTTTCATCACAAAATACGCATTTGGAAGCTACCCGAGGGGTTGTTTTCAAGTATTTAACATTACCTACAAATAAATTAGCACCGATGAGACACTGCAATCAACGTAAAAACTGCTCCTATAATATTTAAATGCTGATTATAGCTACTCAGGCTGGATGTATACATGAGTGACAAGAATCCTGGTCCACATGCATGCATTTCAGAGTGTAAATGTGGCAAGAGGAAATTGAGGGTAAAGACTCCAAAACAGTCATAATCTGCTGTCATATCGTTCTCACTCATGCACATGTGTTTATACTTCTACTTGTAAAAACTGAACAAGAAAATATTTTGAATACTTTGCTATTGCTGGGCCTCCTTTTCTTTTAGTTACTCTGTGCAATATCCAACTGTGTGCCTCAAGCTGCTTTGCAAGAGCCTCCATGGCACGGGGCTCCCCGGCCACGAAGCATGCCGCACAGGGAGCGGGGGCACCTTGGCCTCCGACCCAGCACAGCTAAGGACCAACATGACAAGAAGTGGCCATTTCAACCTGCTAGGAAGCTTTGCAATAGACTTCTGCTCTCCCCATGCAGCCTAAAGCACCCTCTCGGTTACCGGCAGGATATCTGGTCTGTTTAAAGCCATTTCAATACTCACAGCGCTTTTCTGATGAGCACTACCATACACCTGTGCCACAGGGGGTGCTCATCCTCCTTCAGCTATTTGATGGCACGTCTGTTTTCTTTGAAGGATGCTTCTCAAATCCTAAAATCACCCTCCTCTGCACACCCGCACTGGGCTGGCACCACCATGGAGATCAGGACGCACTTGCTCAGGTACAGAACAAAAAGGCTACCCTGGTCCCTAGCTACTTGTCACGTAGCTGGGGGGCAAGAGATTGCAGAAACAGCCTAGCAAGTACAAGGAAGCCATGGTACTGAGAAAAGGGACCCAAATCCAGAGAATGCACAGATTCTGCAGGAACCTGCATCAAATTTTGTTTGGAAGAAAACAAGAATGGAAGGGGCTATGGTGGAAATTGCAGTGCTTTTAAGAAGACGCTTTTAAAGTCAGGCACCCTGGACCTTTTCCCATTTCAAAAGATCTTTTTCTCTGTCACCAGAACAAGCAATCGGGTGTTGCGGACACCACAGACTCAAATATTCGGAAACAGGGGACACTGCCGATACCAAGCAGCATAAGACCACCCCATAGAGGAAGGTGTTGAGGCTGTACCAGGCTGTATATGAATATGCTGCTCCAATCCTGGCACTGCTGTTTGAAGGGAAAAGCAATCCACAAAGGTCTGCTGCATGCTCTAGGCTGCAGCTGGGGAAGGTTCTGGCTCTCTCATCCTGTGGAAGCACCTGAAGAATTGTGCAGGACTCTCCACAAGTTATACCAGTGTCACACCTACCTACAGACCCCAAGGCACTCACTGCATATCTGTAGCCCTGAAGGGCTTGCATACATGCAATGGACGTTGCCCAGACTTGAGCGTGAGGTGGGGTAACATTTGTCAACAAAAGATTTCCCATCTGTCTCAAATACTAACAATTATCTGAACCCCCCAAAAGCCACTTGAAAAGACAGTAGTTCTCCAACAGCAAATTAATTAACATCCTCCAAGTTGTTATTCAAGCTGCAGTACACACTGCTTCAAACAATGCGATTTATAAAGCGATAATGAAAGGAACTAGTCTATAAACCTTTCCTTAGCAGCAGGAGGGCTCAGGCTCCCAGGTTCACAAGCCTTCAGTTTATTTGAAGGCCATCAGACTTCAGCAAAGAGCAACTAATCAAGGGAAAGAGTACAGTAATCCTAAAAAAATCTTAACAAGACACTGTCAAGTGTGGTTTTTTCTCTACCTATATTGACTTTGAAAGAGACAGAAACCAGCTTTCTACCTTCACTACATTATTTCCCACCTGTTAAATGGAAATGCAAAGCCCAAATGTGTTCAATAAAGCTAAAATAAGCATCCTTCTTTGCGAATCAGAGAAGTAAGGATCCAGTTGGCAGGCTTGCTCTCTCAGGCAAGACCCATTAATACAAAAGGGGGTTTATCTGAGAAAAGTCTAAACTGCAAGTCCTAAATGGCTAATCTCAGCTGCAAAAGAAAACAAGGCTGGGTAGGTTTTTATGCCGTGACTGAGCTTAAGCTTCAAGCCTGCAGGCTAGCACTACTCAGAGTGTTTCTGATGGGATAATTTTCTATGCAAAAAGACTGGTTCATCAAAGAATTACTCATGTCACGGCCAACGTGCCAATTTCAATGGCCGTTCATCTGACAGGTGCAACAAACCCTTCTGAGATGTTTTAAATGACCAGGTGCAATTTTCCTATTTTTAAATAACCCTTCATGGTTACTCTGGCCAGGCAAATGCCCTGCAAAACCAGACAGGCTGGTCCCACTGCTGCAGCCGGGAGAGGGCTTGGCAGGAGCCCAGCTCCCCAAGGTGCTGCCTAGCTTTGTGCTTTCCCTTCTCCCAGCTCATTTTGAGGACACCGGAATTTGGTCCTAGTGCGTAGCACTGAAAGTTTTACATCAACATGCTGATGCCAGTGTCTCTGGATAAACGATGCACATTTAGGGCCATAATCAGGGAGCCTGATGTGTAACTAAGTCCCTGCACTCAGTCAGTGGAGGGAGATAAACACCTCAGAAGATCTGTGGAGGTGATCCCAAAGCCTTAGGTTAGGCACAGCGAGAGGTGCTCAAAGCCAGCAGGAGAGGAGGCCCTAGCATTCATGTCAGAAGTAGATTATCTGAACAGTGCCCACTAGGATCAAGGTGTTGTGAGGCTCAGAGTTTGGCTCCATCTTCATCAGAGCATGCCAAAGTCAGCAGCTGTCCACCTTTTCTCTTGATCATTGATCATGTCCTCTCCAGAATGGCAGGATTTTATTTCAGAAATATTGATTTTAAAAAGTCCATTCTGTTTTGGACAAAACTGAGTAAGTTTTGAAACAATAAATCCATAAAACCTGCTGTACTTACATGTCACCTGAATGGCACGATTATCCCTCTCTGGCCACCCAACCCATCAGATTTTCCATGAATATTGATACACAAATCCTTGCAAATGCAACTCTCATTTAACTGTTTAGGGTAATATTTTGCAGGACAAAAAGAACAGCTTTCAAAATAGAGGAAAAATCCAGAGGACGCGACCACATTTCACAGGTCAGTGGCTGGGATACAGGAGCTGCTGAAGGAGAGCTGAAGGAACATACTCGCTCAGGGGCATTTTAGCACTCTTGTGATGCGATACCCATATTCATCAGCATGCAACAATCCCCTCTCCAGATGAAAAACACTACAGATCATGTTCCTAATAAAACAGTCAATTTGCCTCCTTCTCTTTTTTGTTGTTGGCAGGAATTCCTTACAACCTCACCTCCCTGGGGCATGGCTTCCTCTCCCCCTTTGTCAATCAGGAGAAAACAAGGCTCTGTGCAACAACAAAGTCTCACTGGCTGGCCTCAGAGACACCCGTGCCAGGTTTCAGACAGAACCAGGAAATTACTGTTGTTTTAGATGCCCTGATTATCACTAAGATAGAAAAAACTATGTAGATGGGAAGCATAGTGAGAGCGCATTTCTGTCCTGACAAACACGTCAGGGTGAAAATCGTGACCCCTTCAGAAAACTCCAGCAAATAAGCTCTGGACAGAGCTGTCAGGCGTCAGCACAGGAAATCTAACTCATCCCCCGTATCTATACAGCTTCAAAGGGTAACTATTTCAAATCTTGTGCCAGAGCTGGGGCTTGTAGCCCACTCTGAGACCACAGTCTTTGGCATATCTACAGCAGGAAGGACGAACATCCTTGCTGAGTCCTATGAACAAGTGCATTCTGCCCACACTTGGCTTTAGCTTAGCCAAAGCTCACCTGTAGGCTCAGGCACAAAGTTTACTTCGCCTTCTGAGCTCAGGTTAAGACAGAAAAAAGGATAGACCTGTTTGGGCTTGAGAACAAGTGTGCATCTTTGCTAAACTCACCACGTAGACAGACACAGAGTGGCAAGACCTCAAGCCTTCCCATTGAGTCTCCTAGAGCCGTTCTTGCATCCAGCCAGACCTTGTTCAGTGCTTGCTAGATCTCTCCAGCCCCATTCCATGGCCAAGGAGATTTTGCTCTGCTACGTGCAGGTGTCTTCGGTAGTCGCTGATGTCAGTGTGGGAAATTTTACATTTAAAGAAGAAAATATCATTTGATTCCAGAATATTTAAAGGTCATTACTAGAAAGCAAACTACCTGAGGCTTCAGTTCTGTAACATTGCTCGAGTATCCTCTAATGTTCTTGCCCCTAAAGTAATTCACTCTTTGTCAGCAGCCTTTTGTGTGACAATCGCACAATGGTAGTAAGCCATTTCTTCTAAAGGAAGAAACTAAAAGCCTGATCTGCAAAAACATGCTTGCAATTACATACATAATTGGCACATGAACTTCATGCAACTGCATATGCAAGCTCACAATCACATGGTGATTTAGATGTTACATTGGTAGAAGCATTTCAATTACCCCTTACCTGACTAGATCAATGAGCATCGACAGTACCCTGTCCAAGCTCAGAGGATGACTGATGCCAAAGATGTAAGAATAAGATGAGATGAGCCCAGTAATTAGAGAATTTTTTAGATATTTTCTTAAAATCATATAACAGGAAAAAAAAAAAAATCTGTACAACACAGAGAAGGATAAATCACAAATAATTAAGCAAATATTAGCTTCTAAACAGCTACACCCACCCATAATGGACAACAACACAATAACTTTTCCATAATGTGAGTTTCTCCTTAAGCCCCATCTGTTAGCAATTACATTATGTCTTTAAATCATCAGGGCTGATATTTCATATAACATTTTTACTCACTATTGTAACTTTGTATGTTCTCATTATTCAGATAAATTGTTAATTCTTTTCAGAATCCTGCTAAATTATTGGACTTAGATATGTTGTATGTGCCAATGAGTTACCTGTATTATACACTCCAACAGAACAAATGAGTGCAGGGAGTCAAAGGTGTTAATGTAACCTTGTTTACAGCACTACCCGACAACCATATGAGAGACCTATTGGCTAATTCTGTTTTGTGCAAAAATGAAGAGTCAGCTGATTTTTGTTACAAAGAAAAGGAATCACCGTTGTTAAATAAGTGACTGTCCTGAGGGTTTTCAGAACTGCTCACATCATACTTCAACCTACCAAGGGGAGGAGGGAGTCATTGTATGAATTACTCCGGCAATATTTCATGAGCTAGTAAATTTTCTATGGAAATTATCCAGCTTGATGAAAATGTCTGTATTTCAAACCTCACAAGAGTCTGATTTAGAAGAGAAATAGTGCTCGTTTACTGCAGCTTCATTGAAGACAAAGATGGCGAGAACCTGAAGTGTTGAAATGTTAACATTCCAAGAGAACTAATTATCATATTTTCACTTGCAAACTTCAAACCTGCTGCTAATTAATCTCTGTGGAAAGGCTGTGTATGAATCAAATTATAATGTAAGTCAGATTATATGGGATGAGATGTATAACATGCCCTGCCACTGAGGAGAAATGAAATGGATTGCTTGCACAGAAATGACAAAAAACCCAAAGAGCTTGCTCTTCATTAGTGCACTGATCTGTACCAGCCGGCTGATGACAGATTCACCCCAACGGAGTGTTGCAAACCACCTTGGATTTTCAAAAGTTTGCCTGTGGTCACAAATTATCTAGATGCAAGGAGGAAAAAAAAAACTACTTGACTGAGCAAACCTTGATGTGGCACTTGCAGAGTTCTGTTGTGAAAACATCTTGAGGGCAATCAAGTGCCATTAGCACATGTCAATGAAGCTTCCCATGAATTACTACAAAAATTACAGTTAAGTGTACTCCTCCTCCATCACTGTCCAACCTCTCTGACAAAACAGTTTGGATATCTGTTGAAGTATTACAGAAATTAACACCTTTCTGCCAGTATAGTAATCAGAAGGATGTCAGCAGACAATTAATTTGGTCCGTCTGCACTAACACCTTTATATAATTCATGTATTGATTATAGGATTAAAATGATTTGTTACCATTCACTCTGGAAATACTATATGGTGCATATAATGGGGATAACAAAGGAGACTTGTATAAATCAGTTCTCATTGAAAAGGGAAACGAAACACATGTTTTCTAAAAACAAGATTGTATTTACAACCTCCCTAAGTAAATTCCATGGAGTTTGACTAAATCATTTTGGTTTCAATTTATAGTCTTATCATATGAGATATCACACGGCAACTAAAAAAGAAATGCTGTAAGTAGCTCATAATACTTGCCTCTGCGTAGTTTGCCTTTCTTTTTATGTTTTTTTTTTATTCTGTTAACTTATTGCCATGCAACTTTCAGATTCAGAGAAGCTTGCATAGTTGTTTGGGGGTTTTACCCATTTTTAATCTTTTTTTTTTCTTCTTTAAGATAGGATACAACATGGAATCAAGAAAGTCCCGTGCAGTGTTACTCTACCTGCTCAATTTCTAATACCGTTTTCATTAGTTTACTTGTTGATTCTATCCATTCTTCCATCGCTAGAACTTATTACAAGGCTTCTTTTTGTTTAAACAGTTCCACTCGTTAGACCTATCCACCCAGGCAAAAGAAGCTTTTCCTTTACCTAGGCTGCATTACCTTGTTTTCCGCAGCTCGCACATACACACTTTGTGAGGAATTACTAATCAACTGTTGTGAAGTTTAATGCCATGCCTGGGTATGGTCAGCATAGTTGGCTATTCCAGATGCTTCCAACCATCCACATTTCCCCCCTTTCTTCTTTTCACCCACCACTCCCTGTGGACTAAATACTCTAAAAGAACAGCAAGCGAAGTGTTTCAGAACCATCTGGCCAATTTGATCCTACACAGTTCAAGGCCTCATCGTTTCATATAGAAATCATTTTACTTTAAATCTAAAAGGCAACGGAATGCTACACTCTTTTCTGACCTTACATTTTGCTCTATTTTCTCTAACATCCCATTACTGGGCTAAGCCTTCCTTCTGCTCATCTCATGACTTTCAATCTCTATTTAATCTTCAAAAAAATACAGACTCTGCCTTCAATAATTTATCCCAGATGAGAATCTGACCTTATATACACAGATCACATAGAAGTTCAGTGAGACACGGCCCTATTTCCTCCCTTCTCCTTTGCTTACACAGACAGATGGAAATTCTGGCCCTAATGAAGTCAGTGCAAGTTTCGCTGTTGACTGCAAAGGGGTCAAGGTTTCCCTCCTACAATTTCTGTAGCAGATAGGTGATTATTTCTTATTGCCTAGTCTTGTCATCTCAACATGCTGAGTTGAATTGTCCTGGACTAGCAGGGTGGTTTACTTGTACTGGTTTAAACAATTGTGCATTACCCCAGATCAACATAGTGATTTATTCACACTGGCACCTAAGGAATTAAATTCTATATTACCGTTATTTTTTCTGGATAAGCTCAAAGTTGGTTTTGCTACTGCTTTCTAGTCTCCTATGCTACTTTCACAGCAAACTTCATTTTGATTCTTCGTAGAATCTAAATTGCTGGAGACACTGTACTGAGAGCTCCAGTGAGGAGCTTCAAAATTTTTTACAACATGGGTTAAGTTTAGGAAAGAGAAACCTGATAGTGAACTCACAAAATGCTAGGCTTCTAAAAGACCACTGAAACTAGTTTAGGGGAAAGAAACCACAAATCAAAATTATAAGACCATATCTTCTACTGCAGCTTGAGTGATCTCATCCATTTGTTATTTTTTAAAGATATAATACAGAGTACATGAGGTAGAACTTACATATATAAGGTATAACTCATAGTCAGAAAGAGTTTGCAAACAGAAGAGTGGACAGATAAAAAGGAAATTTACACTTTCTATTATTCTGTTCTCTCAACGTGTTTTCATTTCTCCATTTCCAGACCACTGATATCTAAATCAGCAGTTTGAGAACAGGAGAATTCTTTTGGGGGGAACTAAAAGTAACACGATTGCATAGCTATTTTTTCCCATCAGCTTCTCTCATCTGGCATTTCTTTCAATTTCTTTAGCATGGCTGTGTCTTCTGCACAAATTCCTGAACAACTTTCCATTCTTTTCTTCTATGACCACCTTGTTCTTTGCTGACTTTTCCTTCAGGACCCCACAATTCTGGAAGGTATTACCCCCTTCCAGCTAATTTCCTCACTCAATCATATTTTTTTTAAATTATTTTTTGTTAAGCCAAAATATCCCTGCGACTTTTCACCTATCTTTTGGAAATCGAGCTTCCTGAAAGGCAATGGCAAAATTTTTATTTGTGTTCATGGGAAAAAATGACCCTGCAACTTCAGAGAAATCAAATTTAAGATGATCAGATCTATCAGATACACAGAGACAGGCTGATGTTCTTGTTCAAGATTTGGCCTGGTCTCACCACCCATTTCTAGATGGCACCTTTCTCCAAAAAGAGGTCAGAAATGGCACTCAGAGTAGTGCTAAACCTTCAAACAGAAAATACACCAATTATACTGTCAGTATTTTCTTTAGCCTTTTTTGATGTACACTACAGTCTACTTACACAAGGGGAACTGAAGAGCTTGAATCTGGGATTTTGGATCGGGGTGGGGTAGGGGATACTCCTTTTTCTGTTCCCAACATCCAACTACAAGAAAGTGATGTGCCTATTTCCATTTTCTCACCTCCTGTGCCGCGTTTTCCTCGGTGTAGCACCGGCTCTTGGAGGACTTCAGCCTTTGCCCTTGGCTTCTGCCTATCCATCATCCACCTGTCTTTGCAAGCAGGGTCCAAACTCCAGCATGGGAGCAAGCCCAGGACCACAAGAAGAGACAAATTACAGTGATCTCAGGTGTGGTACCACCTGCCTTCAGCAGCCTCCTCCTGTGGCCCAGCAGCTTTGTGGCAGCACAGACTACCTGGAGGCTCATGAAGCTTCCTCTAAGAGAAGATGAAAAGTTAACCTCCTCGTGCTAAATGGGTTAAACTACTTGCTCTCTGCCAGCTCTCCTAACGCCGACATGTCCAACATCAGTTTCCTCTCTTGCCACTGCTGATTCCACTAGCAAGGGCAGGATTTTGCCCTCAACTAGTCGCAAGTAATTAATGCATTATTGAACAGGAATAAATAGATAGCAATTAAATAACAAGTATTAATGACTTATTTATTAACATATTAATAGTTGGCCTGAGAGTAATAAATGCAAATTAGTGTAAAATGGTACCAAAAATTGTGTCGATAATAGGCCCTGAAGTAATCTTGTGTGTTCAAGATAATTACAAATATATTTTCCTTTCAAAAAACTACTGCCGGGTAATTTTTTATGGTTTGCTATAATATCATTTTAGAATTAGAAAATTAGCCCTAGTCTCATTAAAATAATTTTGCAGTGCATCAGGCTTTATTTCAAGTGTAAGTTTCACATTATCTTCTTGCCTATAGAGCTTGCATTTTTTTCAAAAACCCTCTCAGTGTGCAAACCTTTTGGGCCTGTGCTTGGTATACTAATGGTGTTGTTTCAGCTTACTGCTCGTAGAACTTTTCTCACCGTTACTATTATTATGTAAAAAGTCCCTCTGCAAGCAATGGGTGGTACCTTGAGGTCTAAATCCAGTAAAAATCACTGAGGACCAGATTTTTTTCCTTTTTACCCCTGCTGACAGCAATTCACCTGATAAATAGTTCAGAGGCTTTAAACATGAGCAAAGTGATGCACTGGGCACTGCACGCCTCAACAACCAACCCAGCCACAACAGACCCCATTCAGAAAATGATCCCTGACCAGAACCTGTTTTACTAGAAATACTTTCCTCTTTTTTATTTTTTTTTTCCTTTTTTTTTAACTTCTTATCTGTTTGGGCAAAAGAAAACCCCACCTGATACTTTGGATCTGAACTGTCACTTAACTTTGGGAAACTGATTACTTCGTGAGGACAGCAACTCATTGTCACTTTTATCACATCTACCAAAAAAACCCACAGGGTTGGCTAAAATCCAGAGTCCTGACCTCATCACTGATCTGCTGTTATCAATGGCAAGTTAATGTATTTCTGGCTGCCATTGGTCCCGATATTCCTGATTCTGGAATTTGACATACGTTTAACATATGCCCATCGCCAACAAAAGATCAGTAAATATTCAGCTCTGCCTCCATATTTATAACAGGTTGAGGAACGAGGGTCCAGGCTTCCTCCTAGCAGAGGGGTGCCCACAACACTGTTCCTCCAAATGTTTGTTTCTACAAATATGTCTGTCTGCCTCTGTAGGTGGCATTTTTACTTCTTCGCAGCTTTCCTCATTAACAGCATTGTAAATGACTTCTTCCAAAATAATCAAGTGCGTTTCTGTATGGTAGGGGGCTTTGGTGGCTCTCTCCCTACAGTGCCTTCCAAACCGCTACATAAATGTGATTGTGGCTGTGTAATCTGTGTACCTGAAAATATAATTCGTTTTGTTGCTAATGAAGGTCCTACGGCACAAATTTATTAAAGGTATACTTTTCCATGGGATAATAATTGGGTCGATAATATTAAACTCATAGGCTCATTATTTAATTGCAAGGGCAGATTATGAATACAGCTTCTAAAATGTATTTTAATGAAAAACACTACATCCTGACCTAATCATATCAACCTTATGCTATCTAATTAAGGATGCAAAAAATCATTAGAGTTGCAAAATATTAGTTCCAGCTCCATCAGGCTGCTAGCTGCCCCTTCATGAATATATATATTTTTTTACTCTATGATAAATAGTTAATGAGGTAAAAATGACAAAATTTGCATGTAGGCAAATTAGTTTAATAGAGTGATGTCTTCCTGGTCTACAGAACGTGACCTTTTTCCTATCAAAAGGATGACTAAAAATACTTTGAAATGATGGCACGGATGTCATTCCACAAATGACAAATCGCTTCTCTGAACAATATAAAAATTATAAAATGCAATAACCTTAAATTCTCATCATACTGTAAATGTGTCCTCTGCTGCTGCATTTATCAATTTAATAAAAGGAAATTAAGCATATTATAAAATACCCATTTATGGGGCAATTTTTAATCCAGGGAATAAAAATGAGAAGCACATAGTTAATAGCAAGAAAATATTGCAAAAACGTAGACCTATTTTTTCCAGAAGGTTTGACTGACTATTTACTTGAATGACCTCCATTTAAAATATATTTTTTATATAGAGTGATGTAAGATATGGCAGTCTCATGCTTCCCTTTATAAAAATTGCTCACAGTTCATTTGGTATCTTATTTAAAAATTAACACATTAATAATGCACGCAATAAGGCCTAGCGATGTGTCTTCCATACTGATTACTTTGTACAATTAGACATACAAAAAGAAAGGGACAAGATAAATACCTTATGCAAATTCATGGCAGAAAAAAGGGTCTTTCAGTATCTGCAATGCCTAGGAGCGTAAAAGACCTGAAAACATAGTTCCTAGTCTCGCAGGGATATGGCTCCATGTGAAGAACGTATTACTGGAATGGAGCAAGTTTTGTTTTTACAAAACTAGATTTGCCAAAGAGCTAACGAAACTTGGTTTGATGGTTCTCTTTTCCATCAAAATAATACAAACAAGAAATTGGAGCAGAAGGGGAAGATGTCAGGTTTCTGAAGAGCATGAGTTGCATTTTCACTGATGCCATGGATGCAAATTTCTGCACGCTTTCTGCATTATTCCAATCTCTTTATACCGCCTGGTCTGCACCAGTATGTCCCATAGAAAACAGGAAAGTTTAACACTGTCACAGCCTGGCATTTGGTTAGGGCTGATATAAAGGAAAAGGCATGAAATTCATGCAGATGTAGACAGAATAGGAATCAGAAACTTGGGGGCTTCGGGTAAAGGCAAAAGCGTGCATCGCTCCGCTTAGTGGAATGAAGTGCGCAGTGCTCCCTAGGCAGCATCGGGGTGTCCTCCCTGTACTCTCACTGCACCCTCCCCGCTGCTGGATCCCACTGAGGCTGGGTCAGTTTTCAACGATCTCAGAGTAGGATCAGGTACTCGCATTTCAATATGGCATTTCATACATGCCCAGCTGCATATTGGGACTTACAAGAAAGATGGGGACAGACTTTTTAGCAGGGCCTGTTGCGATAGGACAAAGGGTAGTGGTTTTAAACTAAAAGACAGTAGGTTTAGACTAGATATAAGGAAGAAATTTTTTAAAATGAGGGTGGTGAAACACCAGAACAGGTTACCCAAAGAGGTGATAGATGCCCCATCTCTGGAAACATTCAAGGTCAGGTTGGACGGGGCTCTGAGCAACCTGATCTAGCTGAAGATGTTCCTGCTCACTGCAGGGGTGTTGGACTAGATGACCTTTAAATGTCCCTTCCAACCCAAACTATTCTATGAGAATCCAGATTTCTTCCATGCAGGGACACACTATTTGTATAGAGAGAAGTAATTTTTCTTCCCATTCTTTTCCATTTTTCTTTACCCTACATCCTCTTCTCCCCCCACCCCCCCTTCATCCAGCCCTTTCTGTACTGCTGCAAGAAATGATATGCTGGTAATATCATTAGAAATGTATTCAGCACTTGAAACAGAAAAGTAGTTGTTTGCAGTTGCCTTGTCCACCACTTTTTCCATATGGCATTGGTAGTCCTGGCATGTAAAATGAAGGCCACTATATATATTCTTTGTTTGACCTTATTTAACATGTAACAAAGGTAATAGAAACCAATCATCAGCAGCTATGCTTTGACTTACTATAGAAAGTTTTTAAGTACAAAAGAAGGATGATTTTACTTTCTGGGGTAAAGCAAATAAGTGCTATCTGTATAAAAAGTGGGAATGTCTGAGGCAGGTGGCTGTGGTAGCACGTTCACTCATTCATACCTTTTCCCTCTCCTCTGTTGAAATGCAATGTGGTGCTCTGCGCTTTCCCACAAAAATTAAGCTTACTGAGTATCTGCTTTTTCATTCAATTGGCACATTCACCTTTTTATTTTCCCTTTCAGGGTCCAAACTGTCATCACAAAAAAAAGTGGAAAATAATTACAGCTGTGCCAGATGTTTATAGCAGTGACAACTGAGGCTATATATTTATATAAACTGCTGATCTTTCAGAGGTAGCTATAGAGGCTTGAAAAACCTGCAGACCCTAATCTGAAATCACTTGTTCCAGTGAGTTAGAAAAGAAAAGAAAACAAATAACTCACACATACTTAAGAGGACTAATTTCCTTCCTATCTGGAATCTGTTCATTTTTACATTGAAGCAGGAGAATTACTGAACATATTACTGTTACATTGTGCACAGAGGCACTCATAGATGTATAAATCCAATTGATGAGCACTTTAACAATTGTCCAAGAGCTGTTTTATAAGATAGTCCTATGGGAATTAATAATGCTGATGCAAAGCTAGAAAGCAGGGAAGAAAATGTCCCTCACAGAAGGAAGACAATGACCCTCACAGACTACTGACCATGTTACTTCTGTTATTTTCAATTCTGTGAAAGCAATTATGACCAGAAACCTCATTTGTGGATGGCATCCCCAATGCTGGACACTTTGCAAACACAGATATATCTCCTGCACATCACAGCTTCAAGTCTGTATGTGGGACTAGAGGCTAATAGTTTAATGGAAAAGAAAGAGGAATTATTCTGATAGCCAAAGCAGACCACCTTCAGGCTTCTTCTACCTCCCCCTGCACATTTCCAACTCAGATCACTCCTCTGGGCAATCCTGGAAGGAAAGGGTGAGGAAGGAGAGCATGGCTGTCACATCTGACTCACCAAACTCACACCCCCTCCTCAGGGCAGCCCCATCCATGCTCTTGCAGGGAACCAATTCGACTTGTCCATGGAGCTCCCCATTTTGCTGAGCTGACTGAGAAATTATCTGGGATGGTACTGACATTTAAACAAGTAACAAGTCTCTATGACCCAGTCAAGAATCACCAGACAGCATAGACAATTTTTGACATCAGTGATGCCGCTAAGCCTTTGGGTACTAAGCAGATTGTAAGCCCTCAAGATGTTTAGGCAATGCACATACAACCTTCTCACAAAATTCTCCTGAACATGCTTCTTAGCTTCTCCATTCAAAGAAGCACCCTAAGAATAATTTTCTTGTATATCTAGGTCCTTTTAGGTAATACCCAGAACTACAAAGCATTAATTTGGAACAGTATGTCACAGACTCCTTTTGGAGACTCTGTTCGCCACTCACCATCCGTCTTTCACCATTGGTTCCTCTCCACTGCTCAGCCCTCTTCATAATGTAGCTCAGCTCCTGACTGGAAATCTCCAAGTCCAATGGAACGAAGAATGCGTCTTCCTCACCATGAATGCGTCGAAATACATCCAACAGCCAACCTTCGCTATGTAGCCTAAGAATAGAAATGCCACATGTCGTTCTTCTTTGAAAGGACTCTTCATGCAAAAAAGAAAAAGGTGTCTTACCCTTTTATAGACTTCTAAAGCTTGGTTATCCCTTCATGACTATATCCTCTACCCATGAGTAAGAAGCTTCTTTCCTACAAGTTCTCCAAAACACAACCCTCCCCAACCCTCTGGTGACTTTACAATACCTGAATCAAATCACATAAACTTAAGCAGCAATTTCTTTTAATTATTTCAAGATGTTGACTTCCCCAAAAGATCCTGATCTTCCTTTCCTTCAGAAATGTCCAATGTCTGTCCTTAGCATTGGGCTGGGTAACTAGTTCCAGCACTTACATGGAGTACTTCAGTTAGGCATGAATGGAAGTCCTTCTGTGCCAGGGTTCAATAATGGACAAACCACTTCATATAGAAAGGAACTACTCACCATTTTTTTCAACCGCAAGCCTGAAGTCTATACAATCTAAACTTCTCTTGAAGTTAGAAAAGTTCATTTTGTTTGTTGGCTTTGTTTTTCTGTGACGTTTCTGTGCTGTGGTAGGGCACTGAATAAGCACTACGCAGTAAAATTCTCTACCACAAGAAAGGCTTGCTGTGTGGTATTTCTTAATGTAGGTGAAACCAAGAAATATTGTGAGGCTTTTGGAAAAGCCTGGTGTCACATTTTTAGCCTTAGATGAACTTTAAAACTTCAAAACATTGCTGTTTAATTCAAATGGAACCTCTTCAAGTTCATCTCTTTCTCATTCTACTTTTATTCCAAAACAAGGGGTTCAGAAAATAAAGATCAGAAAATCTGGAATCTCAATCTTGGATATCGAATTGAGGTCTTTCCTTTTGTATCCTGTTCCAAGCTAATACTTTATTACAATTCAGCTGTGCTTGGCACTAACCTTAGCTTTTCCATCCTTCCCAGAGACTGGCTGGGTAGTCACGAGAAGCGTGGGGATTGCTGTGTGGCACTGCAACCAGCAAAAAGCCCAGATTTCTGTGGAGCTATACAGGTCCTTCATTTCTTGGCAGGTGGGAGAGACAGCACAGGCACAACTCCTTTGAACCTCTGAACTCTCATCCTTCTTATGTACAGCAGCACTAGACGCAGTTCTTGTGGCTGATCCTTATTCTTGGGCCTTGTATTGGCATGTATGTGCTAACCAATGTGTGTGCGGGTGGAGGACAGCGGACTGTTCAAGTAAATCAGAATGAAGTTCACATTTACACTAGCTCTACCTCCCACCTTAGACTCCACGCAGTAATTGCAGAGAAGCACACTCAATAAACTGCTTAGTTCAATTTTGCCCACAACTGAGATTTAGTGTGGAACAGAAATAAGGAGATGCACCAACAGACAGTTTTTCAACTTGATCTCAGGAGCAGCTTTAGCTCTCTCTTCAAAGGGGAGTATGAACCTTAGGGTCAAGCTCTATATCCAGGACTTTCTGTGATGGAGTAGCTATTCTGCTACCAAAAACTGGCAGCCTGGCTCAACATCAGATTAGGGATTTATATCTCCTGCTTCGCTGCAAAGGCGCTCTCTGTACTTTTTTCCCCACCCTTCTTTTTTGAAACATTCCTTTTTGAAGCTGCAGCCCTAAATTTGCTGTAGTTTCCAAGATGTCATTTTGGGATTCTCTTATCAAAAGAGGAGAGCAGCTGGAAGATAACCTAATAGAGATGTAGGTAGTCCTGGGGGTATAAACAAACTGGCTACCAGGAAATAATAGAAAAACCTCTGAAATGTGAAATGCAAATCAGTGCTAAGGCAGAGCAGGATACTAAAGTATCTTAAAACACACTACAGAAGAGAAAAAATTTTAAAAATTACGAATACCCTTCATGTAGTAATTTTCCAAATTCCACAAAAGTTTGTCTCTTAATCCTTGGACCTACATTAGATGTTCTTTCGACACAATAGATACATTTTTGCAGACATTGACTCATAAATTAGAATTATCTTATGCTTCATTAAAAAACTAGCAATCAATCTGGTGGGCTTTCTGGCCTTCCACTCATCTTGAAACAATAATATTCTATGGTGTTTGTCTTCGAAATTCCAGGTCAGCAATTTAACTGAGTTGCCACTTATCTTGCTAAACAAGAAAAAGACCTAGCCGTTTATTTAAGCTCACTTAATGTAACATTCTTATTTCAAATGAAGTAAAATTTAATGCAGTTAAATTACTGTCTATTTGCTGCCATAAACATTTTCTATATGAAGATTTTAAGCACATGGTTATAAACAATATAATTAACTTTGAATTAATTAAAAATCATGAAGCCTGTCTTCCAGCTTTGTTCCTTTTGCCCAAAAGTACTCAGCCCGCTCCTCTTACCTGCTTTAATTTGTTTTCTTTGGCATGAAAACTAATAAAACACTTCTTGTATCTTAACATGGCTTCTTATAACAGTAATAATTTCTATTGCTAATGCAATGAAAAGCAAAACAAAACTCAGATGCTATTTTCTAGAGATATGAGACCCAGTGTAATACCTTACAAGTTCATTTATTTATCAGAAAGAACAGAAAACATTGAAATGATTTGCTATCCAGAGTCAGAACAAAAACCAGACTTCTCAAAAGTTTATACAAAACAAAAATTGAAGGGTAGAGTGGTTTAAAACAATTTATTACATCTTTGCTTGAGCCTCTCTCATCCTTTTTTGGAAAACAACTGTAAAAAATATAAAAATAATTTTGCTGTTAACATTGAAAAATGTAGATTTTTGAAGCTTTTCTCCAAAAAATATTTCAATACCAGGAAATTTAGACTCTTTCCAGCAGACACTTTTAGTTAAGACGGGTCTGCTTTTTCTCACAGTGCAGAAAACATTTCACCAACAAATTTCTGACTGTTTCTAATGTCTAGTGGAATTAAAATGAAGGAATTGCAACCAGCACCACTTCATTTTTCCAAAAAGTAATTAGAATATCTCTCCATGCTAGCTGTACTACAGTCTCCCAAGACACCTAAGGGGAGCCAGATTTATTGAGGTATGTTGGTTTATAAAGACACAAATAGATGCCTACTGCTGTTTATCCCCTGCCCATGATTTCATTAGCTTCCTGGTTGTTCATCAGTGCTGCCATGAAGCTTTCTAGCTGTGACAGAAACAGACACTTCCCCTACTTGCTTTGGTGGTCTGGTGGGTCCACTCTTCTAATCCCTTTTTTTTTATCCCTGCTGAACACTTCTGTTAAATGGCAAATTGCTGAGTAATTCTAACCAATGGCACCAACTCCACCATCCAACAGCCAAAGTCTTCCCTGTGGACTGATGTCTTAGGACACAGAAGACATCCCTCAATATTTATACTGGTTTACCTTACAAGAGAAAGATATGATGGATGCCTGTGTAAAAAATATGTTTTCTGAGCCAAGCAACATTACATTTGAGTATCTTTGATATATAACACCTGAGAAATATTCACACAAAGGGATACTATTGCCTTGGTTATAACACTATTTTCTCTTGAAAACAAATGCTGTTATATCAATATTCAGGAAACAAATGTTGTGAATTGCAAAGATGGTTTCCTTAAAAGCATTTTAAAATGTTTTAATACTATCATTAGTGGACTGACAGTGTGCTGCTCTAGAGTCCTAGCCAGGTCCAAGGTTCCCACTGTGTTGGGCTGTGGACATACAAGGAAGAGAAAGTTGACCCAATTTCAGAAGCTCATAGTATAACTTTACTCTGCACAGTCTCCAGTATTCAAAATGACTCTTCTTGTTATCAAGCAAAGAACTTCAAAGACTTTATGCACTGTAACAGATTTTGTTATCTTCCCTTTGCTTTTGTATTTTGCTATGAATCATTTTTAAAATGTGTCGTACTAAGACAACTTTTTTCCCCTAGTAACATTCTCCCCCCACCCCTTTATTGGAAAACATTATGGGAAAATTGATCCAGAAGGAAAGGAACCTTTGATGATCTTGCACCTGTTCCCCAGACAATGAAGATGTTGGTAATATTCTCATAAAAACCTGCCTTACAAATGTTTTAATTTAAATTAATTTTCCTGAGTAATAAACGACAGCAGCTAAAACTTATGAAGCTATTCAAAACTATTAAGTCAATGATTAAGAAGGCATTAACTTCTCAAAAACTAATTAACTAGACTACCAGTACATTGGAGTTGTGTACAGCTTCCAGGAATGTGGGAGCTTTGAAATACCTTGCAGAAGTTTAGATTGCCATTTATCTTTTTCTGCCTGCTGCAACAGAGTTTGTGGAAAGGAGACAGAGGGATGATTCTGTCAGATGGAGGGTGTATACTGAGCTTTTCTGTTATCACCCCTGCCTGCATCTCGCCTTTGTGTACCGGCTTTTATTGGTGCTTGCCAGCACTCAATGTTCATCACTGGGTGAATCGAGGGCCAGCACAAAATTCATACTGCATTACAGATGAGTCACTCAGAAAAAAGAAAATGCACTTTTTCATTCAACATATTAGACAATTTATCTCATTCATTTTCACATGTCCCTATAGACTATACAGCTGATGGTGCCTGCTAGAAAGGTGGCAAGAAAGGTAGTTGGTCAAATTTCATCATGAACTGAATATTGATAGTGGGGCTAAAGTCATGGAAAAATTATTTGGATTAAGTCATGTCATGCAGTGGGTTAAAGCCTCAGTCACATCAAGTAAAAAATCCTGTATCATCAAAAGGCTGTAAGACTCTGAGGGCCACTGCAGACTCAGAGAGACTTTGCACCATATGCAGCTTTCTGAATTTTCCCCTATTTCTCACAAAACCCCTGCTTGGAAGACTAAAGAGAGCATCTTCCAAAGTACCTAAATAAAAGGTACACACACTTTAGAGCTTAAACCCTTGACGCAAACACCATTGTCTGAAGCCAAAGGAATAGAGGGTCCTAGACTCTGTGAAAAATCATATCAATTGTGTTCCTGTTGAGGAAATAAGTGGCTCCCTCTCTGACTCGCTGTGCCCACAAAATACCAGTGCATTAAAAGTTAAGCAGGAGCTAACTCCTCCTCGATTGTCTGTGATTCTGGGCTCTGGATATGTGACATTGATAATGTCTTTTCTGATGTCACCTTATTTTATCTTACAGGAGAAGGGGCTTGAGCCTAAGCTCCTAAGGGAATAATAAGATAAAGAGACATACCTTAAAAAGTACAGGTACAACACTGTCGATGAGGTGATGAACAGGATTGTATAAAGCATCACAGTGATTAAGGCACCAGGAACCCCTGACTCCTCTGCTCTTAGAAAGACCCAGTAGAGCTTTGCAGCATCAGCAATGGGTTTATCGACACTGTTCCCAAGTCGCTGTCAAGGGGGGGAAAAATCAACATAAGAAAATGCCAGACCTGAGTAGACTATTTACCTATAGAACCCGAATTTTTTTATAGGAAGGATTTAACTGTAATTTGTGGGGCACATAGCTTGAAACTTAGAAGTCTGCTACACAGAATTTGAAATTAACCATGAGATAGATATGAAACAAACTATTTTCTGGCTTATTTTAGTACAATTAAAATCTAACCTATAGAGGCGGCTTATTGAACAAAACCCAGGTCACACTGACAATACTCAATGTGACCTCTGTTAGCATATTTCAGGAGAAGTGGAAGGGGAAGAAGGCTGAAATTTTACTTTATTTAAATTACCAGAGATGCATAATATTGAATGATTTACGCTGCAGTTTTTAGGAGTGCTGAGTGAGCAGAAGACACTTGTGCCAGTGCATAATTCCAAACTGACCAGTCTAAAAATGACTTGCCCTTGTCACAAGAAAGATGCTGGTTCCTACCAGACTGAGCAAGTTACATTATTTTGAAGATGTGCACTTTAGAGGGTGTATACACATCAATTCCTGATTTCAGATTGAGTCAGTGTTTGGTGCTACCACTGGAAAACAAAAGTAACCATCATGTTATCTGAAATGCCAAATGGAAGTATCAGGGCATATGCATGTGTTGCTAGCTGACACCTAGGATAGCTTTTCCACTAGCCTTGCAAACAAACGCATCAGTCAAAGAAGGTAGTGGATTTACAAAGCTTCACTGAGACCCAATGAGGTGAGAAAAATGGAGAAAGCAACTACAAGTAGATCAACAGTGGACACCAGCAGGGTTTTGTTAAGTTTTGCCCAAAGGGGTTGACCTTTTTTCAGTGCAAAAGAGACAAGTTCCCCCTTCTGAAGCAGTATTTTAATTTATGTACATACATTATCAAGTCTGTCTGCAACATTTTAAGTCAGAAAATCAGATATTCCCTTCACCCCCCACTCCTAGTGTCCAGTCAGTCCAGTTTGGGAAGCCACAAAGAACAGCCTGGAACACTGAATAACCAACAAAACATCAGCATTATTTTATGATATAGATCTCACTTAATTTCTTTCTTTCCTGAGAAGAAATAGAGACACAATGAGACCAATACCTCTGAATAGATCTGACTGTACCGTACTTCCACTGCCGTGGTGGAATTAAAGGTACTTCTTAACTGTACAAAGTAGCAGTCGTAAGTTGTATCATTAATTGCTTCTCCAAAGGTACATGACTGTCATATATCCTACGTAGATATGCTATTAATAGTTTGTGTTCGACTGCTCTATAAACAAATAAACATGCATAACTATTTTCATTCTCCTGAAGATGAAACAAATCTTTAGCATACTAAATATTGGTAAGGAATTAATATTCATAGAACAAAAATAGTAATTCATACTAAATATTGGTAAGGAATTAATATTCATAGAACAAAAATAGCAATTTAATTGGGGATAAGGTGGTTTGTGTATTCTGCAAAGATTCACAAAGAATCCTGAAGGTTTCATAGCACTCTATGTTTCGTTATACTTTCAGTAAAACATGGAAAAAGATTTTCCAAAAATCTATTATTTTCCTTTTTTCCCCATATCTAGTTCTTAAAAACTAGCTACTGTATTGACATATTATTGCCCTCTGCTGGATCGCTTTAGAAGAATTCAGCTATATATCATGGGTCTTCTGCTGCTCAGAGATAAAATAAATTCCTCTCTTCACTTTTTTCTTTTTAAAGTGACACAATGACAGCCATATCCATATTAAATCATGTTAACACATTTTGCAAGGATATGAAACTGCACCACCAAAAAATCCAGTATTTATCATCGAGAGAGAGAGTCTGTGACCTTTAGGCTTCAAGAAGCCTGCACCTTCCTAAGCAACTTGCCTGAACTAATCCTTAAGAAGAGTCAAAAACGTCTCCCCATTTTTTTCTACCTTTGCACTGACATGTGTAATAAAGACAATTACAAGTCCAATGATGAGCTGTACAAGGACTGAGATTCTCGAGTATATTTCTGTTCTCTCTCCACCCTTTGCAACGCTGCCAGGTTTCTGTAATGGAAATTACAAGTCCCAGGAGAGTGGTAATGGCATATAAAGACTAGTCACTAATTCAGATCTGCCCGTATTCTTTACAAAAAAGTTAAAATACATTATCTCCTGGTTCTGTTCTACCTCCCTGTTCTAGCCTCTCTTCTTGCAGAAAAAAAAGCTGTCTACGAAGGAAAATCCTCTGCACAGCCGTCACGTCCTGACATCCCTCCAGAGAGGCAAAAATCTGAATGGCAAATAAGAATAAATTTCTCTCTTATCCAAGCAGTTCTTTCTGGCAAGGCAAAAATGGCATGGGGGAAGTGTCTCTCTCTATCCATTTTTTCTAATGAAGAGATTGTGTCAATCCTTCTATGGTCTTCAAAGACATGATCCAAGAAAGGTGTCTTCATTTTAAATTGTTTCAATAATATCTGTCAATATCTGTCTTAAGTACTTATCACACCACAGAGAGATGGTCATGTGAGCACTTTGCAGTCTCCAATGTTTTTTATGATGACATGTATCCATGTGGCTAAAAAGGTGTTATTCTCTGCATTGTACAAGCTATAGAGAGACCAAGTGAGTGGGTCCCGGGAAAGCTCTGGCAGAACTGGAACTAGAACTGCATTCTCCCTAGTCATAGGAAAGTTTCCTACCCCTGGAACATCCTTCTACAAGCTGATAATAAATCAAGCCTGGAATCACACATTTGACAGAATATCTTGAACTATGAGTTGAAACCCCCCAAACATGCAACTGGCTCTCTAGTCTTCCCTTAATAATAAAAAAAATTAGTTAGTAAAGAGAGAAGCCTTTGTCTCCAGGGCTATATGTCATCTTTCATAAGTTTTAAGGCCATTTAGGATACTAAAATACATTCTAGCACTAAAATAACTCATATTACCACAATACAACATTTTTTTAAAATGTTTGATCTAAAATAGATTGGCAAGTAAAGCTGAAATAGCTGCTGAAAGAATGCCAGGAGAAAAAAAAATTACAAATGCAATAACGAAAACACATGTAAGAGATATAGTTCCTTTTTGGAAAGAATACACACAGTATATTGTGTAATATTTGAACAAATGAGTTTCTACCAACGATAATCTTGGCGAGTAAAATTGCCAAATTTTCAGTATGAAGTACAGAGAGAGGTGTGCTTTTTTAATGCTGTAATGAAAAACTTAGTTACTTTATTCATATCTCACATTTCCCTCTGACCAAGCAAAGAAGCCCTATTTGAAATTGATAATTAATCTAGTTAGAACTGAACACAATTCCACTGAAGTCAATGGCAATGATTTTCTCAATGCAAGCGTGGAAAAGACAAGGCAGACTTCAGCCTTTCTTCCAGTTGATATGCATACACCAGAATTGGGGGGGAAGCCTGGATTTTGGGGAAATACCCCTTTTTCTCCTAAGGAAAAAATTAATCATCAGAATAATTACAATTAAAATTCAATTCTGTGCATGGTTTACACCACAAAATTTAAAAAAAAAAAAAAAAAAAAGGCAGGCTGTTGAAGTGAAAACTACAGTGTGTTGCCACATGCTTAAAATATTGCAATTACCTCCCAAGCAAGCTCCAATTAAATTTCTTGAACAGCTGAATTTTAATTTCAAAACCACTGCAATGGAAAACAGCATGTAAACTGTGGAAAATCACGTTTTTAACAGGACTTCTTAAAAGCAGAGCACAGGTTAATGGATGTGAAAATCTGATCCACAACAAGGACTGTGGATTACTGCTTGATCTGGAGCGAGCAACAGAAACAAAGATATCTTTGAAAGGCAGACAAGGGCAGAAGAACAGCAATAGCATACCCCCAGAAAAGCTTGCAGCGCCCTGTGCCCATCAAAAGGACCCTGTGTCACCTCCACAGTGAAAGCCAAATCTGAAAGGCGTGTTCTGGGAGACTGGCCGTTACCTCGGATGTGATAAAAGCCCCCGGCCACCAAAGTACGTATGGGCTACGCAGCGCATGCGTAGGCACAGGTAGAGTTGGGAGATTTGCTCTCATAATTTTACATGTGGTGAAGCTGTTTCCTTAAAGATGTCTGTCTTTCAATCTCACAAGTCTTTTTAGGTGTGCCAGCAACTTATATTAACGACGTTGCACGTCAGAGAAGTGCACATTAACCTCTCTTTGGTTTTGCTATTTTTCCAGTTTGTCTGTTTCAGTGCTTAGAAAAATCTGAAGCGCTAATAATCAGGACTGCTCATTAACCCATCTCCATTAACATCCAAAATTGCAGTAATCCTTTTCAAAGCAGATGCAATCATTCCAGTGGTGGATTTACTTTCTTATCTCCATATATAGCTTGTACAGTGCTCTTAATTTTATACAGAGCACAGTGACTCCATTAGATGGGAATTTTGTTAATAAAAAGGTAATGTATAACATTATTATTTAATTTCTTTTTAACTTTCATGTTTCATCGCCAGGGGTGGAATTTCATATCTTTCAGTGATTCACTGAATAAAACAAACTTCTACATCAAGGTCTCATGTCCAAGTTATTTTAAGTGACTTACCCCCAGGACTGAATCCACTACGAACACTGCCAAGGGGTTTAGCACTGTCCAGAGTCCCAGAGCTATGATAAACTTTGACAAGAAGGAAGGGAATGAGTCAAACAGCTGCTGACAGCCCCATCTGATCAGGACCATAAGAAGCAGCCCTGCATTCAAGGTTAGGGGTCCCACCACAACCATGACCAACTCTTCACCGGTCTGCAGCAAGGAGTTCTGGTAGCACAGTTCAACAGTGTGAGGGAAAAACTGGAATCTGTAAATAAGCAAAAGGAGAGAGTTTGTCTGTGCTCCTAGGCAAAACATTAAAAAAACATAGAATAATGCATACAGCACGTTGCGTTGTAAAGTTGCATCCCTATTTTGTTCACAATCCTCTGACCAAAAACTGTATGAAGCCACTCAAAAAAATAAGAATTTTCTCCTGCCCCCACGTCCTTTGATCCCCTCTGACTCTCAGTTCAGTGGATGGACAAACAAGCCCTTGGACGGTGCAGGCAGGGCTATAGGAAGACGTTAGCTCCCAGAAGCACCAAAGCGAGCACAGGCCCCAGGAGCTCACCCCTCTCTGCATACTGCAGCACCTCTGGACACTGCACAAAGCAGAAAAGGTGTCAAGGAAGACATCCCTAAAGTGACTGAAAAAGTCCCTCTTCCCACCGTGGGATGGTGGGATTTGAAAAGCTCGCACAACGAGCAAATCTGCTGGCACTGCAGGAGACAGCAACTGCGTGGTATTGTGAGATACATAGAGATGCTGAAATCTAAGGTAAAAATTTCAAGTCAATCAAAGCGGCTTAAATTTTGCTCCTGAGCAAAGGTGAAGTGGTTTGATTCTCACTTTGGTCCCGACTCATGAGTGCTACCCCTGTATTTGGTGGGACTAGAGAGCGCTCAACTCGGTCCCTTCTGCAGGCACACAGCTACAGATTTGGATGCTGATCCAGGGCGTCTTGGCTTGCAAACATTATCCTTTATCTAGCTGACTGCCTGGGACAGCTGTGATTAGTGGCTTCGAACATGACCACCTCTCTCTCACACGTTGCTTCCTTCTGTTGTGTTTCCTTTGCTTTCACAGACTCTTGATGCTTGGCCTCCCAAAAGTTTTAATGCCAGCTGGCTGAGCCAGCCTGGTCTGTGCAAGGCCAGAAGCAAGAGATGGCTGGCTTTGCATTAAGATCTAAAAGACCACCTTAACAATACCCAGCACTGTTCAGAGTCTGCTCAGACACCCTGTTCAAATTTTAGCCAATAATCCTAGTATCACAGCAGACAAAGGTCACAGTGTTGCGTGTTATGGGCTCCTACTGACTGATTCAGGTTTGCATGATGCTTTCAAGTGAAGAAAAGAAAAAAAAAGTTTCTATTGGAGAAATCTTCGCTTCCCTAAGCATGACTGATCTTTTTTGCTCTGTAAAGCCATTCTCTACCCCACAGCAACATATGGAGAAACAGGTAAATATCACCTTGTGGACTTGTTCACTATACTTTGTTTTTTTTCACATCAAGTAATGACAAGTAATGGTTTTCCTGGAACTCTCTAGAGAGCGCTGATTCCTGAGCTAAAGTCAATGTATCATATAGTTAAAATATGTCAACCCATTGTAGTCCTCACAGTAAAATTTATATATCAAAGTTAAAGTCTTCAAAGTATTTTACTCATAGATCACTTTGGTAACATCAAAAATGATTTAAATGCTTCTTCAGTTTTGTGCACTTCTTAGGCATTTTGAAACGCTCGATCCGAAATGATAAACGATTCTTGTGGAAGATACATAACCTGCTGGGTATCTCAGAGGGGGACGGGTAGACATGACACAAGATGCACAAATGGACACATCCTGTTCTGGGTTGAAAATTTACATTATTAACACCCTCACCTGTCTGTTAGGGTCACATTTACATATGAGATCATCTGGAGTCTGGATGTGGTCCTTGTTCTCCTAGTCTCTGCAGAGGCCCCTATCAGGGCTTGCATGCAGAGCCCTTAGCACGAGTCTTGGTCATCAGTCCTGTTTGTAGCGCGAAGGAACCGCTTTGAATCAAGATATTTGTAGAAATACTCCCAACAGAGAAAGAAGGCAGCGGGACTTACTTTGTAACAGGAACCGAGATGGTCTGAAGGAAGAGCCATTGGCTTAAATAATGCAGGTAAAGTCTCACGAACCAAAGCAAAACTACCAGCAGCATGAGCAGCCAGAAGTTCGCGGAGCGCCAGCGTGCGGCTCCCAGCTCTGAGAAGGCTGCGTACACCACGAAATGGAAACGCTCAACAACCCGCCTGGACAGTTTCACTTCAGCAGCAGAAGAGCAGCTGGAAATATATGGAAATAAAACAAAGAGTCATTTGGAAAAACATACAAGAAATAGCAGCCCCTAAAACACTGTAGAGTCCTGCTATACAGATAAATGTGGCACACACTCTGATCGTAACTTTTGATTGACCGATGCATCTGACAGGAAAAAAAGGAACAGTTTTTTCCATCACAGTCTGGATGATAGGTGGCTTCCTCCCAGAAATCATGCTGCTATTTTTGTAAAGAAAACAACAAATCACATTTAAAACAAAGTTTTTAAAAGTCTTTTCCTTTCATTTTGATTTTAATTTTCTCACAAATTGCTCTCTGAGGAACACTTTATCACTTATTTTCCTTCTGAGAAAATGGTAAAAGAACTTGTCGTATTTGTACTGAAAAAGTACTCATTTTATTGAAAAACGTGAACAGCTTTTTGGCATTTGGGTAAGAGAACTTCAGTCAAATATTTCAGTACACAATGTGGCCTAGAACTTCTCTTTAAACTAGTTTCAAGAGAAAGAGAAAATAGAAAGGAACTTGTGCTGTACAGTATTCTGCTACCGAGTGTGGTGTGATTTGCCCTTTAAGCTAATTACTATACTGCTTCAAAGGAGGGGGGAAAAAAAAAAAGAAATGAGATGCAGAGATGCAGCCTTGGCATTCTGTTTCCAAGAAACTGGGGTCTCTCAGCTGATTCAAAGCTGAAAAGACAGTAGCTTCTTTGACCTTTTGAAACTTCTAAGTGCTATGCTTATTTCCACTGATTTAAATGACTAAGCAGCGGAGATGCACAACTCTAGGACTAAATATGATGTCATCATGCTCAAACTGTTATTTATATCGATTAAGGCTTCTGAAAGTTCAGAAATATAAAGATCTTTTTGTGGAAGAAAACATGCTGGCTTTTTAAAGTGTAGCATATGACCGGAGAAGAAGTGACAGCAATAGTTGCACTGTATTTCATACTCTTTTAAAGCATTTTCCTGCCTACACATATGGATTTCTTAAATAGCTGTGTACATTTCTTTCTCCAGCAGTCACAAAGAGAACTGCAAATAGCAATGGAGAAACTTAAAAGGATTCTGCATTTGGTCTACATTTGAATGAGCAGGAGAAATAAAAATCCCAAACTTGCCAGCCATAAGTCTGGATTTTGGGACCAGTCTTGGCACCACATTACTCCTGACCTTCAGTGTTGAGCAGGATGCACGTGTAGGAGAACACATGCTGTCAGCCAGCCCCTCTTCGCATGAGAAGGCTCAAGTTTTAGTTACCTGGTTGGCTGAATAACAGGAGAAGTTGTCAGGGACACACCACAAAAAATAGATTTTTGGGTCACTAAGAAGGCCTCAGGTACAAATCACCAAAATTTCTCACAGAAGTATCTGTTGGGCTGAGACAGGTGATCCTTGCAGTGACTATAGGTTGATCTGTCAGGGGTTTTGAAGGGCTTTTTGAGATACTGCAGTCCACTTTGCTTATATTCTAATTGGTCACAAAGTCCTGCTTTACAGACTTAAGGCCACATCATGAATCACCTTCCTCATATTGTAATTATTTACCCACAGCAGCCTACAGGAACATCACAACACATTTCATTAACATTATGAAATCATAGTCTAGGCTTGTGTGAGAAAGAGACAAAGAAAAATGTAAAATAAGAAATATAATTGACTGTGCTATTATACTACAAAAACCATGGCATTCTAGATGTTCTGAACTCTGAAGCTAGATTGTACTACATTTCCTTTCATATAAAGAAATTTTTGTCATCTTTAATAATTTCCATCAAAGCCTACTCTTAAGGCATTCACTCCTTGAGGAGAGTTAATAGGGCAGGATTAGCCACGCAGTTATTTTGGTTATACCAAATTGTTGTTTGTGCAAAAAAAGGAAAAAGACAAAAAAAAAGAAAAGAAAAAATACTATCTTGGCTCATAATACTCTTCTCATCCTTCATCAAACAAGCAGAATTACATAGATATCCCACCCAGCCTCACCCGTGTCAGCAATCCACATCCTATAGGGATCACTGTCAATCTTTGCCTCTGTGCCAAGAGCATAAGTAACCGTGTATTTTTCACAAAAATCTGGGTTGAGATCACGTCCTCATTTCATGTAAGAGTCATTTACTACTAGATTATTTGGGCTCAGTTTACTAAATGAAGCTACCTGCGAACAAAAAACTCCAGTGAAATGTTCAATATACCACCTGTAAAATGTTTCAAGACATAAATCCTTCCTCCAACCCAACACACAGGTTGAGAAGGAGGGTGCACAGCTCAGAGTCCTCTTTCATTCACAGCTGTCCTGGAGCACCAGAAACACTGAGAAACATAAGTGACGAAAACGCTGGGTTGGGAAGGTGAGGTAGCTTCTTCCTTACGGAGGCAGAATTCTGGTGGTGTAATCAGCACTTTCACAGGAGTTTCATGAATACACTTACTCCAGCTCTGTAACTCATTGTGTGGAAGCTGCTTGCATAAGCACAGTGAGCACAAAGTGGGGCTATTGAACTTCCCTAAGATTTATGCAGCAATGAAAATATTCAACCTGTGCCTTCATTGCTCCTCAGTCTACTCCCACTTTCAGGAGGTCAAAATAGAGCTAATGCCCCCACCTGTGAGCTAACAAGAAAGTCGCAATTTTTAGGACGTGAAGATGAAAAAGAGAGGAACGGAGGTCTGTGCATTGTCATCCCTGCTGAGACGCTGGCTCTCTCAGCCACGGGGATCCACCTACTCAACAAACTTACAAAGTAAAGTAGAGAAATTCAGAGCACGTTTGCTATTATCAAACCCTAGACACCTTCCACTGGCAATGACCCCACTTAAAACAGCAGGGCAACGTCTGTGATCTCTTTACTTTGGTGCACCTTTCCCCTGAAAAAAGCAATAGCAGCCCAGAAACACCACAGAAAGCCAACCTTGCTGGAAGTCAAAGAAATCAAGATAAATATATCCATTAGGTAAAACCAAACAATGTTCAATTTAGCTTTTGAAGAACCATTTTTTTCTTTAAAAGACTTTGTGATTTTCATCACACACCTTTGACCATCATTTCCAGCTTTTAAATGGAAATTAAAGTCCTCCTTACTGTTTAACTTGTCAGACAGTCCAGATTCTGAGTGTCATTTCTGTGCTAGCTTGTACTTCCCTGTGATTGTGTAACACCTTGACACAAACATCATCAACCAGTGGTAGAAATTGATGGAAGATATAGCATAACCAGTGACTCAGTGAAGGTCCCAACCCACAACTGGAATCTCTTCATTTACTTTAAAAGAAATTCAGTGGGCCCCAACTTACTACTTGTAAGTTACAGCAAACTGTTCCTGAGTACTCATTAATCATGGTACAAGGCTGTTTACTGGTTGTCACTTCAAAACGCTGGGCTTAAATGATATCTCTTATTGACTTTTTTGAAGAATGAAGAAGGGAGGAGGCAGAAACACGAAATGAAATGCACCAAACAAGTGGAAACAGCCCCTTTAAATATTTTTAACTGGTGTTACTAGTGAAAGCTCGTGGGTGGAGTGACAGTGCTGGCAGATACAGTTTTCAAAAGAGATTTATATAAAGTTGCTCTAGGGCAGAGAGCATGAGTATTACCTTTCAAAAACAAATCAACCCCTCCACCCACAAAACCCCCAAATCTCAACCCTTGGGTGAAAACTATATAAAGCTCCAAATGAGAAGCCACTTGAGCAATGGATTTATCCATGATTCCTTGGATTACTGGTAAGTAATTTGGCTGAATGTTTCTGTTCTAGGGCATTAGTTTTGCATTTTTCTTTGCAAAATGCTGCAGTAACAAATAGCAGAGACTGAATTACCATAAAAGCAGGTCAATTATTTCAATGGAAATTGTTCAGAAGGAAAGAAACGATGCACAGATTCTCTTAAGCTACACTTGATGATGATGACAGAAAAGTAATGGCTGATAGAAGGCAGTGTGTACTGTTGGGTGACAGCTTTGCTGCTGACAAACTATGGCGAACATTTGTATAATGCACTCCAAGACTGGCACTTACAGCTGATGTAGCTGGGTAGATTCTCAGCCGATGCAACCTTGCTTGTTCCAGAGCTACACTGGTGTATACTAGCTGAGGTATTCAGGATCTAGTCCTGAATGTATCTATTATTTACATTGCATAAAACAAGGCAAAATAAATATTTTATGCTACCCATACAGCCAGAGAAGATTTAAAGAGCAAATGCAGACATGAATGACTTTATGCAAATTACTTTCAGGGAATCAAAGTCCTCACAGCCCAAGAATCTGTGCAACGTATTTACTCAGTTCACAAATAAACAAGACCCCCTCTCCATCATCACCATAAACATAAATTTAAACTTAGCCATAAAGTCCTTTATGGCTTATCAACAGTAACGAAGATGCAGGAAATGCTGCCCAGTGTTACTACAATGAAATGCTATCACTTCCAGTGGAAAAGCACACCTGTATCTGAAGGTACAGCTAAAAATAATACGCTAATACATGTAGCCCTTAAAATGGAAACCAGTTAACAGTACCACTGATGAAGCATGAGGCAGAATGGAATCTGATTCATTCCACTGTGCACAACAAAAATATATATAAAACATTTAATTTTATTATCATTAGGAGGATTTTATTATTATTCCTTCTGCATAATATTTTTCCTTTATAGAACTCACATTGCATTGCAAAGAGATTGTCTTTATCCCAGGCTGTATGGTGATGATATAAATGACTTTGCCCAATAAGCCAACGGCAGAGCTGTGAACTGAGCTCTGCTGAGTTACAGTCCATTATTCTATCCACTGGATTCCTAATAATATATTACTTTTTTGTTTATTTGTATGCAAAATAAATATAACCACGGAGAACATTTGCTAAGGATGAAGACACTGCTTTTTCTCATCTCTTTCTAGGACACACATATGCTTCATATTCTTCAGTTTGCAAGCACCAAGAAACCGGGTACCACAAAGAGTTCCAGGGGCTGTCTGCTGTAAGAGTGGTGGCAAAAGACCTGAGGGGACATTAGGCAATTCCTTAAGATACAAATGCTCATAGGAGAATTTGTTCTACAGCTTGCTGAAAAATCCAAAATCACGGTACAGAAGAAATGCTGGAAATCACAACAGGTTTATTTTCCAGGTGCACCTGTGGCGGAAAAAAGAAACTGCCAGAGGCATGCAAAATCCAAAAACTCTGAAGGAAGGCTTTAGGAATTAAACACCCTTGCAAAGCAGGAAAAATAGTCAGCCAATAACTGCAATAATTGTTTTGGGTTGCTGCAAAGAACATGACACAGGTATGTGAGTGCACCTGGCAACACCCATGCTGCCTCACCAAGCTGGGGAGGAGGAAGGCGATGGCGGTCAAGTTCCTCCCAAGGTCCAGGTTGTGCCAGCTCACAAGGAGATGGCCAGCAGGCAGCAAGCCCTGGCTCAGCAACAGCCCAGGTGCGTTTGCATCACGTGCATAGCCAGGAGCCAGAACAAACACATCAGTTGAACTTTTCCCACAATCCACTCACGCCAAGAAGCTCACGGGGATATACACTGGCACAGCTATTGCCTTGGAGGGACCGCTGTGTTCTTCCATACTGGGGGATGGACACTGTGGGTCAGTGGGCCAAGAGACGTTCGTTAAAGAGGAAGGGAAGGACATGCTGACAGCTTGATATTCCTCTGGATACATCTGTGCTAGCCCCAAAATGGTGGACGCTCAGCTCTCACTATAAGAGAGTTTATGACAACAGAAAAGTGGCAAACAACAGCAGATTCCTGTCCTCATCAGTCCCTTTACCCAACAGTGTAAGGCTGGCAGGCGAGCCTACCTTCTGCCTTTATCTAGCTAAGAATTTCCTGAGGGAATTAACCAAGAAATTCACAAGACGAGATTTCTTACCAAGCTGGGGAAGGAAGCATAGGAGGAAGGAGGAATCACAAAATTTAAGCAGAGTGGCAATAGTGCTGGAAGACAGTGAGGTTCTTTGCAGAGAGCTGGCAGAGCTTTGCACATTTCAGCTTTGAGCAGCATCTGACAATGACAAAGCAAAAATGACAAAAAACAAGTTATTATCGTCACGGCTGCAGTTTAGGTAGGCAACTAAAACTTTGCCTATTTCATGCTTAACTGCATTTTCAAGAGCCTATCGGCTTGGCAAAAGAGTCTGGAAATCTTACAAGAACAGACTTTGTTAAAATATTCCAGTCTGTCTGGTTCCAGCTCTGGACTGGAACAAACATAAAACGAGGAAATTCGAGTGTAGCTTTCAGAACTTTTAAGAAGCTCTGGTTTATATTTCATTCTAGAAAGGAACAAAAGGCAGCAGACAGTCTCTGTTATTCATCCTCATGACATGACTAGGCCAGTCAAGAAGCAAAAGAAAGCATGTAACTCCTCCCCTACTCCTTGCCCTCTGACTGCTTTAAGTAAATAAGACGACAATGAATGAATGAGGAAAAGACACAACCCATAGCGGGGAGGATGCAAGAGGTATCGATCTCACAAACACAGCACAATCTGTAAAGCTGTTCTACCAGTAAGCAAGCACAAATGCTCAACCTTGTGCATGAGCAATAAAACAAAGAGTTTAGGGCCTGGAGAAGAACCCTACAGGGCAACCAGAGTAATAAATACACCTTCAAGCTCATCTCAGTTACAAAGAAAATAAAAACTAAAGGAGGAGAGATGTTAGGCCTAAAAGATCTATAGAAGTTCAGGAGAATCAAGATAAAAACCTTTACATTCATGTTAATAGTAACAGTGTACCCTACCCAGAAGAAAAGGAATACATATATATATGTAGGTAGTACTCCTGCTTAAGCTAAGAGAGTCCCCTGTACCTGATGTGTGGAACCGTTTCTACCTTGACACAGAAAACATCCCCAAGGACATTTGCTCTGTCTGGAGGAAAAACGTAATCCTCCTCCTGACCAAATATATATCTAATTCTGAGAGCCACTAAACACTCAAACACCATCTGTGAGCTGTGCATTCATCTGTAACACACCAATTTAGCTGGCAGGCCACTGGGAAACAAGACTCTGAAGTTGCCAAGTTAAAATGGCAATCCAGCACCAGCCGAAACTCTACCAAGCAAACCGGTGAGGTCTCCAGTGAACGCCGTAGCAGAGAGCAATGAAGCTTCAAAAACAGCCTTGTAGGGGAGGGGAGGGGGGGGAGAAGAAAAAAAGAAAAAAAAAAAAAAGGCACAGCTTTGATCTTTTCCATCCTGGACTTAATTAGCAACTGTATCACACTAGGAGCGTACAACCGGAGTCAAACAGCCACCTTCCTTCAGCGGGAGCCGACCGACTCGCGGCTGTGGGCAGGAGACGCGTTGCACAGGATGATCCTACATTTCAGAAAGACCTTTTTCTGGCTGGCCGAACAGCGATAAAACTTTGTCATACACAAACACAGACAAGCCGCAAGTCAGAGCCCCTTGACTTCTGCAGTTATATCTGTTTTTCACAGCAACAGGCTGAAACAGAAATTGAATTCCTGCACGCTTGCATTGTTTCCCTTGCCACAGTTAAACTGTACGTGTGTGAAGGTGCTGGAGTTAGGATGTCGACTGTTAAACTGGATGCACAGTTCGCTTCATGGGTGGTTTTAAAATACTCATGCACCATTGGAATAGATGGGTGTGAAAATGAAAGGAAAAAAGTGAATCTACAGCTGTAGCTTGCACATAAAAACGCTTCTAAAAGACCATTAGCATTATTCCAGTCAGACCTCTAGAAGCTTCGGTACTGACCTGACAAAAATGATCTTTCCTCTTTCATAGCGAATTTTACAGGGAAGAACTAAGCAGGCAAAAGAGATGGAGTCTGGGGGAACAATGGGACATGCATTTAGAGCAATTTTGACATTAGGAATTAATTTTTTACTCTATGTCGATTACCTTTTTTCAGTTAATATTATTCTGTGCACCAACATGTCCATGCACAGAAAAGTTTGACACAGGAATAGCAATCTGTGAAGAAAGTGAAGTACGATGTGACCCAGGTAACACCGATTAGAACGCAGTTAAACGTAAATCCTTGCACATTTAAACATGGCCAGATAAGGCAATTCATGAAACTACAATGAAAACGTAATACACCGAAAAAGAAATCCCGCAAACAGAAAATTCCCTGCAATATTTAGAGCATTTACAAGGCGTACTTTGTCCAAATGTAGCTATAACAAACTATTTTGGAAGAACTCTTCCCTCAATATTTTGATGAAAGACAACAATCTCAAGTTTGAGCAGATGACTGACATTGTAACACTGCATTTTAAAACACATTTTTGCTTTAATAAAACCTGTTTTCTGAAAGAAAAGATGTCTATGTTAGGCCAGCTTAATTAAACCTTTAAGATCCTTAGGAAGAAAAAAAGGGAAGGGAAGGGAAGGGAAAAAAGTTAGGTGCATATGCAGAATACTCTAGGAAACTCTTCTACTTAAAACATCATTAAGCAGTTATCAAGATGAGAAAACTTAGATACTGTACAGATATCTTAAAATCAATCACATTATGAAAAAACACAGCTATAGGAAATGTTAAACTGAAATCTTTTAAAAATATCTTTATAAACATCACTGAAATCATGGTAGAAATTATCCATACAATTTAGTCAAACAAAATGCATCGCACAGTAACAGTATTAACTTTTTCTTTTCAGTTTAATGCTGCATTATTTTATTTAGTTGCCTATTTTAGAAAGTAATTTGTGTTGATGGCTCTGCAGAAAAACCAAGCATTAAAGAACTAATTTAATTCCTTCTGAGCTATGTTCGATTCAAAAATATTTCTTTTAGAATGTCCCAGTACTGCAGAATCTGACTAGAAATCCACCTTGAACTGTGTGCACTTTGACTAACTCTCTCCCCAAGGCAAAATGATCCTGCATTCAGCAGGGTTTTATCCCGGTCTTCTAAAGGACTTAGACAGAATGTACCTGATACAACTGGACCAGAATGTCAACCATGATAGAAATTATGATCAAGACATGGAGGATACATAATGAGAACCTTATCCATTTTACAGTGGACTGCAATTGGTAGGGGAGTACCTTTAGGGGGTTGTTTACAGAAATCAGGTCTCCCGCCTTTAAAGAAAATAAAGAGAGGAAGAAAGAGAGAAAGAGAAAAAGAGAGAAAGAGAAAGAGAGAAAGCGAGAAAAAAGAAACCTGTGTAATTTCTTGTACAGTGCTTTCCTTTCCATTTGTTATACTATATGACATAACGGATACTAGCTGTGTTTAAGGTGTTCAAGTAGTGTCAGAACAGGCTGCCTGACTACCTTTGGAATGAAATTTCACAAATTTTCTTTCAACTTGAAGATATGGCTTTATTCCTCTGGTTCCACAGTGTAAAACAGAAATTAAAAAATTGCCACAGCTTGTTTCTCAAAAAATCAATGTGTGATTGCTAGCTGCACTGGGAGTTTGAGGGATATCCCCTTATCAGAGACAATCTCTAGATAACATACTTTCCTCTATTGCCCATAGCTGCATGTAAGACACAGCAAGACAAATGCAGGCTTCCTTTTCTGTTGGTGTCGTCTATTGATCCAGTGAAATGCTCTTCATCTGAAATTTCCTTCCCAAAGGGGACATTTTCTATGAGAAGCAAACCTTTTGCCTGATGCAAAGAAATCCTGAAACTTCCTGCTAATTACTGCACAGCACCATGGTAAGACATAGCTCTAACAGTGTAAAAAAATATGCTCGAATGAGGCAGGGGCCATCCTTTTCCTGGTAGAAATGTTGCTTTGCAATACTGAAAGTCTAATACAATAGACTCATTTTATGTTTTCTGTGTGCTCTAGATAAAAACATGGTCTGGGTCTGTGTTTTTCTTTGGGGGCATTTCCTCTCAGACACATTCAAAACTGCTATCCCAGGTGTGACTAAATGACCTCCAGTATGAGCCAAAACACAAAACAGTGTCACCATGAGAAACACCAGTATCAGAGAATAATGAGAAGTAGAGAGGTAGGTAAAAGGATTTTGGGGGTACAAAAAGACGACTCTGCCTACAAACAAGTCCCTGCAAAAAACACATTCATTTGTGTATCTACACTGCCTGTCTTGTCTCACCTGTCTATGTAGTATGCTGGCCTAAGGCATCAGCACTCTCACAGGAAGCTTTACCTACCAAGAGAGCAGAAAGTGAGGATGTAGAAAAGACACATTCCTTCAAAAATAAAAATTGACTTTTAAAATACATAGCTAATCAACATCTATATGAATCTTTGCAGTTTCAAAGACCTTTTTGTATGGCTCCTAGGTAACTGTAATTTCATCAGATTAAAAAAGAACAGAGAGAAATATTTGTTAAAAAAAAAATCAAATGTTTCAATAGCAGTAGAATATTTTGCACTTGGCACCCTTAACCAAAAGAAAGCTTTGCTCAAGAGTAAAGAGATGAATACTCTTTAAACATGGCAGTAAACTTGTTCCTTCGGTTCAAATATAAAGTATTACACTACTTACCCACCACACACACAATTTCTAAAAAAGTGACTGTCTAAAAGAGACTCTATTGTGAGACTTCACCCATACAATAAAGGTTTCCAGGAACAGGGGAATTGACTTTGTATTAGGTCGCACCTCAGCATTTCTCTCCCCAGGGGCAGTAACAGAGGTACTTCCTCTCTACTTTACCCCTCTTGCTAAAATTGGCCAGCAGGTTCAGAAGCTACTACAGGTAGTGTGACAGGCAGCCTTACTGCATACACCTTGCCCTCCTAAAAAACCTGGCTAAGATATAAACCCCGATGTTCACGAGCCGTTAGAGTAAAGCTTCCAAAGCAGACGAATAATGCATTTGGGCAGAACAAAAGCCTTGTTATTTTGCTATCTCTGATAAACAGTAGTTGGCAGGTATTGAACTTACCATGCAAATAACTTCTCTGTTTGTTTGGGAGGGTTTTTTCTCCTGGGTATATTTGTCTGCAAGTGTATTTATAAACAATACAATTTGTTGAAAAATTTTTGTAAAAACTCTCAGAAAATATTTTTTTGACTGACTTTTTATAAAGGTACAATTCTGCTTTTTCTTGGAAGCTTTAGATTTTTCATCAAAGAACTCCAAATACCTGACAGACACAATCGCAGTCTTTCAAAGAGCCAGGTTCACCCAGACAATAAAAGTAAGAAACACTTAAATAACCTTCAAGAGGCACCACAGAGGTGGTTCTAAATTTAAGATTTAGGGTTCCCTTATTCTGCTGAAAGGCTGGATTATGGGGGGGGGGGGGGGGGGAGTGTCAGTTTGCCAATCAGCCTTAACACTTACTAATTTTCTATTTACGATAAAGACATCCACACAATCCTAGAGGACAAAATCCCATTATCATAGACCCATAGGGTTTTTCACTACTGGTCTGAATTCAGACAAGATATCGCTGACTTACATAGACTGTGCTCCTTTGACTCAACACAACTGATAATTCATTCACACAGAAGCACCTACAGAGCAGTCATACCTTCCCTAGCTGGTCAAACTGTCCCTTGTCAAAACTCAGTGTGATGGGCTAACAGCACTACTGAGTCTGGTGCTCCTTTCCCCTCCAACAGCCTCTGACGCAGCAGAATCCTTATTGCCCCTTCCTTCCTAGAGCTTTTTGTTTAATTGCAAAGCCTAATAATCAGATACGCTTACACAGTATTAATTCAATTTAGTTAAGTAGCCTGCTATGGGTTCCCATAAATTTGGTAGCAGTGTACAGATGCAAAAACCTCAAGAAGTCAGTCAGGGCAGTCAGGGTGAGGTTTCCAAAGATACTGAAAGAATTCAGCCGCTGAAATGCAACTAGAAAGAGCACTGTGGTTACAGGATACAGACTACTTTGAAAAAGTCTGCCTCAGTTCAGACAATAATGTTCTCTCAGTATTTTGTAGCCTCTTTTTCTTGCTTAATATGTAGCTTTAAAAATCTTTATTTCCTTACGGATCAACCTAAAACTTACTTGATCCACAACGCATCAGAACTTACCCTTACGTTAAAACGTTAGTTTTCACATCTCCTAGTCTCTTGGTGATATTTTAGTTGTGTAACCTTAAAATTGTGTTAACACACTGTGTTGTTTTTTATTTTGCTTCTGTTTTAACCTGAAGGCAAATTGGTTCACAGGTCGTATTTGATGTTATTCTTTCAGCTTAAAGACTTCAAATCGTTACAAAAAAGAAAGAGAGAAGGTTTTGGTGGTTTAGGTTTGGGTTTTTCTCTTTTTTTCTGCTTATTAAATAGTTTTTTCTTGCTGGGCTCAAGGTTTGAAGGTAAAATTTACAAAGACAATGCCTTTTGTCAGTGAACCTTCTGCTACATTTTTAGAGGCACTCAGCAAATTCCAGCAGTGTGTTTCTAGACACAAAAGACAAATACAAACACTCCATGATTTAGATTGGCTTTCTGTTTGTGGGTCATGAGACTGACTGCTGAGCATGTCAGAAGTTGGCTGTGGCATTTAATGAAGGTCATCAGCAACTTCATAGTTCCCATAGCAAAAGAAAGAGTGTGCTCTGGCTTTGGTTTTGGGGTATGGGTGGTTTTTTTTTCCCTTCCTTCTTTTGGGGCTTTGATTGGACTCTGAGACTGGAGTTAGTGTATAAACTCAGTTACTGCAAGAGAATCAAATTAAAAGTATGGAACAAGCTGGTGCTTTGAAAAATGTTGACTTGCATAGGATTCTTTTTTTCAGAGACGCCATTTAACATTCAAAATAAGTATTAAATTTCCCTTCAATTCGAAAGTTAAGAGTCATTCATGAAATTAGAAACAATAATCATACTATATTATACCCTGTCTCATTTACGTCTCGGGAGGGCTGTGACTTGTCATAGCATGAAGGAACCTGGAAAAAAGATTGCTTGCTGCTTCAAACAGAAGATGCATAGCTAAGATGCTCATTAATGAGGCAAAGGAAAATTAATTGACATGTCTAATAGTTCTCTTACTATAGCCTCTAAGCCTTGATGTGTCAATTCTTAAATTACCCCTGACGTTCTTTCTTTCTCTCGGTGATCTTGCATCGCTTTGCTAGGAGAGAGAAATAACATTTCTTTCCTTGGCCTCTCTCAGCATACTTTCTGGGCAAGGGCATTAGACCTCCAGAAAAATGAGATGCCTTAGCCTCTCTCCAGGTCAGGTCTAACCTCCCAGACTGCAGTACTCCAGCTTTGTGACTGCTCTGTGTTAATGATGCACCTTTCCCGAGGCATGTGGTGGTAAAAATACAAGCTTAAAAAAGCCTAATTGTGTCATCCTTTCTGCATGTCCGCATTGCTCTTGAGCACTCCTTTGACTGAGGTCAGAGTTCCTCTCAGCACGTCAGGATCTTCTCTGCCTCTTCTTTCCCTGCAATGATCTCTCCTCTGGAAGAGACTGCCTCTTCCACACTGCGATAGTCTTTCATGCTTTCTCCAACATAGCCAGTGAAAGAGCATTCCTCTTAGCGCTTCCATTCTTTTCACATTATTATCACCCAATCCAGGCTGGAAAAAAGCTGTTTCCAATCATTTGCCTGTTAGTCAACTCTTTGCCTGACAGCAAATCCTTTGATCAGGATGGTTATACTGTGTATATAGGCTCATCTAAGCTTATTTAATGTCTCTTTATAATTGCTCCTGATATTTCATCAGTTGGTATTTCTGTCCTACATGAAGTTAGGAAGAAAAGGAAACACAGAGAAGGCAGATGGGTTGCATACTGCAACTGCAGTTTGTAGGCTGGCACAAAAGTCCATGGGATTCCCAACATTAAACAGCATTTGAGAACTTCACACTGGCAGATTCTTTAAGCCATAATTCCAGAAGTTGAAGAAATCCTGCTTACAATGTGATTTTTTGGGGACTGTTTTTTCATATGTAGATTAAGTGGTGTGATTTGGAAATCAGCCCCTAACAGATCATAGTAATAAATCTCCTAATACAGAGCCGTACTGGAAAATACAGCTCTTTGTGCAGAATTAAAATCACTGCATAACAGTATGTCAGACCTCTATGATTTTGTTAAAAAAAAAAATTAAGATATTTATCATTTTATTATACTTAAGGGTACTTATATGTCTGGGCTTTCCCATAAGAAACAGATCCACATGCACTGCAAAGCATAAACACACTCAGACCAAGAGTCAAGGAAGTACTACAGAAGTACTGTGCATAGAGCTACATGTGTGCAAGGCAGTCCAAGGCACCTAGAGAGCACCAAATTTCTTGCATATTTGAAGGCTATTAGTCCACACACAATAGATCTAACACGTCTCAGCACAGAGAAGTCCTTTCTCATGTGCTGTAGAGCAAGTCTGTACAGCCCAGTGGATGCATCTGGATTTGCCACATGGGCTGTCAAAGCTCCAGACATCTTGAACAAATGTGGAAAGTCTTCAGCTTCCACCCAGGCCCAAAAGAAAGAATCTGAGAAAAGCTAGGCTCTATGAAGTTGGGTGAGAAAGAAACATAAACTTCGGTAACATTTCTCTGTGGATACCTTTATACTATCTGATACTTTTTGAACACTCCAACCAATCAGTACTAAAGAAATCAGCAAATACCATAGCTATCATTGGCCTGAACTCTCTTGATTTTGACAGAAAGTGAAACAAGAAAGCAGGGAAAATATAAGAGAATGGGCAGAGAAATGGCAGAGAGGGAGTTTGTGAGCAAGAACGAAGGCGTGTAAAAACCATGCACAGGAAGCAGAATGAGCGTGAAGGTCTGCGTCTCTAACATTTTTCCATGATACATATCAAAATAAGAACACAATAAGGATGCTGAGGCACAGACAGCAAGAATATTCTCCAAGATAAAGTAAGCCAGTAGCAGGCTGGGGAACTGTCCATACTGTCCATTTGTTCTTCTTTCATGCTGGATCTAATTCTGTGTTGCTGGAATGTGGTAATTACCTTGTGTAACTCCTAACGCAGGCAAAGAGAACCTGTATTACTTATTTCATGCTGCATGGGATCTCACTTTAACTGATACATGAAGATGTCTTAGAAGTTTTTAACTGCAGTATAAAGATGGATGAGAATTAGCTTTCCCTTCATGTGAAGACTTTCAAAAGACAATTCTGATCCCAAATTGGGATGAAAATGTTGAAAACAAAAATGTTCGTGTACTGATATTTATGGTTAATGAAAGGACCTGTTTTAATCATTTAAAGTGCTTTGAAATTATTTTGACATTTTCCATAGAAAACAAACCCTTCTGTATACATTAAAACACGTGAAAAAAAAAGTAATTTCAAAACAAATGTTCTTTTCAAAATATCAAGATGGAATATTTCAAGAGTCTCCAAACTCTGTTCCAATTATCTTTTCCTGAATTGGAAGAAGCATTAATACTAGCTCTTTCCCACAATTTCTTTTTTTTTTTTAATCTTTGTTTTCCAGTGAAAAGTGTTTTGTCAAAAAAAAAAAAAACCTCCTCAACCACAGCAGTAATACCACACATCCTTGATTCTGATGCGGTCATATGCTTCCTTCATTTCAGTGGGTAGCTTGAGACAGATTGTAAAATACTGGTCTGTCACCCATCCCAGCACTGCTCTGGCAAGCATTGTGGCAGACATGAAGAGTGCTGAGATTGCACTCATAGTGAGAAGGAGGAGTGCAAATTGAAAATGTGTCTTCTATTGTGTGATCCAAGCGATCTGGGGACTGTCCTTATGCTGAGAGACTGTGCTCTGACTTGGCCAGAGGGCTGCCGGAGGCTGCGTGGGAGGACTGGGGAATGCTTGGCAAGTTCTGGGAAAGAAAGAAAGAGAAGGGGAGAACTCTGTACTGAGCAAGTCACCCCCTGGGATGCCACTGAAAGGCAAAACCAAGTTTTCGCCACAACCAATCAACCAGCTAAAAGGTGACTGTGGAGCCGTTTAACCAGTTAAAGTACTGAAAACCCTGGACAGTTGTCTGCACTGGACTTTAAAAATGTTTTTCCCACAAATCTTCTTTTCCTCCTTAGTAACAAATAAACTGGGACTCAATTGTAGACAAGGGCTTGGTACAGAGTCTTGAACAATAAACTGGTTAGATTTATTACGAGCAGAGTTGGATGACACAATGTTAGAAACATATGCAGCCAGCCTACGAGACTAGGCTTGGTTACCAAAGCATCCACCACCAGTCTAAATTCAGAATGCCAAAGATGAGGAATGTTTGCTGTGAGCTACAGTTACTTGGGCTCTCTCACTGTAAATACAAACAAATCAGCACACAATCACACATACATTGCTTTTCACACTTCCTTTCTGTAAACTTCCTCTTGTAAAAAGTGCAACTAAACTTCAGTTTTTCAGCTGACATAACTGCCCTGCTGAAGCCACCAGACTTGCAAGCTAATTCACACTGGTGGAGTATTTGATCTGTTTTCATTTTGCTTCTTTTCTTAATATGCATCCGATGTTTTTTATATTGCCACTATATCTAGAGATTTTAAAATTAATAGTAAGCTATCATTCTAGTGCTGTGGAAGCACTAAAGCAATACATTGCTTTTATATATCAGAACTATCAGAGTTCAATTCTGATAAGTTGGTAGTAGGGCAACCAACAAAAGAGCTCTTTCCAAGTACAAACCCATTCATTTTCCGCTTTACTTGTGTGCAAGCTTATCCCTGAATAAAAGTCATCTCTACCGGGTGCAAACACACTCTCTGTAGTCTTTGCGTGGAGATTTCTAATGAACACAAGAGGTGAAGGCGTGCTCTGAGTCCAAGACTCTTACACTGTCCAGACCAGCAGGCTCAGACCCAGCAGGAAAGAAGGCAACACTCAGTAAACCTGGTTCATGTGGAGGCTGCAACTTTATTAAATGTAAACCACATTATGGGCTTATTTAAATTAATGGGCACAGTGGGTGCTCAACACCTCTGAAAGAGTCTGTGCTAGGGCTAGCCATAAAATTTTCCATTGAGCCTGTCATGTGAAGGGGAACTGAGACTTCTGACTAGCAGCGGTTGCCAGAAAACTGCCTTTCCGTGGGAACTTTTTTCCTCGATAAAATGTTCAGATTTTGGTGCTGAAAAAATAAAACTCTTTTGTTTCAGCAGACCCTCTCATCAGAATCGCTAACCAGCTCTTCATTTGCGCAGCCCACGTGCTGTGTGAGGCACTCTTGCCAGATCACCTCACTTGGATATGCCAGAGTCAAACGTCCCAACGTGCAACGCAAAGGCTGAGAGACCACGCTGCACTGGGGACATGCGTGCAGCCAGCCTGGGGAGCCTTGGCTTTGGAGGAACACAGGGAGATGAGACACAGTGCCACAGCCAATCTACTAGGCAAATGCTTTCAGGGGTAAACGCTGACCTCGTGGTCCCCAGATGCACCCCCTGATCATCTTCTCACTGAGCAAGAGCCAAGTGCCATCCCCTCCACCCTCACCCCATGTACCCAGGTTTCCATCAAAGAAACCCAGGAGGACAGGCAGGGTCGGAGACCATCCCATGACCTACCTCCATCAAGAGGACCAGAAGACAGGGACCATGGAGGGTACCACAGGGCCTTGCCTATGCCACGGCAGGCATGCAACCAAGTGACAACCTTTCTGAACTGAGATGCTTAATTCATCTGGACTGGATGTTTCAACCTTGTTAAAAAACTGTTGTTTTCTGGAGGGGGAAAAAAAAATCCTTTACCTACATTTCATTAACAAATTAGGGCTGTTAACTTAAGAATGGCTAAGGGAAAGTAGTGGGTCATGTTTGAACAGCAACTCACCGTGGTTATGAACAGTGAAAATGTCTACAGAATACTCAGCTGAAAAATGAAGGAGACACTTTTCCCGTTAAAAGGCAGGAGCACTATATTGTAATTGGTTCTTGCAAGAAATAGAAATATCTTAACTGAGTGAATGACAATTACTTGCATTATTGTCGTACTTAAAATGTCAGTGTTCAATGATTGCCTTCAGCTCATAATAATAAATTCTAGACTTTTAAACATCAAAACTGATAAAGCTACATGGAGACAATGTTTGTCATTGAAAAAAAAATTATCCCAAATACAGACCCGAAGCATCATTTTTAAAAATAACAGAAATACTGCTGAAGTCATTTTAATAGCAAATAAATAAATATGGGAAGATCACACAACAGTGGCAATTAAGAAATTAAAATTAAGAATTACATTAATTGGTATATTGAACTGTACCAAATGCAAATATATTTATACACAAATACCTGTAAATAAATAGATCTACATTTATACTTTCACATTTTGTATGACACCCAAACTTGTGGGTGTAAAAGAAAAAACATGTTAAGGATGGCCTGCAACAATTTAAAAACAGTCTTTTCAGTGAAAGTATTTTATATTCCTATTTCTAGTCATTTATAATGACAAGATAATGATTCACAGAATCACTGATAAACAGCAACTGTGTCCTTTTTATTTGCTTCCTAACACTCCTGGAAAGCTTTATAGTAAACAATTTAGAAGATAATGAAAGGTAAAACTTCCATCTGAGAAGGTTTGATTCAACAAAATTATTGGGACAATCACTTAGGTTAAGTGTTTAGCCCAGAGGGCAGTATAAAATTTCATCAAAATTCAAACCATGCATAAATGATCTCAACCTGCAGTGTCTATTTATACCACACAACATGTTAGTCACATTTTTCACTGCAGATTGAAAGTAATGATGAGGTAACAGATAAGGATGAAAGACTGAATATGTGCTATGCCACCCATGTATAATTCAGTTACTGGCAAACATGGATTAGAAAGTATCCTGCAACAGCGCGTGTTTTTCAACTGCCTGAGAAAACCTGTGAACCACTAATGAGGAAAAGGGGACAGCAATGAAACCAGAAATATTTCACGTACACAAATTAGCCAAGTAAAGAAGATAGAGTTAATAAATCAGTGGGTCTGAAGCAAGGATTCAAAGACAATGAGAAATGCAAATACGGATCAAAAGAATATTAGACTACGATATCTTTTTAGGTTCGCTGTTTCTCTAAAAATATTGCTGGCTTTTTTAAATCCAGAGAACAAAGCAGTGTCAGTGCAAAAGGCATCATTTTTGTGAAGTCAAAATCTTCACGTTTTGGTGAATACCAGATAAAGAAAACTTCAATGCAGACTCTCCATTTAAAGTGTAGAATACTGTCCTCAACCTCCAGGAAGAAATAATCACAGTAGAAAAAAGTTTATGCTCCTTCTTTTTCCTGTTGAAATTTTTACTTTAGTTATTTTGGAGAGGAGCTATGAGCCATGAATTAAGTACATCATGTTACTTATCAGCTGATTATGGATCACTCCACTGAGTGGATCAGCTATTCTCACATGACTGCTACAGTTTTTGCCTAAACTATTAAAATCAGCTTCTTACATGTGTATAACTATTGAAATGACAGCAGTGACATTGACCTTCAGCTGAAGTTCTGTAGTTGTTAAATGATAAATGCAAATGGTTAATTAGCATTACTTTTTTATCATTCTAGAAGCATCCAAGATACTGGATGGACTAATAAAATTGCCAGTTCATGCTTCAGAGAGATTGTAATGTAGGCATTGAAACTGCACGATGGAGAGTTAAACACAAACCTAAGTTGAAAGCCATGTATGGGGCTGTGTTTTCATTCGACATCACGCTAGTCTTGGCAGTCTCAGGTTATCATCACTCTAAGCAGAGCTAGATGTTAGTGATTTGTAGTTGTCTTTTTGCAGAGGATGGGATTAGAGGAAAGACTTCACAAAAATCATGAGGAGTTCTCCCCAAGTAAAAAGGATATGTTAAAGCTGCAGGTGGAATTAATGACAAGGGGAGATGAGAGCTGATAACTTTGGATGTAGAGTAACTTCACCACAAGACATGCTATTGAAAAGTAGAGGGAGGCTAAGTGGTAGAGGATCTTACAAATGACTGGGAAAGACTATAGTATGACAGATGCCTCCACTGATAGCTAATTTAAATGCCATTAGGTGCATTATATTTCACGTGTAGACAGTCTACAGTGTGATGGAAAGTATTACAGTAGGTTAGCATGAAAGTTTATGCTTCAGTCAGAGTGAATTGTCATCACTCCACTGGAAATGGCACTTTAACAACTTACCTCAGCTGAGGATCTGCTCTTTGTATTATTGCAGCATTTACTGTCTTTAGCAAAATACTCGGAGCAGATGTTAAAGCTGGTGGGACTTCAGCAAGTTTCTGCTGACTCATTGCCCCAAAAGAGAAATTAGAACAAAGTTAATGAATGTTCAAGCATTATACAGAATTTTTAGTTTATTTTGCTGCTCTAAGCTTCCCATTTTTTTCAAAAAGGGTGATATTAAATAAAACATTTTTCCCCATTAGCATTTTTACATCTTTATATTTAGTGCAGTACTGCCATTCTTCCCATGAAGTCTAGGAAAAAGGCAGAATGAAGCCTGGAATACATTATTTGAGGCTGAATTCCCTGTAATGTTAGTAAACAGTTTGATGCACGATGTCACTAGTCGCACTATTCTCTCTTGTCTTCCCCCATTTAATGAAAATCTGTGAAATAAATGTTACAAGGCAGTACTGCTGGCATGACAAATTCCAAGCCAATAAGTCTTGCAGTTGCCAAGATATAAGCTCTGAAACTTGGCATTTGGCATTCAGAACTAGATAACCTTACTATAGTAACTATATTCACTGTATCTACAAGAGGGATGAATAAATCAACAATAATTGAACTACTAAAAGTGTCTAATTTCCAGCATAGTGCTTCAAGCAACAACTGAAATTAAAAAACTGTTAAAACACAGCTACATACCCATACAATCTTGTCATGAATGCACTGAAGCAAAGGTTAACAAAAAAGAATGAATATGCATTCTTTGCTAAAAGTAGCGTTCCTTGATCTACAGTAGTAATGAACTGTATAAATGTCAGGTCCCATCTAAGTCCCGCGGAGCTTCGCGTTCCCAGTAGGAAGAATTTTTTATTCTTCCTGTAACGTTACTCAAATTAGGGAAAAGGCTGCTCCTGGTGCATGTGGAATGCAGCCCCTATGCTGAAGCCTGGCAGTGTTTCCAAAGTTAGCAACAATCATAAAACCTTGAAATATGGCTGGTATCTCCAGGGCCTGATCCAAAGCCCAGCAAAGGCAAATGATCCAAAGCCCGGTGGAGGCAAATGGGAAGATTCTACGTGGATGCAGTTTTGTATGGGCCAGGCCTAAAATATTATTTCTCTTGTCACTTGATTCCCTAATTGAGAATTTCCTATATTGCCCAGGTCAGATTTTACTGAATTTCCCATCCACCCATCTTTTCTCCCACTATTTTTTTTTTTTTTTTTTAAAAAGTACAGGACTGGAAATCTTTAGGAAAATAACGAGCACAGTATGTTAAATGGACTCAGTGCTTTAGAGAAACAGGACAGTCCAACAAACAGAGCTTTTAGTGTAATACATTTCCACACTAATACACAGGAGACAACCCACCATGGGGACACCAGCCTGCTGTACGCTGCTTTGAAAACTCTCTCCCAGAATTAATTCAGACTGATTATTAGCATAGCATGGATGTGTTCACCTGGGGAAGTAACTAAAAATAATAGCCAATTTACCAATGAACTAGAGTAGAATTTTTAATCTCCCATGACTCTGCAGATCGGTGGCAGCACACTACAGAGTCACATCTCTGTGACTGCAACACAGCTGGCATTAAGCTTTTGGGTATATGCAATCACAAGGAATTGCTGGAAGCCACTGAGATGCTGGATGGAGCCATTCCTTGGGCCACCATTTGGAGGGTCCTGCTATGATCTTAACATCTGGGCTGCTCATTTATTAATGACTGATTAAAAATGTCAAGGAAGCATATTTCAACCTAAAGCCACTAAAAGATCGTTTGTTTCCAGGACTAGATATTGACCTTCTTTTGGGACCTCAAATCTGGAAATCCAGTTTTTGTTCCGTTTCAGACTTGAGGAAAAAATATAGGCATATGGTTGCCAAACGTTTCATTTATCATATTTTTCCTGAAAGCTGAGGAATAAGAGAGACACTACTACAGCGGAGATGCTGGTTCTTACAGCTGTCTCCAGGAAAGCTGGGGACTGGTTTCAAATGGTTCATATACTTAGGTATGTAACGCATATACAGACAGGGGAGTATTTCTCCACATACACTGTGTGGGATAGTGAATGCTTTGTCACATGATGAACTGGACTCAATATGCATCTTTCACCCTACCATTCTGTAGCTCAAACTCTAAATACGATGTACGTATGTTAAAGCCAGAGAGAGAAAGGCAGATACTCGGAGACGAGAGAATCTTTTCTTTCCTCAAAATTCCTGCCATGTCTAAGGCTAAATTGAATACTTGTGGCATGAAAATACTTCCGAGTGTCTTTTAGAAGCTGAGGATCATGATGCAATGTTTTGAAATGGAAATGATTCCAACTTTGAAATACTATAACTTACCAAACAACCAAAGATGCTAGAAGGCCCCTGTACTACATTTAACTGAAATGCAAGGCAAATACAAACAGACAGTTACCCTGCATAAAATGATACACATGATGGTTAAGGGTGGCATTGTTTCCTCTATGTAAAGCAATCTTCAAAGGGAATAGTAATTTTTGGATTAATGGGCAAACAACGCAGAACAAATTACATCAGTAGTTAGTTGAAAGCTCTGTAAAATAGCTTGTCCTCTTTCTGAGTAATGGGACTGATCAAGGAACAGCATTTTTTTTTTCCATCCCCAGCTCTCTTCCTCTGCAATTGTTTAGACTGGAGCATTAACATCAGAAAGGGCATCTCTGCACATTGTGAGAAAGACGCAGTGTTCAGTACAGCTGCAAGAATGGCTGAACCAGGAGCATCATCACTGTGAACCCCCATAAAACAAACCATCTGGCATGTTTTCAGTCATTATCTCTAGCGGAGACCTAAAACAAAAACTGGGATAGACCCAGGTACCAGCCCGAGAAGCTTATAAGGACACCAGAGAACTACCTAGCCTGTTCAAAACTAAGCTCAAGACAGTGATTCATAGCTTCATAACATGACTACTGCAAATTCCCCGTTGGCTGGGCTTCCTCTTAAGTCAAAAGGCAGACAAGATCATCGTTTATTCAGAATTTCGTAACCAGACTCCCAAACCTAGAGGGTTGGGTTGGATTTTTGGATCCAAGGCCAGACAAATGGCAGATCCCCTCTGTCCTTTCCTATTCACCTTTCTGGTCTCCGCCCTGTCCCAATTTGATATTGCCAGGGAGGGAGATACTGCATTCCACCTAAAGCAAGGACAAAATATGTGGGGTGAAATATTGGTCCCTCCAGGTGATTGAGGAGGAGGATTTTGATGGTCATCCACACTTTTATCATCACCTCTGAAATAAGAAAAAAAGAGTCACCGGTTAAAAGGCCCATATTTGCCCAAACTTTCCTGCTGTTGCTCTTTTCAGCTTACCATCTCAGCTTCTTGTTCCCACCCTTTGCAAAGTGCATCAGTTTATACTGTAAACCTGTAAGGGCAGAGACCCCTCCTAATTTATCGGGCTGTTTTGTCACACATCACTGTATATTTAATAATAATTATGCCTCTGCAGAGGTATCTTATTCTGATAGATTCAGAACTATCCCACCAGGATCTTTCTTCAGCTACTTATTCATTTTGCTACAGGCTACAACAGAAAGAGTTAGAGAATTTACTGAAATAACAAAGTCATTTTACATACATATGGTCTATGCTTCTGTACCACAGCAGTGACAGATAAAAAGCAGCAATCTATCATATTTTTCTCTCCACATTGTACTCAATAGGATCCAAAGTGTGCTACCCATTTTGCTACTAATGCACGTGTATAACTCCCACTTATTTACTGTAGTGCCCTGAAGATGTGACAGTTAGCTATGTAATGCACTTATTATTTTTATTCATTCTATTCATTAGAGATGACCGTGTATGGCGCACTTATAGCTTTGCTTTTCTCCACTAGTCATCAGTAATGTCATCTTTTCTAGCTCATGAAAACAAAATGTATATTAAATGACAAACAACCACCACATCTCTCTCTACCCGATGCTTCACAGCCAGCTTGCCAGGTCTTCTACCTTCCTATGACTCTGAATAAACTAAAGAGCAACTCAGCTATGTCAAAAAGTGCTTTTGTGCTGAGCAGGATTCAAGGCTGCATGGTGTGAAATGCTTGTGAGGGAGAAATGCTGGCAGTACTCTCTCAGAGGCACTTTGACTGCCCTCGTGGCAAAGGCTCCAACAACTTTGGGAGCCCAGGCTGCTCGTTGACTGGAGAGTCAACATTCCCCGTATTTAAAGAGAGAAACTAGTGATTTCTGTCAAAAACCTTCATGATAACCATATTCTGTCATCATACCCAGCTTTCCCCTGTTGCCAAACTTGAACCATCTTCTTTGACTTTTACTGAATAGGAATTCTCTAAGGGGGAGAAGGAGAGTGGGGAAAAAAGCATTCTGGCAGGGAATTATACACCTGCTCTCCTGGAGAGGAGCTAGGTTGAACTGTGAATCGCTCCAGCATCGGGGACCATTTGCCTGCTCTTCCAGCTCCATCACGCATAATCATATAGCAACCACACAAGTCTCTTGCCAGGATCTGTAGGAAAACTTGGTTTTCATACTCAAGTTGCTCAACAATTGATCTCACTGCTCTTTTCCGCTCAAGAACATTAAAGACAGTAGAAAGAAAAAAAAAAAAAACACCACACAAAACACCAGAAAAAAAACCCCAACTCACACTCTCAGCTGAGTGATTTGTATCACTGATTTCTCCTCTCCATTGCTCAAGACCAGCTCTCAGCTAGTGGAGTTCTGCAGGTCTGGAACCTGCAGGAAGAAGGGCAGCGGCTGCCAACTCTTTTCATCATCTTGAACATATAAATAAAATTATTGTCGAGCATAATTGCACTGAAGTCCATAGGTATTCCCAATAGTAAATGTTCCCCTGTCACCATAACAACATCAAATTCCAGCAAAATCAAATGTGTGCATAGACATTGGAGGGCTTTGCAAAAGACCCCTGTAAAAGACAGTTCTGAACACAGACTCATGTTTCCTTAGCATGTATTTTCAATCCTTATATTTTTATTTCCTATTTTTCCAGCAGTTTAGATAAATTTTGACATAATTTAAGACATCCTAATATTGAGGTAAAACTGAAGGCAATTTAGGCAATACTAAATATTGCATAATCCATGGAATTGTGTGGGCTGTAGCTAGAATGGATCCCTAATGTCCGTAACTTGCTGAAGGTGAGCATAGCTAACAATATTTAAGCAGGCTACTATAAGAACCAAAGACAGAATTTATAGATTATAAATGCAGACACTCAGCTTTCTCTCTAGCACTGCTAGGACATGAAGGCAATCATGCCTTTGATTGCTAGTGACCTCCTGGGATTTACAAACTCCTTATTAACTCTGAATAACCAAATCTATGTTCTTATGACACTTAAGTTACATAGCCTGAATTTGGAAAGAGAGGGAGCACACTCCAAACGTCTGCACCTTTTTTTTGATTTCAGATTTGGTCTCCTCTGTCTTCACCTCTACATCTGAATCATCAGCAGGAGATACACCTGATTTCTCATTCACCTTTCACTTGCACCATTTTACCACAATGCACTGATACAGAGATATAATACTGCAATTGCACAAGACAGTAAAGAAATACAGTCTCTCTAAATGTATGTAGTTCATTGGACTTTGCCCATTTATGAATTCCATTACGTAAAAAAGCAACAGACATCTTCAGAAAAATTACAGGAAAGATACCATAGCTATATTTAATGATTTGTCCAGGAAAGATACCATAGCTATATTTAATGATTTGTCCGTAGGATAAGTTTCCACAAAGTAAACTTCTACTGCAACAGAAAAATCCCCAACAAAACTAAGACTAAAGCAAAAACTCCACAGAAATATGTACTGGTCTGCAGTAAGAATTTGATCTGCAAAATGTGAGGACATGCACCAACATAAACACCAATCTGACATTAGAATACATGGGAGGAAAAAAAAAAAATCCATGACCTGTGTCCTGCTATGACTTGCCTGCAGAACAAAACTCCCACAAAGCGTACAGAATCGGGACCAATCCTGCTGATGCTCTGTGCTCACACAGACGAAACTTAAGTATTTTTAGGAATGACATGTGAAAGATTTGAAGGCGTTCAAAGAAAACAGTGGGACTTCTGATTTCTCCTAAGAGGTAAAGCTTGACCTGCTTTTAAATCTCCATCCTGAAAAATATTAGCTAGATTCCACTTCAAAATGGAATTAGAAACAATGAAACAGGGTTTAGGTGGACTATCAGAAGTTACTGAGAAACTGTTTCTTGAAGTAATTTTTAAATTATTAGCACTTTTTAAAGCAAGCAATAAAGAGCTAGTCTCCTTTTCACAAAGAAAGTTGAATGCCTACCCCTAATAGCAATATTTTATATATAGTGCATGAAGCAGATCCTACTAGGACAGCTATAAAAATCTGGTAAAATTTGACCTTTGATTTTAGGTAAATGTTACATATTTGAATAAAAGGTTGCATTTATAGGCAGCCAGAGAATTCTTTTTTTATTTTAATGAAATCTTTAGAAGAGCTCAAGGGAGAATCCAGGGATCTTTTTAAATAGGCAACACTAATTTTGAAAAAATTTTAAACACTCAGAGAAGAATTTTCCTCCGACGTATAATTCATCACCCTCCTTACTCGGTGTAAATTCAATCTGTTCTGTTTGTATGACATAAACAACAAGCAGTTTCACAGGAATGAGGCAAACCATATGTGAAGGTGTTTTAGAAAGCACAACAGGGAATACACCAAGCAAAGAAGCATCTGCATTTATTTCAATGTCAAATCACATGTGCATTATAAAGGGAAAGTTTATTGTTTTTATTAAAAAACAACTTTACTACACTGTGCTTTTTACAGTTAACTCTTCCTGCCCCTCAGTGTCCTCATCGATTTGGCCAAAAAAAAAAAAAAGCCCAGCAGGTAAAACTATAAAGGCTACAGGTGCAGAGGCAGGGTGGCAAAGGGGTCTTCAACCCCCTCCGCCCTGCCCAGGCTGGCGTACGCTGCCAAGAGCCTGTTTCTTCCCCACCCTCCCCTTGCTACTCCTCTTGGACTGGGGCTGCATCTGCTCCCGACGGCTGCAAGTGAGAACCAAAGCCTGGCCCAGCCCCCCTGGAGTTCAGAGGTGCGAGAGTATAAATCTAGGTAGGATTTATTTCTTACTGATCTCGATATCTCAAGATGCCACCTGATCCTGCACTGATGCTGCACCGACCAGCCTGCAGCCAATCTCCCATGGGCACCGCCTGGCATTGCTGCATGGGGCGCTGGGTATTCCCCCACAAAAGGCAGCGCCCTACAATAAATTATTTTTACAGAAGCTGGCCAGAGTCAGCTTAACACATTTGGAGTTCAGGAAAAAATATTTCAAAGCAGCATTTAGCCTGGGTACGAGCTACAGGCACGTTGTTAAAAAGCTAATTGCATGGAGACAAAGGATGATCGTTACTTTTATATTAGTGTGTAATATTAACCCTTAAGAGCTGTGTTTGATGATAAGTTGTTGGCGATTGAAGCTGCTAGTTCATTATTTATATTTAAACTCAAGCTTGAAGATTTCTAGAGTCACAGAAAGTGTTTATGTCTTTTTTTTTGTATTAAGACAGATAAAAGTTTTTGAAATCTGGGATCTTTTTCCTATCTCTTCTAAAACTGTGCATGAAAAGCAGTGTTAAAGTGCTGAAGTACTGAAATTATTTCTCAGATCTGTATTTATTATGCACTTTCAGGAAATCTGGCTTTATAGTGACAAATAGCCATGAAGAACATTTTTTCCTCAAATTTTACTTGTTTGAGGGAACAGAAGAGAGCTAGAAAGCTTTTGACAGCAGATTTTGGGCTACAAGGGTCCAAATTCCTCCAAACACTTTCTCTCTCAAGGTTATAGATTCTACCTGTCTTATTCAGACAATAGCCACTGAAAATATTCACGTTCTGCTGCAGGTTACACAGGCTTTTAGTTCCAGAAACACAAATTTCTGAGAGAAGGGAGGTTCAGAGATGCTGTGATGGAAGGCAAGGTCCTGGGGTGGGAGGCAAGGTCCTGGGGTCTGCTCTCCAGGATGGTCTGCAGAGCGCTCGGTGGCTGAGACCGCGGCTGACCACATCAACGGCACGCACCTCCCTGCAACATGTGACCACTGTTCTCTTAACCTCTTCTCTCTCCTCTTATGTTTTGGACTCATCCCCCTCACCCCCAATTCGCTGGACCTAAGCAAAAGCCTGCTGCTTTCAGCAGGGCAGTATGTGGGCACAGGGGAAAAGTCACTCGTGTAGGCTGCGAGATCGAAGCTGAAGGCTGCGGGCTTCTGCAGCCAGAATGATCTTTTTATTACATATGTGTATAATGCCCACTGTAAGGAGGTTTGACTATGGCCTACGGACGTGAGACACCACTGTCAAACTAATATGAATGGAAAAGGACAAGCATGCTATAGCAATGGAAACAAAAAAATATCACAATTATCAGAAAAATATTTGAGATCACAAAAGAATATTTCGCTCGTACTCGCCAATCTCCCCTTTGGCAAGCCCTACAAGAAAAGAGAAGATGAGAGAGAGGAAAGAAGAGAGAAAAAAATACAGGGAGAGGCAGGGAGAGAGAGAGGGGAAAAAAGGGAGAGACTAAGACAGAGTGAATACTTTTAACTTGTCACAGTACAACACTAGCTTTTAATTAATACAGGGTATGTACAACTTTGAAGACTGTTGGTCATGCAGTATTTTATGATAAATACATTTTATGGGATTTTGTTTTTAAAGAGGATTTTTTGTAAAATAAGCTAGCCCAATAAATGATTTACCAGCTGCAATAAAAGATCAAGGAAATTGCTCAGATTGCATCTTGGAGCATCTAAAACTCTGAAGTTTATAGAGATCTAAGCTGCCCCCAGATCTACAGTCCTATTAAAAATTTTTGTAGTAGCTAATTATCTTGCATTGCATTTTTTAAAAGGTAGCAGTCCTAGCAGAGAGGAAGGTCTGGAAACAGACAAAATGGAGTTGATGCCCTTTGATAGAGAAAGTAGGAGAGGAGGAAAGAAGAGGAGACAGACAGAAGTGAGTAACTACTGAAACATCATGCTGGTATGGTAACAAATGGAACTAACAACTCAAAGTATTGGATACTCCTTCATTCACACAGGGAAACTGAATTAACACCAAGTTTAAAAAAAAGGTATTATTAAGGACACATTCTTTACATGGCATGCTAAGTGTAATATCTATATTACTTGACCAAGAGTGGAGTAATTTGGTTTCCTATTTTTTTCTTTCTGATAAAGATGATGTTTTACCACAAGCAAAGCAGAAAGCAAAGAAATGCTCTCCAAATTCTGTTTTGTTCTAACTTCATGGGACTCTCATGTAATAAATAAGTAAATAAAGCAAGCACTAGTTCTTATTTCAAACACGATGACAGAGACAGTAAATAGAATGGCATATTGAAATAATAAAATACTAGCCTCAGCTGTCTCCACAGAAGGACGGGCAGCACAGTCACCAGGAAGCATGCCTTGTAGCCTTTGTTTTGTACCAGGAAAGTTCATGCCCTATAACTTACTGTGCTCAGACATACCTCTGCCCCCCCCAGGGAACCCTAGTGAAGCCAGTATCCCTGCAAGCATGGAGCTCCAAAGTTAATTGGGCGTCCTAAGAAAGGACAAAGAAAGGAAAAGGAAGAAAGAACCATCATTTTTTCTTGGTCCCCAAATCAGACAGCGAGGTGCATGCCAACTTAGACAAATGCCTGTGTCCTCTGCTCCTCTGGGCACCTTGTGCATTGCAGAAGCTGTGGGCTTCAAAGCTTGGGGCCAGGCTGCTGCAGGGACAGCGACCAGAAACCAGTACGTGCTGCAGAAGTGCTTCAGTGCTAAGGAAGGAGGGACTTGGGCCCCTTTTCCCAACGCTTTCAAGCTGAACAACTCTGAAAAGAGTAAAGGATCAATGCTGCTGACTTCGAACATTAATTGTATCACTGTAACTCTGTAAGACATGGAAGAGGGACAGTGAAGTTCACTGACACAGAAAACAAGCACCTTGAGAAAGAAAGGGTTGATGATAATTTGGTTAATTTAATTTGAAAATTGAGGTAGGTAAAATAAAACAGTGGGAGCCAGCAAGGATATTTGGATGAACACTGCTACCCTAAAATCTACTCTTAAATTATGGCCAGGATGGGGGAGTCCTTAATTGTCCAAAATAACCACGATTCATTCAGCAGAATTATGTCTGTCTAGTTATATGATTGTGTGTTATTTTTCGATTTGATTGCTGCCTCCTGCAATACTCAGGTCTGACCACCTGCATTTCTATGGTGAAAATGCACTTTATGTCTGTAGGGTCTTTACCTAACTTTCTGCCAAACTTTAAAGGTACCGAGTAAATGTGGCAAGTGAGAGCATGGAACTGCAGGAGTAGTGATGCTGAAGGGTGCTTGGCTTGCCTGATTAGATAATACTACTTTCACATATTTTGATTGGGAAGTCATTTAAAACTAAATTTTCACAGACATCCACACTATTCTGATGCTCATTTTCTGGATACTTTATTTGAAATTCTAGGGGCTGATTTGCGGAAGACCATAGGTGCCAGAGATGTACATTACAGATGGGTTTTGAACATTCAAAACACAATACAGAGATATGTGAAAGACTATCACATCGTTTCATTTAGTGAAGGATTGGATTTTCATTGTTTTCTACTGATTTCAAATAACTGTCCAACTTTTGCAATTACCTTGAAGATGAACTCCCAGGAAAAATAATTATAAGTAAATGAAAAGATTTCATTTTGATGCAGTCTTTTTAATTTGATTTTAATTTATCTTTTCATTTTAAGTCATTCTCCATATATGTATTTTATAACAGAGAAAAGTAATAATATTTAAAGTAACATCCAAAAAAGGTAGTGTAATGCTCCTAAAATGCTGAAAAGGTTTTGCTAGAAATCCTCTTTCATTTCTTCCCCTGACACACCTTCTCAAAGCAACACAGCAAAGTCAAAATTGCATTCTCAGACAAAAAAGGCTTCCAAACTTTTTCTAACCAACTTCAATCATAAATAATACTAAGGAATCAAAGAAAATCCAAGTCTTTGGTTACTTACAAGTGCTAGAAATATCTTACCTCATATCCCTATCTGTGAAGGTGAAATAACACCCCTTCCTTACTTCACAATGATTTTGCGAAGAAAAAGTAACTCTTACTTGTAAAGTTCTATTGGGAAGGAAAGTACGAGGAAATCAGTAATTCTCAGTTCCGGGCAGGGTCTGCATGTTGTAAATAAGGCCAGGGGCCACCGTGACCAAAAAGCAGAAAATAAAATACTTACTATTTACACAAATAAATAGAACACACAGAGAAAAATTAGCTTGGTGGAAAAATAGCATATGATATCATAACCATAACATGCATACACAAAGGGGACAAACTGATGTTACTTAGATAATTGTCAACCTACGTGTTGGATTTTGCAGCCTAATAACATTCACCTGAATGTAGATACCTCTATAGTACAAGAATAACAAGGCATACTTTTGGGTTGTGAAACTATTTGATGCTGAGATTACCTACCACACAGAAAAAGTGTATTTCTCTAACTCCTCCAAGTAAAAATTGCTCTCTGCAGATGTTTTCCCGTCTTCTGGGCTCGCATTGTTCCCAGGACTTGATTTTTCTTGATAACATTGGTCAGGTGGGTTATTCCAGTTAATCTTTAAATGAAAAGTAAAAAACAAGTTAGAAAACTAAGGTAATTAGCTGGGCATAGCTAGCAAAGTAAGAGCTGCCAGTTTCACCCTGTTTTGAACTTCTAGCTCTGTTTTACTCCTCACTCGAAAACAAACCTGGAAAACAGCAGTGGCAAAGCTGGCTCAAAAACCCGTAGGAATATAATAGACTATTTCAGTTGGAAGGGACCTGCAACGATCATCTAGTCCAACTGCCTGACCAACTCAGGGCTGACCAGAAGTTAAAACGTATTGTTAAGGGCGTTGTCCAAATGCCTCTTAAACACTGACAGGCTTGGGGCATCGACCGCCTCTCTAGGGAGCCTGTTCCAGGGTTTCGCCACCCTCTCTGTGAAGAAATGCTTCCTAATGTCCAGTCTAAACCTCCCCTGGTGCAGCTTTGAACCATTCCCACACGTTCTATCACTGGATCCCAGGGAGAAGAGCCCAGCACCTCCCTCCGCACTTCCCCTCCTCAGGAAGCTCTCGAGAGCAGTGAGGTCGCCCCTCAGCCTCCTTCTCTCCAGGCTAGAGAAGCCCAGTGTCCTTAGCTGCTCCTTAGAGAACATCCCTTCCAGCCCTGTCATCAGCTTTGTTGCCCTCCTCTGGACGCATTCAAGGACCTTCATCTCCTTCTTAAATCACGAGACCCAGAATGGTACCAGAGTATTATTCAGTGAATTGATTTATGTTCCTATAATGCTGTGGTTTTACAAACCCTCTCAAGGAGGCGTAAGCTTGTGCTAACATCAGAAGACATCCAGCCTTCCTCTACCTGCTCGCTTTTTCCTGTGTTGCACGCTGCACTCTGTCAGCACAAAAATTTGGACATCCACATAGTAAAACATATGGAGGGAACTGATCTGGGAAGAGAATTAATGCTGTTTGACCTTTTTCTTTTCTTTTCCTTTTATTAACTGGGTTAGCTCTCAGCTGGATCCATTCTGATCCAGGCCACCCTGCACTGGTGCCAGCACAAGGGAGAAGGGGGACAGTACTGCATCTTTCAGTGCTGGTGTCAGTTTATGCTGATTTAAACTACTCCTTGAGCTACAAAGTACAGAATCCTAATCTGTGCTCATCTCTGGAATAACATTTTTGCATGCACGGGGCCCGATTTGGCACTGATATCACCTCTCTCTGGAGTGACGGGCAGGTTCCTCTCATCCTCAGCATTATCTCCCCTGGACAGAGAACCGAACATCACTTCCACCAAGAGACACAATGAGGTCATAACTTGCCAAACAAACATCCACAGGTGACTTCATGAAGCTATCTATTAATACCTTCCTAGGCACAATACCAAACTCTGTAAAGGGTTTGTTAACATTTAGTGAAGAAGCCCAGAGACAACAAAGGGATGGAAGTTAAAACCAATTATCATCGTAGAATGGTTTGGGTTGGAAGGGACCTTAAAGATCATCTAGTTCCAACCCCCCTGCCATGGGCAGGGACACCTTCCCCTAGACCAGGTTGCTCCAAGCCCCATCCAACCTGGCCTTGAACACTTCCAGGGTTGGGACATCCACAACTTCTCTGGGCAACCTGTGCCAGTGCCTCACAACCCTCACAGTGAGGAATTTCTTCCTAATATCTAATCTAAATCTACCCTTCAAACTAGAGACAGGACTCCCTTTTTATCCATTACTTTAGATGGGGAGATAGAAAGTATACTGTTTAGAGGTAACCACAAAGGGAAATTTTGGTTCTCCATCCCTTGATGTCAATTTTACGAAGCAAGCAGTTGAAGTTTTCTAGCCTATACTAGAAGGTAACATAAATGATTTAAGATCCTTTTTGACTTTTGCATTTATGAAAGCTGTAATGAACAAAAATCCAAGATTATTCTGTAGATCTCGGAAAAATCTCAGAGTTTCCAAGGAACACAATATTGGCATTAGATGTAGTCACATCACTGTATACTTTGCTAATTATGAAAACTACAAAAAAAAAATTTTTTTTTTTTTAACTCGGTAAACCATTTTGCTCTAAAAGGCAAATTTGTATTCTGAAGCTTGAATTACATAGACCTCATCCACATTTTGAATTTTAATTTAAGGCTTATGGACATAGCAGATGGAGGTTCATATCCATACCTACATAATGCTAAATATGGTTATCAGTAAACACGATACAACAATCGTATTTTCAGCGGTCATTGGTAAAGTTGCCACAAGCAACGGAATATATTGTCAAAAAGTGTTTCTATGTAAACATGAACAGCTAAGGCAGAGTAGAAGTGGGTAGCATGCTCAAAGCTGTTTTCAAATACCAAGACGAGGCAGCTACAGATAGCATTGCATTTCAGATAGCCACATGACTGCCCAACTTAATTCCCTAGTAAAAGTCAAAGTTTCAGAGTAGGTAGTGTGTGCAAAGTACCTTGCTTGCACTGACATTGTCTCCATGAAACTATCCCTGTGCAAAGTAGATATAAAAACATTATTTAAGACATAAATCCCAAAGGTGTTAAAGAGTATGATGAGTGAATTTCTCTGAGACTGCGTTTGATATTGTCTGAAGTACGAAAGCAGAAGCTCAGTCATCTGCATGAGGATGGGATTACGGCCACGGAATATATTTTACTTCTCTCACAAGTCACTGACTGGGAGCACTGTGTCCTTCATAGCCACCATTCAATATCTTGAATACACGCAATAGTATTGCACACTCATGGCAACAAAAACTAAGTTGTCACTAATGCCCATCACTCAAAAGATACTCAGTGGGAGACTATTTGCAACTCCTTAGCATAGATGAATTTGGGGGCAGTGGGGGCAAAGAAATAACATCGTTGTTTTTTTCTGATATATCCTATATTACCCAAAAAGGTGAGGTCAGACCCAAAAGTCTTTCTGTTTGCTTTTGCTACAAAAAAAAAAAAAAAAAAAAAAAATCTATTTACAAAAAGAAAAGGGACAGCTGAGGAGAATAATCCACTACATGAACTTCTATATTCTGCCTTAAGCCTATTTTTTACATTAGTTTGTAATTGTTTCCAATATATGATTGTTGCATAAATTTATTTTAGAAGATGGTTTCATTTCCAGAGATACAAGTAGGCCCAAATGACATAATTCAGACCAAGCATCTAAATCTTGAACATGCTCAAACAAGGATCTCTCTGAACATTAGGGTTCGCTCTTCCCATTAAAAAAGAGGGGCTCTTACAACCTTTGAAAGGAGATTTCACATGCTCACATTTCTTTTGTGCAGAAGTATTCTCATAAGAGGCTCAGTTCAGAAATCTATTTAAACATGTCAATAACTGTAAGCTTGTGAGTCATTTCACTGAGTCCAAAGGGACCAGACAGTGCTGAATTACCCATGGGCTTACGCACCTTACTGAAACCAGGTCACTTTAATGTGGCTTTGAGAGCCACCCACAACTGAGGTTCCTATAAGAGCGTGGCACTTTCTTCAAAGGCAATGTGCTATTATGGGATTGTAGGAAATTAATTTCACTCTGCCACTCCCATGGGTTGGGTTGCTTTGCCCATTACACCCATTCCACCAGTCCTTAAATAAGTCTTCCTATAGATATCAGGCTACCCACACACATGCATGCACACATCAGTCTGCAGTTACGTTTATATATAGCTCTGGTTTCTCCAAGTTATCCTTACCTCCCTAAAGAAATAAATCACTTGAAAACTTAGGCATTTAAAATGGAGGGAATTTCCAGTTGGCCAATCTGGTTTTGCTCATAGATATTTACATGTGGATCATCACACTACTAAAGTCAAAGTTGCGATAATTCCCAGCTATTGAGTATTTGAGCCACAGTACGCATACAGGTCTAAACACATACTACACAAGTTTGTGAGTACTCCGAGTACTGTGATGACTTTTTTCCATGGGCAATTAAAAGCATTAAAAATGTTTCAGAGTATGTCTAGAACAGGGTGAGACAAATCACCAGAATGATTAATTTGAATATTCATGTTCACAGCTATAGTTCACTGCAGCCATGCTGATCTAAGGAGGGAAGTGGAACAACACTTAGAGAAAAATCGCATCCTTCATTGGAAAACATCTAATTTAGAACAGATAATGCAGGTAGAAGCAATTCTCAGGAATACAGAGTCTTCTTTGTGTCTTAGTTCTCAGGATTTACATAAAATAGGAAAATTCAAGTAGTATCTCACCTAGGAAGCGTGGTCATGATGCAGATGTAACTTGGTAACTTGTACTGATGACACAATATTTGTGAACAAATGAATTATGTCCTTAACCAAGATACTGCAGATAAGGATACTAAAAGTATCTGATGGTAGGGGTCTTCTGCACAAGGACATGAGAGCTTAACAGTTATAGATGCATAGGAAATCTATCTTGTGTTTAAACATTACTGAAATAATATCATCCTGCAGCACAGCCTTGATCAAGCTGCTGTTGTCTGATTACTGGATGGTCTTTCCTACTCCTTTGAAATTCCTTTGCTGGAGAGATTAGCTCCCTATAGATCTATGCAGGAGACAGCAATACTCCTGGCCATGTGAAGCCCTATGGTTAAGTATAACAAAATTCACGGTGATAGATTAAGGAAACACAACAACAAGAAGCAAGCCCACAAATCATTCCTAAATGGCACAGGTAGAAGCTCCAATGGCTTCACCGTGCGCTTTAAAGGAGATGGTGACGTTCAGACCAAGGCCAGTACCGTGTGATGTCCTCCTTGGCTTTCCTTCGGCCGAAACGAGCCACAGTGCTCACCTGTGGTGCCACAGCAGTCTCGATAAAAATCCTCTGTAAGAAAAAAAAAACAAAACCAAAACGTATTTTTATATCAGTGCATAAGTCAAAGCTCTGGAAGGGAAGGAGCTGGGTTTTGTTCCTGCTCCCACTGGGATCCTGCATGACTCCAGGCAGGTCATTTTTTCCCCTCCATCCTAGTTATAAATAGGTGGTTAATTCTCTCCTATCTTCCAGAAGTGTTAGGATAATAAAGGCAGATAAAACTTCAGATACTGTGGTGCTGGAAATAAAAATTGTATAGATACGAAGCGGGAGGAAAAAAGTAGAAATAAAGAAATAACGGACACAAGAAGAATGACAGTGAAAGGTATTTTAAACACCCCAGGATATGTTCATTGGAAAAGACAAGGAAGTTCGTTTTCTTGCATGGGCATGGTTGTGGATTGAGAATGAGGCCCAGGGATCCAAAGTACTCATGTTTTCTAAGCAGTGTTTACTCAAGTAGCGTGTCCCTCAGACTTCAAAAAGCAGTGACCTGTGGAGTGAACAAAAACGTACTCCCGCATCATAGGAAGCAGTGATGCGATGGAAATAAAGGTCTGTATCACACTTCTTAATGTACAACACATGGAGGATAAGCCAAAAATACACTTAATGATTATTGCACTTTTTTTTTTTCAGTTACTTCCACTTCCCCTCAGCAAAAGGCAGTCAAATGTACTTAAAATCACAGTACAGGCAGGATCTGCTCTTAGGTGTTATAGTTGTAGATCTACAATATACACATATACACTGTCACAGCTTTCAGCCTGTGTGTTTGTGTATATACCTAGGGATATCGTTCTATTTTTTACTTTCTGTATATACACACACGCATAGGTGTATATATGCTGAGCATTTGTAGTGGGTGAGATATTTACAGGTATTTACGTCATAGTGAAACTGCATAAAATACAACTGCTGGGTATGTCACGTGTGTGCACACATGCAGTATAAACAGTTCAAATTGTCTCCACATATTCCATATATGTGACACATGTATGAGCCCATAAACATATTAAAATAAAAACATACCTCTAAAGATGGTTACTGTGGTTTTCTTTGTTGTTCAATTTTTTTTTAATTTTGGCTCACTGAAATGGGTTTCCAAATAGCTTTGCTGAAATAATGAAGACTTGGACATTGTTTTTGGAGATGAATAAAACAGTAATTACCTTGGCCAAAAAAAACAGCACAATAAAAAGAATGAACAATAATATTCTACATTTAAGAAATGGAAGGGAGAAGGAACTCAAGTTTGTTATTTAGTCATGACATGCTCTTTTTATATTTTATTTGTAAGGCTCTGAATGCTCTTTTCTTTCTATACCAGTGAGCTCATTACTTTAATTCCTCATAGATTTCTCTGAACAATTTTTGCTAAGTAAAAACACAATGTAATTCTTCAATGGCTGTAACAGTAAGAAGCTGCTCAAATTAAAGATCAATAAAAAGTACAGAAAAAAATCTGTATGAAAATAAATAAATAAAGGCAAAGATGGCAAATGCTTGCAATTAGACAGGATGAAAAATCTAAAAAGAAATTAAATTTAGTTGTAATGCATTTCCCATTCTTTTCTTCATGAAAATTACTACTGAAGTGGGTTTTTTTTCTGTAATTTAAATGTTAAGCTGCCAGATGTGCGTCTCATGCTTGAAGAGTTGAAGCTTTGCATTATTTAGCATATTAAGATTCACAGAATTTAAAAAAGGGCTCCTTTATTGCCTGGAGGTTCTAATTAAGTAAACCTTAGCCTGGTACATTTAAAACTTGCAATACAAGAGATTTTGCTTCCTTTTTTTTCTCTGCAGCCAAGTCTCATCAATATAATAAATATGGAAAATACTTAAGATGATATAATTTTTCTTTGGCTTGAGGAATTAAACCTATCTATTATTTTAAGAAGTTTTTAATAGAGGCCAGCAATCAGAAAGACATTTAAAGACTCCAGTCTACTTTTTAATCATAGGAGTTGCTCTTAGTTAGTGGGGGGAAACGTGTCTTATAAAATTGAGCTATGTAGAAATTGTTTCTTCCACATGCACAAAACAAAGCAGTTCTGAGAATGAAACAAGAATCACACAGTTCTTTATTATTAAATTACATTTTACTTTTTTATAACTTGTTATAATTGACCACAGAAAACTAATAAAGAATTAATTAGCTGTGCTATCAGCAATTTGTTCATTGAAGGAGTTGGGATAGCTGCATCAGAAACTGTAATAACATAGAAATTCCTTTGACATACAGTACCTATAAATCATACCTTAAATACAGTTATTTTTGCCATTTTAGAAAATGTCAAAGGTGTCAACTTCGTCCAGATATAGCACTTAGCAGTGACTATTTTAGCAAATTGACGCAAAATACATTTTGTTCCCTGACAGGGGAACATAATACCATCCATGATAAAAATGAACAATTTGAGGAGGAAAAAATAGCACCAAGTAAGAATGATTGAAGACAGGTATCATAGCTATGATAAAGGGGTAAACTCTCTCTTAATAGGTTTATTTGGAAGTCAACAAACATATACATAAGAGCAGGAAAATATGATTACACCAGGGCCTGGAAAAGACAACAAAATTCTTAATCCAATGCTATAAATCTGTGATCAGGTATTAATAAGAAGTCCAGCAGAATAGTTTTAGTGCTGTACATTTGTATAAGACAAATAGGAAAAAATGGGTGGCATTTTTTCCCACTGTTGTGGAATGGGCAGGATAACAGTAATGCCTGGATTTGGGAAAGTATAGTGAGATGAAGTTTGTTTCCACCCTTGAAAATGCTGAGAGCAGTCTCATTTCTTGGTGATATTAAGTCCAAACAAAACAGTTCAGATGCTACACAGCTCACACCTGATATGGGATACAAAGATTTACCTGTACCATGTCCCTGAGTTTAGCTGGGACCTACATTTTTAAAACAGGGTGGAAAAAGGTTGGAAACTAAAAATGTTAGTGCTACTCCGTTATCTTTCTCACCATCAGCCTTCTTGGGGCAACAGCTGAGAGTAGTAGCATGACCTTTAATAATGGAGGGTGTCTTATTGTTTCTTAACCCTTGTAGAGTATAAGGTAACCTTTTTATCCTCTACATTCAGTCTGGAAGTTATCCTCTTTAGTTATGTCTTCTGTAACAAGCACTGTGGTGCAACAGGAGTGGATCTGTAGAATGAAACCAGCAATTTGGAGGCCACCACCGAACACTGGGGACCCCACTGTGTGTTGAAGAGTTTATGCCAGGCTAGCTCTGGTCATGGGAATTGATGGCCCATTAATACCTGATACACACACCTAAAGCCATCCTGTTTCTTAGCTTCACCCTAAAGGAGTCCAGTGCTTGTCCTACCGAGATCCCTCTGCAATGCAAACCAGAGAGCAGCAACTGGGGCAGAGCATTCACTTCAAAAGTGCCCTAAAAACCTAAATGCTACTGTAGATATACCCTTTGTGAGCTGGAATTAGAGAGGGGTGGGAAACAGATTCTCTGCGATGTGAAACTTTCAGAGGCGGCAGATAGAGCTGATATCGTGAAATTTTGATGGGTGGGCAGGAAGAGAAATGTTAAAAATTTTTTTTTAAATATGGACAAAATGTAACAGGACAGCTAGGAAATTACATTGGTTTGGTGGGAAATACTTCTGACTTATATGGAGACAAAGTAGATAAGGATGAAGTGAACTCCCTTCTGATGGCTGCAACCTCTCTTTCAGGAGGAAAGGATTTTAGAGTTGTGCCATCCAGAGGTGGGGCAGCAGACAAAGAAATCACCAGCCTGGTTAAATTACAGCAGGAAAACTGCAAATAACATGAAAATCCTATCTGGACTCCCTCCCTAGTAATACCGTGGCCTGTGGGAAATCAAACAGTGTGGTAAGAGTCAGAAAAGAGAAGAGTTTGGGTTACGTGGATTGCACAACTGTAAGTGGGAGCTGAATTTGATCCTATCTGCAAGAATCAACCCAGTCATTTACACAGTCCCACTCGGAAGAGGAAAAGGCCCGCAGAGAAAGAGAAGGTTCAGCCGTCTGAGGCTGCAAAATGAAAAAATGAAGGGCAAGCAATCTTCAATTTAAAGCATCACTTTGTTCCCTTTAAAGTGGCACCAATGAGGAACTAGCAATGAGAACAGCTTTAGGATTTTTGGTTTAGGTAATTATTTTTGCATATGACTGTTATGTAGAAGCAAACAGCATGTCAGAAGGAGAAGAACCTCATTGCAGTATAATAAGAGATATTGCAAGGTAGGCTCACTGGTTTGCATGAAATTGTTTCAGAAGTGGCTGTGAGCATAAATACAATCCTCTCAACAAAACCATTTCTCACCCACACAAAGGAAAAACTTTGTCTCCAAAGGTAGTGATAAACTCAGGATGAAGTTGTCTCTGTGTTTGGTTTTTTGATATGGAGGGGACATCTTAATGTGTTCTGAATATATTTCTGAGTGTTACCTGCTGGTGCCCTATCTCCTCGGTTAGCCTGCTGCCATCTTTGCTTAGGTATTATTCTGAAACTTTTTTCAGACAGAAATTATTTTTGATGTCACAAAATGACACAATTCACTCCCAATGTTTTTCCAGAGATGCAGAGAGGGTTTTGAATTTAAGATCTTTAATATGATCTATATTTAATATTCAATTTTCAATATTCAGTTTATTCTAGAAGACAGACATTGAGTGAAAGAATTCTTCTGAGCTGGCAGGTTTGACAATCAGGGGCTAAAATTTTGTCCTGGGTGTGCCATAGAAAGGTGATAGAGCAGAGGGTTGAAGAAACAACAGAAGTGGTGTCAAACCCCCAAAATGGGCAGAAGGCAAGCTGCTTGTAACAGGCTGACTAACAATATTTATGAGAATATTTTATGTGTTTCCAGGGTTTTTACTGCAGTGCATGCATAACTGGGGGCTTTGAAAAAAAGAAATCAGGCTTCATATGAGAGGAAGGCTGGAGAACAGCTGCCTGCTGGGATGAGCGTTGGTGGGGAGGAAAATGCAGGCACTGCTGAAGCTCCAAATTAAACATCAGTTACAGTATAAATCCTAGTTTATAGGTGGTTCTGCAGAAATTATCTGGGGAATTCAAAATGAAGCTTTTTTCCCCCTCTCTGATTGCGAGTGCAGATATTAAGTTTAGTGGTTACATTACTGACAATGTTCTATCACAGAAAATCTGCTTTAATATCAGGCCTTTTGAAACCAAAGTTTTGCATTAAATTAACATGTAATAGATTTAGCAAGTACCAGAAATTGAGCTCATCAAGACAAACTTCTGTTGTCTTGTGAATAAAGATAAGCAAAAATGTTTTTCACCTAATTCAAATCCATCAATGCTTTTCGACATCTGCTTGTAGTTCAGGTAGACTCCCTGTTATACTAGTTCTGTTTCTAAAATCCTCAGTAGATGACAGTATTATCTCTTACAGTATACTGAGTCAGATCCTCTGATGATGCAAAACACTGCCCTTTAAATCTAACCGTGCTTTGATAAAAGTTGTAGTAATTCAGTACCTTTCAAAATCAGGCCACTTCTCTAGCTGTATTGTTTCAGAGTATTTGTAAGAGACCCTCTTGAATTGAAAATATGGATTCTAAAATGCTTTATTTGGCATTGGATCTCTGCCAAACTCCACATAACTAATTTGAATAAAAATTCAACATGGTATTTTCAGACCTAGATAAGCATTATTGATGGGGGTAAAGGGAAGAGGGGAGAAGGAATCGCTGTGTACCTGCACAACTAATAACTGGGTTTTGAGACATATATTCTAAAGATGGAAACATCCAAATGTCGGCAAGGAAAAGAAATCAGCAAAAAAATTAAAAAGCAGCCAAAAGCAAATGTCAAATACCATTAAACTTTATTTAAAACAATTTTGTTCATGCAGGTTAATCATGTTTTAAATAGTGTGAGTATTCTAAGCTGCTTTGCACAACTAATTTTGGACAAACGAATTAAATGCACTTCAAAGTAGATTCCACTAACATATAAGTTGTAAAAAAATTTCTAAGCTGGGGCTGTGATTACCTTCTTGGAAGGACCAACATCTAGAAAAGACATGTTAATGAAGTGTTGGTCTTATTAGGAGGAGGTGTATTGAGAACCCTTCAAACATTGGAAATTTTTATTACCTTTTTTCTCTAACATACTTAACCTTTTGTCACCAACACCATTTAAAAAAAACTGACACCAGCTCCGTATTCTACTTCTTATGCATCTATGATGGTCAACATTGATACTCAGTGTTTATGAATCCTTACCAAGCAATGCCATACTAGCTCCTACCTCTATTTGTGCCTGCTTAACATGAGATATTCAATATACCTATAATAGCAGATACATAGTCCCAGCCTTCCTGGGCAGTCAACAGAGAAGAACAGCTCCGAATAAATGTTTTTTGAACTACATTTCATGGGTTGCTGTAAAAGGAAAGCTGGCATGTCAGTTGGCTTCAAATCAGCTTCCAAAATTCTACTGCATAATTTCAGGGAGCCCACAGACTTGAAGGTGACTACAAACTACTGTTTACACAGATAAGTGGTAGCTATCAGACCTCAGGTAGGTCTTACCTATCTCTAACCCAATATTTTTCAATTCAATGTCTAAACATGACCTCCTGGTACAGAGGAGGTACTCTTTCCCTTCAAAAGGAGGGATTAATTTATTTTCACTTGCACTTTCAGCTCTCTCTACACACCAAGGGCATGAGAATCGTCCTTTCCCTAAAATGAAAGCTGACCCTCACCTTGTTTGTGATGGGTGGGAGAGTCATGAGTGCTGGGAGTCTCAGGTCAGTTCCTGATGCCCTCTCCTCTACCTCAGCTACTCAATCTACCTATTTATCACTACCCAGGTTATTAAGTGGAGATGGTTGTCTGTAACCTTGGTACCGTGAGATCCCTGTCCTGTGGTAAATCTGCCTCTGGCCATCATGGTGGTATCTGAGTTTAGAATGGAACCTCGGGGTTGTGTTACTCAGTTCTCAGACATGTACATTTTACCTGGGTTTTTTCTAAAAACAAAACACAACACAAAAAACCCCCAAAGAAACCCCCAAAAAAACAACCAAAACAAAACCAAAACAGTGAAAATTGCAAGGCTTTGCCTTCAAAAGAAACCTCACATCACAGAAGCAAATGCTACCTGATGTTAATACAGACAGGCACTCTCACGTAATTTAGCTCGGCGTAATTAACAAAGGATATTGCTATTAACATGCTTCAGGAAGAAAAAATACTTCCCAAGCACCTAACAGCAACATGTTGTGATCCATGGATATAAATGACCAAATAAAATGAAAGGATGTAAAAATGTCACGGAAACACCAGCCGTAATCTAATGTTGTCAGTGCACTCCACACACACCTTGTAATTACTAACACATTTGGCCCGCTAATACTTTTTAGGCAGAGAAGCCCACCACTTCTGTACTTTTTTCGCCTAAGCTGCTTTTGATCCCTCACGATTGATTTAAACTCTTCCATCGCTTCCTCTGCCTAGTGAAATAATGATGAGATGCTATCACAGGGCAAGGGGGAAGGGAGATGAGGGTATTTACACACATGCCAAGCAGATCTGTTTGCAAACTTTCAGTAAATTAAATAACGCAATAAAAGTCCTAACCTGCTGGAAGCATTTTAAGCTCTTCTCTTTTCCTCCCAACTTCTTCTGACACACACGCTTCTCCTCCTTTTGCAGCATTAAACTGCTTTTCCACTTCCTTTACAACAGTGGGAATACTTCCCTTATGGGTGTCAGGATCTTTCGGGGAGGTCAGAGGTTGCCCTGCAGAGGAAATGACAAGCTGTGAAATGTAAAAGAACAATTCCTTCCACATGTTTCCTTGCTCCAGGAGCAGTAAGGGGTTGTCGGCTAGCATCACGACGGGATGGGCCAGGCCTTTGCCTAGCAGTCCTGTCAAAACTAATTTACAATTAAAGACCTGCACAACTGTTTAAAGCTTTACAACTCCACTGAGTTTCAAGGACAGATGAAGCCAAGTGGCACAAACCAACAGCCACGCAGGCAGACGAAAAATTGCCCTAAATTCTACAGTAACCAGATAAATTGCATACCTGATAATGTTCCTTCTATATAATATTTACTTCCATTGTAAGCTCATAGTTTTAGAACTGAAAAAATTTCAGCTGCTCTAACTTTTCTTCTGGTTGATGCGTGGGGCTCATGAACCACATGCGCTGCTGTTAGACAGCAAACCTGGGAGCGGAATAAAGCTTAGGAAAATAAATGAGCTATTTGTTCATTGTAAGAAAATAAGCGTCCTTAAAACCACACTCAAACAGCTGAGTTGCTTTTTTCTTTACACTCCCATAGTAGAGCAGGGGGGAATGAGGGACAAGCAAACTTTACGGAAAGAAAATGTTACAGACACATAGAAAATCTGCATGTAGATGTTTAGCCCAAAGACAGCTGAAGTAGTGGGAGTCTTTCTACGTGACAAATCTACCCCAGCAAAGGAGTGGCAACAAACATCTCTGCTAGCCCACATACAAGGAGCAGTGTAGTCACATTAACACAACACCATACCCAGGCTAATATAACCTGTGTCACAGCTCTACTATAGCAAAATCGTCCTGCTGCTGGGACCAAACTAGCCTGGCTACCTTCGAACGCTTTCCTTGAAAATCCTGGCTGATAACACCTCTCCTCCAACACAGCCAGGCTAAGCAAAACTCCTGTCTTGATATCACACTGTAGTGCTTGGACTAACTTCTGCTTAAAAAAATGTACAGTTGCCTGTAACTGTTTAGGTACAGGTAGTGATTTCTGCTGTAATTTGACCAAAAACTGCACACAACTTGGCACTAATAAAAAATGACTCTTTCAGTATCTTAATCCTCCTCAGCCACTCTTCCACCTTCTTTCTTGTAAGCACCCTTTTTAGGTCTTGAGTGCTCATCATTATACGCTACAACAGTGCTGACCATAACTTCAGGACTTTAAACTGGCCAATATTAAAGAGGTGTGAGTAAGTCACTAGAATGAAAAAGGTTTTCCTTTGGTTCTACAAACTATGGAGGATAAAATCATCCCTGGGTTTTCTACTTGCCTATTTTATTTGATCACCATTTCTAATGGGAACAAATAGGTGTCAAGTCAGAGGAACAGCACAGACAGAAGAGAAAGCATTTGGAAGAACGTTCCCAACAAGTGCAGAGTAACACTTCCCAAATGAGCCTGAGTCTGACCTAAAAGTGTTTGAACTGGAGAACAAATATACAAGTGCTGTCCAGCTACTTTTCTGAGGATGAAAGAGCTGCCACTTTCAAGAAAGACTGAGTTACACTGACATTTTGCACATGTGAATCCCTTCTTCTATAAAGTCAAAGGGGATCTTGCTGTGGATTTCACAGTGAGAAAGAGTGTTCTCTTCAAGAATTTATATATTTAGTGTTTTATATGGAGATTCATATTTCTGAAGTTTTCATCCATTTAGAACACTGGGTTACTTAGATCCAAGCCTATCAAGGCAATGTTTCTGGTAGTTGCATCAAATTTTCCTACCTATACTACTTCTATTAGAGTTGTTACCACCTTCCACACAACAATGGCTAATAAATTCCATGGAGAAATTGTCATTTATTTACTGACAGGCAGTGTGCATCCCTTAATGGGGCAACAGATCAACAACAGAGGCTTTTCTTAAAAAAAGCAAAGCATGCTGGTTGTGGTTCTTCTTCCATGAACCTCTTATGGAATACCACTTCAAAAGAATGGAAAGAAGATATGATTTGGACTAAAAGACACACTAGATCTGATAATGTGCATCTGTGACCTACAAAGGAAGTAAAATGGGAGGTATTAGGTTGCATCCCCTGCATTGTACTCTGGAAAAGAGATCCTGTGCAGCAGGGAAGAGCCCAGCCCAACACAGAGCTGTGGTTTAAAAGAATAGTGTAGCCTGGAGTTAATGGAAATAATATGAAGGTTCTGTCTTAAACTTCTAAAACCAAGACAAATTTGAAGCGAAGGTTAAAACACCATCTCCTAACCTGCTCTATTTTGCTTATATGTTGCAGCACCACATATGGTATTGATATGTAAGATCACTCACTATTTAGACTACTGCAGTAGAGTGAGTTACAGAGCACCAGTCTTCATTTAGACTGTTCTTGCTTTCTCTGGTTTGTGTCTCAACCTTAACGTCACTTTAACACAGCCTTTTTTTCCCCCCTGCTTTTGGTGGTTTAACAGATATAATATAGTATTTATAGAGCATATCAATGTGCGACAGCTTGCCACAGATCATAAACACATTTTTCTGTTGGAAATGTTGAAATCGTGATTTTCACCACGTGATCTCCAGTTCCCTAAGGTTTGCTCCTTTAATTGTAAATAGCCAGAAAGTCATCAAGCTAGTGTTTAATAAACTTTTAATTTGAAATGGATTACCACATGTTGTGTTTGTTTACCCATTATTAAATCTCTTAGCAACATATCACCAGCAGAAACAGCATACTGTAGCACTGCATAGATACATTAAAAAACAAACCCATGGGGGATATTAGCAGCTAATAATATCTTTAAAGAAGGCTCCAAGAAAAATAAATAAATATAAACAATATCAAAAATTACTCCCAGAAATTTTGTTAGTGCAAATCTGCTTGGCATGGAAATTGCAGATCTTCCATGATCAGCTTATCAGCCTATTTCAGAGGTCTGCACGCAAAATAGGACATACACTAATGCTCTTTCTCAGTTCTTATAAATACATCTTTCTGGACTTCTCGAACTGAGTATCACAAGTTTTCCTGTGTGTTTCCAGAAGTGTGACCTATTTAGTTGCAGCCTCTATGTGTCGGTGTGCATGTGAAGACTGATGGTAGGACCAAACAAAGGTAAGGACAAGTTTGATTTATTAAGAGCTTGTCCATAACTCTTCACTGTTGAAAAAAATTGGCTGCAACTCCACCTTTTGGATCTGCTATTCATGGTTTTGTGCTGCATCTAGAAGCACCTTAGCAGATATGTAGAAGATATATGGCAACAAAAAAGACCTTACTTCTCCGTACAATGTATGTTTACACCTCCATGCTTCTGGTATCAGGGTGGTTATATAAAAGCCTTTTGAGCACAGTGCAGTTGCTGCTTAGCCTAAAAGTGTCACAGGGCAAACCTCATTTTCTTTATCTCCTAAACTATCACCCACTATCTGAAAAATACTTCTACTAGCCTCTTTTCATGTTATACTTCCAACCTGAGCTGCCCATTTGCCACGATAAATAATTATTGCTTATCTGCTCTCTTTCTTTCCTTCCAATATCCTCCTCTTTCTCCTCCCACGTCTTCCACCGTGCATCCCTGCTGCTATTCCCAAATGCTCAAGGAACCTCAGTCCTGAAGAACTAAATCTCTGTTTTAGATCTGCACATAATATTCACACAGACACTACAACCTGTGGGTTGGCTGCATCCTCCAGTTTGTTAAACAAGAGTGAATATAGGAATGTCTGTATACCAAACAAGAATTCTTCTTGTTCATGGCAGTCAGATCCCACATGCTGAAAAAGAAAATCCAACGGACAGTATCCTACCATTCCTCTCATTCCTGGATTTCTAACAGAAGAGGAGCAATTTCTGAGTCCATTGCAATACGGTCAATTATGCATTCAATGTAGCTGCATCGGGAGACTCACAGAAGCCAGGGAGGATGCTCAGTCTAAAAGCAACATTCAGCAATTTTTTAAGAAAGCTTCTGGGGAGGTCTGCTGTGCATAAGCAAATGATAATTTGTCTTTCCTGTGCGTTACCACTTGATTGAATCTTAATGGAATTTCATAGGAGTAGCATAAGGCATGCCTTTGATGCCAGAACTATCTCCCTGCCAAATTTGAAGTCCCTGTTCTAGCCTAGGGACATGCTAGAGTCCTTCCAGAAATAACTAGACAAAAAAGTATCTTTTCTTTTTTATTTCTACCTGTAAGCTTGGTGTCATAAGCAGCTGAACTGTTATTGCTGCGACTTTCCAAGCATTATTCAGCCTCAAGGACAGGCCAGCATGGAAAATTTCATCCTCAGCAATGAGGCTGGTTTAAATTGCTCACAGTTGAAAACAAAGTTAAGCAATATTAATAAAAAGAATCACAGTATTCCTGCTATAACACATGTTGGACCAATATCTGAATGAGGAAAATCTAGCTTAACAAGAACAATAATGACTAGCCAACATTGAAATGAAAATAGGGGTTACTCCAACGAAAGCCTGAATATAAACATGAAAGCTTGAATCCATCACCTTGTGGTCCAGACTGTTCAACCTTCTCTGAGACACCATTCTTTTCAGCAACGCTTGAATACATGAGAAGTTCAGGTGGGAGATGAAGGTGCATATCACACTTATTTTGCTTATCTGAATCCTGTGGTAGTTTAATTATCTATTAAGAAAAAAAAATACATGCACATTAGCAGTTCAGTATTCCACAAAGCCAGAACACACTTATTTGTACACTATTTGTGAACCCTAGAAGTCCAAGATGCTGCTATGAGGCTTTTAGGAAGTTCTTGTTCCTCTGTACTCCATTTACGACAGTTTTCTCTCCTATCAGTTTCCCAGGTATGTCTTCCCCATGCTGACAGACTAAAGCAGACATCCCAGTAAATGAGGGTGACTCACAATCCAGATTCAGAATCACCTGGGAAAATATATATTCCCCGGATCATTAAATCATCCCACGTTGTACGTTGAGTTGAAAGACTAATTTTGCAGTTTTGGAGTCTTCCCCACCCCACTTCATCCAATTTTGACTCTTCCGTTATTTTTTTACCATAGCTCTACTAATGTTTTCTGACATTCTCTTTCTTAGCATATCTTAGGTATATTTTTGTTATAAATTCTTATATCTCTACACGATTCTGAAGTTATCTACAATTTTTTTTACTCTTAGTAGATGCAAGAAAGAAAATTGCCTGAAAGCCATCACTACAAGAAAATTAATAACTACATTTTCTATTAAGTAAACTCACGTGTTAAAATTAAGGTGCTTTCAGAATTTGTCTCTTTTGGTAAGTGTTTTTTCCTGAGCCAGATATGACTATTAAAAGAGGTATAAGGTTGAGGTCTTGTTAAGATTCTGAATGAGGGAAAGTATCTCAGTTACAGTAACACCCTTAATTTGCCAGTCCAGAAACAAAGCTTTCACTGAAGAAGAGTTCTTAACTCAGGCCTATTTTCACCAAAGAGATACATGTCACATCTGAATTATGTCCAAATCTGACACAAAAGTGTCACATCTGAATTATGTCCAAAAACTATTCAAAAGTAAGGTTCCTACCACAACAAAGCTTTGCTCGCTAGCTGGGGATCCCAGACATACAAATGGAATATCATAAACAACATTATTTTATTTTGTAACCATGTGAAAGCACCTCTGAGACTCACTAAAACTGTGGAGGAAGTTAACATGTACTGGCAGCAGGCTCAAATTCAGAATTTCAATTTTTGATCCAATTACTCAGCACCCCAAACAATATTTTGATATTTGAAATAATCCTAAAATTTGGCTGTAAAAAACCCACTAATTTCACATAAAAGTTGGAGATGCATGTGATTTTCATTTTCCTTATATGCCTACTGGGTAGGCTGATAAACTGCTTTTTGGAAAGATGGTATTAGTTTTAAGGCTAACAGAAGGAAAGTGGAATCTGTTCTGAGGAACAGTGAGTAAACCAACAGGCCTAATTTTTTTAAATACAAACCTGAAAGTAGAGATTGCATAACCAATGATCCAAGTCTTGAGAAATAAAATTTTCAATTTTCTTGAATCGGTCAATTTTGGAGTTGTAATGGCCTCTGAGGAAGGGACATTTAAATTTTCCCTCCAAAGCATTAAAATTGTTGTCACACAAGGGAAAAGCTCCCCATCCCACTTCTCGATCAATCCAAGTACGGGTCCCACGAAGAAGGAAGAGTTCAAAGAGGAGGACCATGCCTGGCTTCACAGCTTTTCTAGGTGGTAGAACCTAGCAAAGGAGCAAAAGAGAAGATTTATTAGTTATAAAAACATCACAAGGGAACCAGCTTTCTTTTATCATATAAAGCTATACAAAACTTCATACCTTTGAACCAATTTTGCATGCTAAAGCAATTAACAACTCTTCTCTTTCCACCAAACCATGTATTTGAACAATTTTCCACTCCAACAGAAAACGCTGCGCTTTTTTTTTCATGCTGATTTTGTGATTTCTTTTTTTCCCTTGGCTTTCTGAAAGTGTTCATGTTCTGTCTTTATTTACCAGTGGTGGAAAAATATTGCCACTGGAAAACTTTAAGACAGAGTAACAAACCAACTTGGGAATCTGAGGTGTCCCTGTGAGGGCTTACTGAGATTCACCACTGGGTTCTTCTTGCAACAACTTTGGAAAGTTCATCCAAATACCCATTGAGAGCACTTGCAGGCTTGCTCCTCACTGAGTCATAAATTCTTCTCCACCCAGTTCTGGGAATGGTATTGGTACACAATAGCCTTCCTCCTTCAAATTAAAGTAGGGAAACCCTTTCTTGCAAAGTACATGAACTTCAAGGTAGGGTCAGAAAGGATTTTGAGGTGGTAAACTCTCAGCATACCAAAGACTGGCAAATACTGTTTATACTTTTCATAAGATAGCGAGAGATCATCTTCTGAGCAGCTTGGAGGTGTGGACGAGGGTTACCAATGCCTTAAGGCCCTGGAGCAATTGTGTTCCCATAGCAAAGACTTGAAAATCAGGGGTGAAGAAACTCCCTGAAGTAATGAATTTATGTAAATCCCTCTGTAAGGTTTGCTGTGTGAAACAATGCAAGGTCATGAAGAAGAGGGTAGAGAAAGAAGCAGGGTAAAGACAAAGAAAAAGAAATCTGGTCCTACGCCACAATTTTAACTGTTTTCTTTAATTAATGTGAGGGTTGGCCCAGGTCCTGTTGAACAGCTCTAATACATTCAAAAGGGCAAATAAAACAAAAACCATACAAAAGCTAGAACATAGAAGGTGACTGCTATCATACCCTGGGCTAACAGCTCTGAAGGGTAGTCACCTGGGGATAAGGGGAGCAAATACATCAGCTACACCCCTCACACAGCCAAACATGTGCTTCACAACTGCTCCTACACATTCTCCTGGATTATAGAGAACCGGGACTGGCTCATCTCTTAAATAAACTATCTTGCATTCTTCTCTAATAGGGACATTGTTCTGTTGTTTGAATGTTTTCCACCTTTTATTGTTTCCACTTCAGTCCTCAAAGTTCATAGCAGCAAATACCTTGGTACATTTGCCTTGCAGAGACTCCTGCTCAACTTTACCTTGCCTTCCAGCCAAGGTAGATAAGGAGGAGCCTTTTTTCCTTCTCTCCTCCCTGTGAATTAGCATGTACTTGTAGAAAGCCGCAATATTCAAGGGTATCCTCTGACTCCAAGTGTCCTGTAGGATATACCCTCAATACTTTTTGAAACTCAGAATAAGACCTCCAAATAGAAGACATCCATCCAAACTGATCACCCACCATTAAAAACCTAAAATGCCAAAGTCTTCTTAAATTAGCAGGGATTTCCTCAACCAGACAACATTCTGCAGCTGATAACCAGCTACAAGTCTTTACTGCTTCAAATATTTCTGCAAATAAGTAGACACCTTAACGCAGCTCTTTCTCGACTGATATTTTTGAATACAAACATCACATTTTTCTACTCCTACTGAAACAGTAGGCAAGATAATAAGCACAACTCAGGTACAACAAAGCTTTTTTTCTTTTTCTAAAGCAGCTAAGGGATTTACCCATACCTATAACTGCTATGTTAAGAGATGATACATGTTCATAGTTGGGCTGCATTCTATAATTTTTTTGAAGAGGTGAATATAAATTATTATTTTAATAATATGCCTTCCTGTTTCAAGTTATATATTGTGATTAGATAACAGTAAGAGAGAGGAAATAATTTAAGGAAATCTCTTAAAACTATAAATATTGTCATTATTATGTAGGTGTACTTTATATTAATTATGTAAATATATTCTAAGACTTAGTGTAGGCTTAAAATGAAACAGAAGCATCTGTTGAAAAATGCCATAACCCTGTGGCAGCTGCTATTAAACCATTAACAGTATCAGGTTTTATTTAAACCAGATTTACCATTTTCTATAACAGCCCGTGGGAAAGCTAAAAACATTAGGCACAAATTACTGACAAAAGAGATCCTTAATCAAGCCATACATTTCATTTGGCTAGCTGGGTGCTAGATAGTAACCTCTGTGCTACAAATTAAAGGTGGTGGTTACAAGGCTATGATCAAAGACAATTACCTGCATTATTGAACAATCCCAAAGCATAAGCAGCTGAAATCACTGCCGTATCACAACATCCCTTTCCGTTTCTCCCTTGTTTCCCAGACTTACTCTTTTCTTTAGAATAACTCAACAATACGCATCTTCTGCCAGCCTGCTTATAGACAGTGGTCACGCAGTTGGTGTAAGGGCATTTGTAACTATTAACAATTCATTTTTTTCCTGTTCAGTTATTCTTCGTTTGCTTTAAGCTCCCATCCTGGACCTAGATTGCAAACTCACTCTGTGGGACTTGAAGCATCCTTTTGCTTACAGTTACAGGAGCTGAATGTTTAAGCCATGGCATGATCCAAACACATAATGACAAACATGTAATAATAAAAATAAGGATTTTCTCACACACCTGTGTGCTATGAAGGCTGAGGCTGTAAGATTCACTCTGGGAGTCCTCATGCATGAACACTGGGTGTCTGACCCAGGTAGGACAGTGTCACACATCTCAGCGTACATAGACAAATAAAACATACCTACCAAGTAAGAAATTTCTTTCTGTTGAATCCGTACAAAACTCCTGGCCAAATCTCTGCCTGTTATTCTATGCCAGTGCACCAAGCATTCACGCAGGTGCCTGTGGGCTTTCATTTCCATCCTGACAGCCTCCAGGATCGTGATTTATACAGGGGAACTGCTGTTTAGGAAGGGACAGCCAGGCTGAAGCAGAAGAGTTTCAAAAAGGAGGCAGGTCCCCTCAACAACCCATGCTAACACCATTCCCATCACCACACTGAACGCGCAGCTCTGTCACAGCCCACTGTCCCACAGCCGCAGGGTCAGACAGCCCTGGGAGGGAGCTCGGTGTTGTGCCACCTGCCCTTCATTAGTCTCCTCCTAGGCAGCGAGCCTGAGAGCGGGGATTTGGGGCACGGCCAGCACAACCCCTAGGCATAGATGCACAAAGGCATTTAGGCACGTAGCTCCAATTGAAATCCGCACTCCTTGAGTGCCTGCATGCCACTGTGGGTTTGGGCTGCCATGCGCAGGTACAGGGCAGGGAACGGCTCAGGTGTTTAGAGAAGGAAGGAAATCAGTAATTGCTCTCTCTCATAAGAGACTCTGGGCAGTGCCTGGGATGGGCAAGGCACAGGCAGCTCACACTGACCAGTTTGTTTTGATGGACTATTTTCTTCTGAAGAAAAAAAAAAAAATCAGCAGTTATATTTTCCCTGCTGGCACCAAGCTCTTCTGAGGCACTATTTGATGATAGTCCACCAGCCCGCACCAACACTACTGATGTTCAAGGAGAGCATTCTATGTAAATACAGCTTCCTCGGTTTTAATGGGTCTACTCTCTAACGCCTTAGCTCACTGTTTCTCCTTGCTCAGGTAAAATTTTCATTGAGGTCGGTGAGGTATATAGCCTTTTACAATGCTATGAAAGCATCCTGTGCCCACTTTTTACCGGTGTAATTTCTTCTGCAAAGAGAGATGCAGCAGAGAATAAATAATGCTTGCGTGTGCCTGCGCAGGCACAAGTAATTCTTACTCTGCAGTTAACAGTGTTGCATTTAATTGAATTAAATCATAGTGAACTAAAATTATCTCTTGCCACTATTTCTGAATTCAACTGTTTTATATCAGTTTTATTGTAATATATCTTACTTCCCCATATGCCACCATAATTTCAGCAAAGAAATAATTTACTCTAGAGTGAGAACGAATCCTATTTGAATATTTCAATAAACAGATCCAGTGTGAGGATTTGGGGGTTTTTGTCTGACTTACTCTTGGGCTTTAACCTTGTCAGAGAAGAAATAAACTTTGTTTCTATCCTCTGCACCTTCGAATGCTTTCAATTTAGAAGAAAAAGGACCAAAATTACATTACTTAATTCACATAACACAAAAATTTGACCACTAAACATGTACAACTCAAATAGATTAAAGTGAATTGGAATATACAAAGGCAATTCAATATTTACCTATTATATGGAAGAATCTTGCAAAACACCATATAAATTAAAGGCTCATCATTTCTAACTGCAGCAAATGAACCTCACTGGTGTAAAACATAGGTAGAAAACCTTTTAAATAGGAAGCAGATCCCATCAAACTATTTCATTAACAAATAAAAAATTACTTCACTATGTAAAATGAATAGTGCTAGAGATGAGGCTGTTATTGCCAAAATAAGGTGGAGCTTTCATGACCAGATTTCAAGCCCTCCCTATTTACGTGCAAGGCCAACAAACAGGCAAAGGGAAGGGCATTCTTGGGAAGTGTTTGTGTGAGTCTGAAATTTATAAAAGGCCAGAGGGGAGGGAATAGAAACACAGACAGAAGTAAAAATAAAATATCACGTTATTAGGGTTTTCCAAAAGTCCTATCTATCATCAGAATGTCCTGGAGTAGCTGGAAACCTACTTCCCCAGCTTTCCATCACTGCCTGTCTTTGGACAGGTATCTGAATACAAAATAACACACAAATCAAAGGAGGACCGTGCAATGCACTATCATTCATTTCCCCATATATATATATTTTTTTTTCTATTTTCTGAAAAAGAAAACAGACCTTTCAAGCCTGACATAGGTCAAACAACTCCCTGACTCGTCTCCCTACAGCTTGCAGATCTTCTTAAACTTTTATGCAGTACCACCATCTTTCCTATGACCCAGCATCCCAACCTTCCCGATTGCGGGGGAGCCTGGACCAGAATCGGTTGCGGCGCAGCACGCGAGCTCAGGATCGCGGAGGAGCCACACAGAGCGCAGGGCAGCGGTATCTGTAAGCAGGCAATTTATTCACTGTTCTCAGAATTTCTCCTGACACACTGTGCCAAAGCACCCCTGTGCCTTCCCAGAGCCACACTGAGTGCCTCCATGGAAACACCTCCTGCCCTCTCTCCCATGCTACCAGAGCAGCGACAATTCCCCACCGCCTCCCTTTCTTCTAGGAGAGATAACTCGGGGCGTAGTTCACTCCAGCAGCATTGCATGCAGCACAGCTACCTTACACCAGAGGACCAGAATCTGGCCTTTTATCTTCCTAAATACAGGGGGAATAATGTTTGCATTCTGTGAGCTTTAGCCTCTGCATCTGTTGCTAATTGTCCTAGCACATCTGCTGCTAATTCTTTTCTGTTCTTTGACCAGCAGGGAGTAGTAATGTATGGTACAGCCAGCACTAGCCTCCCCAAGCATTTCTGGTGATAGACCGCTGGCCTAGGCAGATTCTGACCTCATCTTGCAAGGGGAGAAATTGTCCTTGTAAGAGGAAGGCAGGAACCCCAGTTCCTTCTCCTGCCACTCCCGTCTCACTTATTTATTCCTGAGATTGATTCCAGCACGGTCAGAGAATGAGTTTCCCGGGATAACGTAGGCGACCGACACAAAACAGCAGAGTTTATTTCTTTTGTGTCAAGAGGACACGTACTTTGCTCAGAAACCACTCGGAGCGAAGGAGTCTCATGAAGACGTGACTCGTTCGGCACGCAGGGCTGAGTCACACAGCAGCACCGCTCTGCCTGCCCTGGGCTCTGGTGCAGGAGCAGGCAGCTTTCCCCTCCTTTTTGCTCCACCAGCTGCTCCATCTCAGGTCTCTTTCCTGATGCTGTTCCAGATTCCCAGTCATGCCTCACGTAGCGCACAGCATCCCCTTCCTCCTTAAGCTTCGGTCCAGCCTGGGACACAGCAACGCTCCCCTTCACCAGGAAAGCTGAGCCAATGTGGAGTTCACACTCCTGCAGTATTTTCCAGATGGTCCAGACCTTGTCAGGCTCTGCTCTCTTTCCAGGGGCTCAGCTAACACCCCTCCAGCAAAGAAACAGGAAGACTGGCTCCTGATAACAAATCCCCTTTTCCTTCTGTGCTCTGATTAAAAATTGCATGGTTCAATAGGATCACTTTTTTTAATTTTGTGGCATGAAGTACTCTTGCCATTTCTGTTGTACAGCTTTGCAACTAACCTGCTCATCCTGAGTTCGCAAATAATTATTTAAGACATTAAATGCTTCAAACCCAGATATTTTAAGGGAAAAAAGTGTCTTCTGAGGACATTCTTCTGGCTCCCACGACTTGTAGATACGAACCCCTTTTCACAGTTCCAGGCTGTCAGCTCTGGTGGGTCATGGAATTGCTCTATTTTATCACTCACAGCATTTTTTGTTGAGGCAGGCATTTACTTTGCCCTTAGTATCCTCTGTTGTTTGGAGTTTACGTGGAGCTAAGGATACAGGCAGGGGCTGCCGCATTCTGCCTGCCTGCTGATCTGCCCAGAAAATATATGACTGTTGTACAACTGTTGTATCCAATGGCTCATGTCAAGCTCTCTTACAGATATAATTAGGTAGGGAATAGGCCATGGAGTGGTCCAAAATAAAAGCCTGTCCCTAGACACTCCTAATTTTTAACATGTCTGCTAGATTTTCCAATGCAGACCACATACTTTACCCTAGTTAGATATGATGCATTATAATGTAAGCGACACTTCTGAGGTCTTTGGGCAGTACATGTTGGTCTAAGGACGCACAGTACAGCCCAGCGAGCATTTTCAAGAACTCCACCACCACCAGAGCACATTGACTAGACAACATATGAAATGTTACTCCAATTAATTACCAAAAACAAAACCTGGGATAAGTAGTAACCTTTTGCATATGTAAATCAATTGCATAACACTAAATACAGCAGATGCAATAGATTCTAACATGCAATGGTTTTGTAATGTCAACACACCAGACTTCATGAATCCCTTCAATTCTTCACACAGTGCTGGAAATGGAGCTTTCAGTGTTGGGAAAGTCCATCCACAGGTAGCAAAGGTCTCCAGAGAAAATACCCAGCTTGCAGCTCGTGGCTGGAAGAGGATCTGAGCAAAGCACAACACTGGGCCAAAGGTGGTCCCCGTGACACTTTCTGCTGAGCCCACAGCAAGGAGAAAGACTCCCGGCCCTTTGGGGAGAAGAGCACTATTGAAGGTCCTAGCAGCCAGGCAGAGCAGCGTGGGGCCCTTGGCCCCATGGTGTAAGCAGCACCCAGCCCAAGGGCTGCTCGCAGCACGGCACAGGGGTCCGTCCCCAGGATGGCTCAGGGGTATGACACAGCCGGAACAGAACTGCTCTGAAAACATGCGCTTTGAGGAGCTGTTGCAAAAAGACATTTAGCAAACAGCAATCGAAGACCGAAACCCCAAACAAACTCAGATAAGCAAAACAGAAGCAGTAATAAGTATGTGTTCCTGCTGGGGGGGGGGCGGGGGGGAAAGTGTTCAAACCTGCAGTCTTCAAATAAATGCAAGCGTCTGTCTAAGCTTAGTTCTTGCATTTACCAAAAGGGTCACGTAGCACCTTATCATCCCAACTACAAATAATTGCATCCAGGGAAAATTTAAGTGGCTCTCATTTTGAAAGTCCTCTGGCACTGCCAAGCTTTATTACTTCCTATCTTTTTTCATAGTGTATCAAACTCTTATGTTATGTCCTATAAAGTATCCTAGAGCTAAATGTTCTTCATCTGTGCCAGCGTTTCACTTAAGAATAAAATAAGGGGGGTAGGGAAAAAGTTTGTGCTCTACTTTTCCTAATGATACCTTGTTTTGTAATTACTAAAAGCGTCACAGTCCTTAGACAGCTGCTGACATACAGAAAATAAGGGCCTTGAAACTGTTTGTTTCATCATATTTTAAGAATTAATACCTTAGGTCATGTTAATCAGTTTCTGATATATGTAGTTTTCAAAATGCACTTCAGGGAAGAAAATGCTGGAAATGACTAATAACAACAAAGATATGAACTTTATTCGTTATATATCTAACTCTGAATGTGAACATTACCGAAGTACTTTGCCATCTTAAGTATTTAGGAAGCCTTAAATAAAAAATAAATCCACCTCATTCAGTGAAATAGAACATCCTTTTTTTCCAAGCAAAAGAGTTCAAATTTATTAATTTTGTAGCTATATTTTAAAATGAGTGTCAGCCCCTGCTAGATGACTGCATGATAAGTGTCCTGAAACTTCAAGAAAAGGCACTAAATTTTTCACAGCATTTGTGTTTCATTTTCAGTGTAATAAAAATATGGTGCCCTTTTAATAATGAATAATAGATCTCCTGGTATGATTTACACGCGTGGATTAAATGTCATGTTTGAAAAGTTGCTGTTTTATTCATATTGAATTTCCCTCAAGTAAAACAAAATGGTACCCAGCTACTGTTATAATATTGCTAGTACCTTGCCACACTGATACATAAATATTAAGCAGTTGATATACTCTTTAAAAATCTACAGATCTGTGAACTGTTCTGTCAGTAACTGTGGCTTTATATGCATATGAAGTGATTTAGTGCTATCCCAAGTTCCAGGTACGCTGGGGAAAACGCGTAGCGCCAGTGCTCACATACTTCTGGAGCTCACATTTTTTTTGCTGAAGTGCCAGTTTTGGAAGGCTGGCACAGAATAAGGACCGATGCCGAACGGGTGCAGTGGGACCGCGATTAGAAAGCAGCCTGGGGAGCCCAACACTGACTTGGTTGTCCCTGCTTCTGCCTCAGCAGTGCTGGACTGACATCCCAGGTGACTGGATGGCTTAATGAACATTTTTTAAATGTCACTTGCGGGCAGTCTCATTGGCTTATATAGTGCTCTTCGCAATAGCTGAAAATTTCCTATCTGAACTTTCCCTTCTGAACAAAAACTCGCTTCCTAACAGGCAATATTTTTTCTGGAAAAGCGGTCCAGAAATGTTTATAATTTATGTTATGCGAAACTTGCGATGTACAACAAAATATCTTTGTCCTGATAATTGAAATTATAGCTGAAAACATTTTTTTTTTTTAAAAGAAGAGAGGTATTTTAGCCACATGCCAATTTTTATTCTGTTGAAGCCAGTGAATCTTTTGACTCTAAAAAGTGAGGATTTGTTCTTATTGTTGTAATTGTTTCATACAACTATTTTAACGTTTACTGAACTAACTTAAGAAAAACTGACTAAAAAATAAAAAAACACCCATTTTTTCTTTTTCTGAGCAAAGTTAAACTTTTGCAGACCGCAACTCATTTGTGCTCTTCAAGTCATCATTAAGCTGAAAAATGTAATCCGGAATTGCTAACACTGGGACATGGATCCCATCGATTAATAGGATACGGCTTTAAATACACTGTGAACAAAAAATCTTTACTGACTGCTTAGGTCTTATGTGTAGTAGGATCTTAGCCACCATGAGACAGCAATAAGGAAATTGTACGAGTAAAACCCTTGGTCTAGTGTAAAAATGATGTGGTCACATCTGTGCAGGCACTGCCAAGGAAAGTCTAATTGCAGTAACTGCCTTACTAGATGCACAGTAAACATCTCATCTCCTTTCCTATCTTCTCCTTACTCAACCTTCATTCCAGACCCAAGAAAAATCAGGCAGTACAAGAGTATATTGAAAGTTTAAGAACAAAGCTTCTTTACCACCAGAGTTAACCTACTGCATTTTTTGAATCTCAGCTTGAGTTCACGTTCAGTTTGTGTTATAACGTAGGTGAAGCTTCAAAATAGCTCTTGCTTCACCTAAACCAGACAGCATTAGCCATTTAAGTCTAAAGTCCCCTTGCATAAACTAAATCTATGCAAACGTCCTTGAAATGCTGTCTCTAAAACAAGTCCCCTTCAGATCATGCTGTTAGTTGCTATTCCTAAAATTGTGAAGAGTCATTTGAAACATCAGTTGCATTCTATCCCAATACAAAGCCTTAATATGTGTTTTGTCCAGCATAATTTAAGGAAAAAAAATTACTCATGTGACTGTCTGGCCTGACTGAAAGCCAAATATAATTCAACTGGAGCTATTAGGAGCCACTGTCTAATGTGTAGACAGAGGTTATTGGGGGAGGTAGGTTGACAAACTAAAAAGGAGGACAGTGAAGGAGGGGAAAGAAGGGAAGCTGGCAAGCTGGAGCAAAGAACATTGATTAATGAACAAAAAACATTTTTGAAATGTCGGGTGTGCAAGTCAGACTAGCCCTGAGGCAGATCCAACTTACATGACCAGCACTTTCTGTACGCAGCAGGTAACCCATGCTGACACCAACTTTGCCGGTATGACAGGGTTATTATTTTTGGAAGGATGTAGCGTTCTGGAACAATTTCTCTAATATATTAGTTAAAACTAAGCTTTCCTTCACTATCAAGCATGCACGTCTTAGTTTTCACCATGTTTACACTGCACGCCTATCATTATTCTGGCCAATGAAAACAAAAGCTTATTCTTCATTTGTAACCGTTGTATTTTCCCCCCTGAAATATATCCCAGGGCAGTAGTGCTGTATATAAGATCACGTTTAAACCCAGATGCTCATCTGGAGCTCACCACTAAGACCTCACTACTTACGCTAAGTTTTGCAGTAGACGTTAACCATCTGAAGCCTAAAATTTGCCTCATCTCAGCAAAGATCTCAAGGGTTTCTTTTGAAACAGACCTTAAGGTTATGGGCCAATACTAAGGTGGAAGAACAGAAAGTTAGAATCGTTCAGGGTACAACACCTACATCTTCAAAACGAGCTGGTGGAGGAGGTTCTCTAGAATTATGACATTAAGTTTTGTTGTCCATTATACAGTAATGAAGACAGGGAATCATCAGAAGGTCATTTAATCCAACTTTTCCTCCTGGTCCTGCATTTTAAGTGGACTTGCCCAAGACCTGCACCCTGGTTCACTAGACTAAAAATGAAGCTTGGTGAAGATGCTAATTAAATGTCCTCTGTGAGACTCAAAAAGGACTTCAAAGCAAATTCTGGAAAAATGGTAAAACTACCAAGCATTTCTCTCAGACCTTTGGATGAAGCATAATAGCCACCTCTAAGCAGTTACTGAGGCATCCACACAACCCAGTAGAGACTAACAGAAAGATAAGTACGTGGACTTTGCACATACTCCTCACAAATCCACGTCAGGAGTTCCTTTGTGTTTAGGAACAGCTGGACGAGAGACGGGTCAATCTGAACTAGCTCTTGCTTAGCACTGTGAACAGAGATATGCAGTTTTGAACAAGGGACACTCCCCAGGTAGGAGCAAAAGCAGCAGGCAAGACCCAGGAGAAACACGATGCTGAAAGCAAGAGGCAGGGCATGCCAGAATTGTTCAGTCATACTGCCCGTAGTCTTCTCCTTTCAGTGAAGCCTGAGAAGACAGCACTTGGCCTTCGAGGCAGAAGCAGGATGCGTGCATCCTGCCTAGGAAGGAATCCCAGCTCAGTGATTTCTCTGATGGATACATGTATTTGTTTTAACGTAAGGTGACAGTCACATTCACAGTTTCCCTCTCTATATGCATGATTCTTTTTATACCAACAGTTGTATTTACAGACACTGTTCATGATCCATTACAGATGATAAAAAATTAAAAAGCAGAAAATGTGACTTAGCAGCACTTTATCTATCACAAACCCAATAGCTGGAATGACCTATCCTCAAGTGACCGAAAGCATCAGTGCCATACATAAAAGTTGCTTTATCTGAAAGCTGTTTGGGATAGGGACTGTCTGTTCTGTATCTACACAACACTCTGCACAATAGAAGGGGTGGAGGAGGAAATCTACTGCTCAGGTCATACTACAAAATAAACAATTGAAAACAGAAAAAACTCTCCTTCTCATTCTACCAATGCCTCATAACATGCAAAAAACCATACTGAGAGAGATGGGGGTTGTTTTTCAAACCGTAAAGAAGCTTTCATGTGCCAGAGAGTTTTATCTGAGACCAATGTTTCAACCAGCACTAGGCATTAGCTACAACAGTGAGCAACTGACACACAACAATCCTGCCACGCACAGCATGCTTAGGCAGGAAAATATGTGTGCCTCAGTTGCAAAAGACAGAATAGAGCCTCAAGTGTTTGGGCTCCTTCCAAAATAATCCAAATGCTGCTTTTTTGGCAAATGGGGGTCAATGGAGCTAAAAACTCACAGAAGGATTTGGGCATTCATGTGTTTATATACACCCACTCATTCATTTATTATTCTAAAGCTACTTTACAGAAATCAAATTACATAGCTGACAAGCTGCATAGATAAGAGAGAATAAAAGTAAAATTTAAAATTAGCTGACAACACTATATGATGTAGTGTATATTTGGCACTTTTAGAGTGAGTGATGAGGGTTAACCCAGGGGAAAAAAAAAAAAAAAAAATCGCACCTTCCTAAATTGCACCTTAAATTATTAAATAAATTATGAACATGATGGAATGCTTTAAATATATAAGCCTGAAGGAGAAAGAGCGGATGTGTTTCAACTTTCAAAGCAAAGACAGCATATTTAAGAAGTGTTGCTTACTGTCTGGATACTTTGTCCGAAGTAGATTTCGGTGTTGTAGAAGTTTCCATCATGACTAACAGGCAGCGTTGTCCTGGCCGGAGGCTGCTCCTTCAGTTTGGGCCGCTCCAGCAAGCTACCACCTAAGCGGCTGAGAACAGAAACTTTGAGGGTGTAGTGGCCTTTAGGGACCTTATCTTTGACTCCTCTCAGGCATTTGATGTGAATTTCTATTGGCTGCGGTGTCTTGGAGCAGTCAACCTAGGGAGAAGGCTCTGAGTTACTGACCTGGGTTGAGCTGACTTTAACCATACAATTAGCAAGAACAAATTTCTTCAAGAAAATAACTACCGAAAAGCAGACAACATGCTTCTTGTTCAACCTGCAATTACCTATTGCTAACCGAGGATCTGCAATTAGGGAGGTCAAAAGTCATAGAGATGACAGATAAAAAAATAATACAAATACTGCTAATAAAATGTTTGGCATCCTTGGGGGGAAGGTGGAGCTGTTGAAGTATGACACCAGATGCCATTAGTCTGCAATAATAAGGCAGAATTAACTGGAAAAAAACACCTTCAAAAATATAGCATGCTTTGCAAGACAGGCACAATACGTGATGTGATGAGCAGGCTGCAGGCACAGAGTAAAAGATAGGGCAGGCCATGTTTTTATACTAATTATTAGCCTTGCCAAAGCTATTAGTGCTGTGTAATATGCAAACTATCCTTTCACCTTCTGATTATCATATAATCAGATTCTCTTAAAAATAGTAATCAAAGTGCAACACGTGTAGAGTTTAATAACAACTCCCTACAGGCACCTTTATTCCAAGTCCAGACAAAAGGAAACATCTGCTGCTTGCTGTTGACAAGATGTTGTCTGAGTTACAGAATGTTTAGTATGGAATAAATGCTGTGCTGCGTATCAGAAATGCCTTCCTGGTGCTTTCCTTGTACGCTCAGCTTATAGCGCGGAGGTTGACAGAGGGGAACAGACAGCAGTACAATCCTTACAAGTCTTGCCTGAGTAAAGGCGTAGGGTCCATCCCACTATGCCAGTGGATACTTCAGTGCCGCCCAAATGCAACCTGCAGGGCCAGGCACATAAGGGGGAGTCCCTGTTTGGCTCCAGTGATGACTTCAATGGATAAAATTGCTTCTGCAATAACTAATTATTTAGTGCTTCAAATCAGCAATGATTTCCACCCCCCCTCACCCCCCCAAGAAATCAGTTTCTTCCATTATTTTGAGAAAACACTAGTGCTAGGTCTCCTTTTAATGCAATTTGATACAAGAACCCATGCCACACTTCAGAATCAAATGGCTACCTTGACTACTAGGTTTAGTAGTCTCACAGTTTAAGCCTACAGTAGCTAATAATCTCTTCTTTAATCCTGTCTTGGATTTATTTTGGAAGAGATAGCATATTTCCATATAGATAGAAAGCTTCTGGAATTAAATTAAGCAGTTAAATAAACAGTTGAATTTGTTAAACTTCTTTTGTTTCTCAACACAAACCATACTTAACAACTAATCTGAATAACAATTATTTTCAGCTTAATTAGAAAATCTTAATTAACAATGAAGATTTAACCTTAATATTTTTGGTTTCTGAATCATATATAAAAAAATTAACATTATGTGAATAAATAAGACAATCTTTTTAAACCTCAAGGCAGGATTACTGATGCAGGCAGACTTCGTTATTAAACACATTCTAAATTAAACGCCTCTATGAATTTTATACTGAAATATATTGTGATAGTTTTGCATGCCAAATGTGACATTTTGTATTTTAGATTCATCTTCTGTAGTAATTTTGGAAATGTCATACAAACAAAGATTTTGTCATTTACCAATGGAATTACTATGCATGGCCGGTTAGCCATCTCTTTTCTGGCTCTTCTGGTTGTTTCAAGTCAGCAAGCCATAAAAAATCTTTATCTCTCTGAAACACAGCAATTTGGAAGATAATCGAATAGTGACTGGGGGGCAGAAACGCCAGTCTGAGGAATTATACCACAATCTCTCTTGCATTTACAACCTTCCTCAAAGCGAGTGTCAGTTGAGTAGGAAAAGGAGATAGAAGATTCATCATATTTCAAGCCTGTCTCATTTGCATGGTGGCATAGCTGTCTCATCTCCCGCTGAAAGACTTTGCTTGGCCAGCGCTGACAAACTGTTTTGAAGAACTCTTGCCATGCCCAAATGATTCATCATTAATAGCTTTAGACATTCTCTTTAAGCGTATGGTTACTTCTGCTGCAAAGCATATTTTGAAATCTACTGAATTCTATCCTTTTAAACTATGAAAAGAAAAAAAATAATAATGCAATGCAATTGATCTAGTCATTTAGCAGTTCACATCAGCAAAAAGAGCATTCACGGAGAACCTCACCTTCCCACAAGGTGCTGCTGCTCCATTTAAGCCAGTATTCACACCTGCAAGGTTACCAAAGCTGGCTACCATCTCTTCTTCACATTCATTCTCCTCTGCTTTCAACTGCTGACGTCCCACTCTGCAGCAGTTAGAAAGGGAAGAGGGAAGAACTGAAAAGAAATTAACTACAACACAGATATGGAAAGCATTTGCCATTAGAAATACACTGCAGTTTGATATTTTCCTTGAATATATCATAAGCAAAGCACCCAGGAGAAACAGGTGTACTAAGCAGAGAAATGATGAGGCTTCAAAAAGCAGCACACGAAAAATACAGTCACAGCCCCAGTAACATGACCAATATTGGTTAGTCTGTGCCACAGATCGACACTAAGGAACCTAAAGTTTCACTGCCCGTGTACAATCGGCTCTGTCTGGTGTTGGGGCTCAGGTTCTAGGTTAAGAATATTAAAGTAGGAAGCCATTGCCTCTGTCGATACTTTCAGGACCAATTGACAGCTTCAATAAACTGGGACAGGTTTTTGGAAACCGTTGGTTCCTTGGGGATTGGGTTGGTTTAAAACCACTGAAAAAAATCTTATTATAGATATAAATCTTACCATTTTCTTTCAAAAAATCATATAATTTATATATAAGTCTTATATAATTTATAAATCTTCTAAAAGATCTTATTTTATATATACCAAAACACTGTATCTGTAAATTCTATAAGTCATATATGCATATATATACATACACACATACATGCACATACACAAATTTTCAGCTGCATGTGAACCATTAAACCTTCCTTGGCATTCACATGTTAACTACTTGTGTAATTAAGTAATTTCGGGGGTAATTATATCAACTCAAAGATTTTTTTTTTTTTTTTAAAGAGAGGTCCCTGTAGCAACACAGAACTCCAGCAAATAGCATAAGAACAGCCCTACACTAGATACCCCAGCGGTGCCCTGCTTAGTGCACAGGATACACAAAAGGCACGGTACCCTATGGAGAAAGTCTTGTTTCTAGAGCACAGCAGGAGCAAACGCAAAACTAAGTCGTTTACAATAAGCACTATAAAGCTGTATGCTTTGGCAATCCCATCCCATCTTTCAACAGACACAAAACCGTGAGCAATTCCTCTATCCCTACTCGGCACAAGTATCTAAACAGAAATGGCCCTAAGTAAAAACATCTGTAGATGCTCTGCTGGCTTCAAAACACTTCAGCTCTTGCTTCCACAATCCGCTAAAAAGGCTGGGGAGGGTCGGTCAGCCACACTTGCAAGTGGTGCTGGGGCAGGTAGCAGAGCACAGAGAAAGACATGGCAGCTCTCAGGAGCTGGAGGCTGAGCAGGCTGGTCATGGCCAAGGGCCAGCCATGCGCCACCCTGGGGGTCAAGGGAGCTGCCTGCAATGTACTGAGATGAGTCATATGGACCAGCATCAGGTACAGTTGCAATTCAGGATTAGCTTGGGCATCTACAACACCGGCAATCAGAGGACAGGCTCTCTTAGGTTGCCAAGCCATGTATTCAGTTAAGTTTTTAGTCACAAAGGAAAATGCTAAAATTTGGCGTTCATTCAACAACAAAACAAAACAAAAAAAAAAAAGAATAACCAAAAACCAACATTTCCCTGGACTGCACTTCTGAAGAATTCCTTCAAGTATTTTCTAACTTGCTTTTGGAAAATTCAATTCCAGTGTCTTTATTCCTTTTTCCTCTTTTGCATTCTAGGTGATAATGTGAGAAGCCTCCACATTTGTACAATTAACATAGTTCTTTATCAAGAAAACTATTTACAGAGACTCTGCAAATCACGCTAAACATCCCAGTCTGTCTCCAAGTTCCTGGCTCATTGCTACAATTCAGTTTCTACTCAGACCTTGCCTATACTTACTTTTCTTTTTTTTTTAAAGAAACATATATACACATTTACAGCAGTAAAATTACCACTGGTGCATAGCTAAGCTGTTTTCCAGATTCCTCTACCAGCAGAATTGCATCGTGTAAATACCCAGGCAATAGCTGAATCAGTTGGAAGGTCTGTGTAGATGCTAATCCCAAAGACATACATGGGAATTTTGCCCGATGAGACTAAGGACAAAATTTTAGTGCTAAGGACTGAATACAAGCAGCACAGGGTCAACCACCTTTGAGGTTTTATCCTTGAGCTACAGTCAAGTCAACTTGGGTCCAGTTGTCCTAAATGGAAGTAACAGAAGATGCTTCTTTAATGTCTCTAGCTAATTTGTAGAGCTGAAACATCTGAGACGTTAACTTCTCTCCTTCAAGAAGAATGGTCTGTTTGGAACTTTGTACTTATTTAGTTTCTCATGATGGAAATTATTTCACTTAATTTGGTTAGAGCTGCATTGACACAGGGGTTCATTAGGACACTCATTTTCTTGCAATTCAATTTAAAATTAAATACACTTTGTTGTTGATTTTATTACTTTTAAACTACTGTATCTATTGCCTTTATTAGCTGCTAATACACAATTATGAAGGTAAACAGTTTTCATTACTGAACATCAAACATTTAAATAACCACATTTGATCTGTTTTCAGGTTGCATCATTTTTCTCCTTTCCCTCCTTTTGCTGGGTATTAGATTCAAGAAAATAATTTATTCAGTGAAGTTAGGCTTCTTTTGTTCTCACCAGCATGTTCATCAGCTGTCACAGCAGAACATAGCTTCCTTGGCTTTATCCACAAGGGTTATTTATTTCCTCCATTCATTTCTTTACAGGTAATTTGATGCATGTATTTATCTGAAGGTCACCTATAGCTTGATCACAAAAACATCGCTCCAATTCATATTTCCTTCACTCTCTAAGGGTAATTCAGAGGCAGGGATGAAGGGTGCTGGGAGAAGCCATTTGGTCACCTTTTGAAGTGCACTGTGTGTAGCACTTAAAAATTACAGCCTGAGCCAGGTATCTTAAAATGGAGGTATCCAAAACAGAAGCCTCTTTCAGAAGCACAGGCTTAATTTTTCTAAGCCTGAGGTTCTTTGTTTGGGAGAAGTTCCACTCACTAATATCTGTAAAGCACTGAAAGACCTTTGGAAGGAAAGCATGTTAGATAGAAGTACAAAGTAGCCCTTATCTGACATACCTTTGAAAGAGTTCATGAATCCTGGCTCGCAAATTTTGTTTCTTGTGGTGAGAGACTTCCTTGTGGTCCTTTGAGTCCCATATGCCAAAAAAAAAAAAAAAAAAAAGGACAAAAAAGAAAAACACCTACATTTTGTTTCCCAATGTACAGAAAGATCAAAATAAAAGTCATAAATGTGCAATTTTCCACAGCTTTGTCCTAGGTCTTCTGGTCGAAGGTTTTCAGAAGCAATTAGGAATTTCAGCCACCATTATTTTTTCCATAGCTTTTTTCCATGTTTACTCTATTGTTTCCGAGGAAAACTGAGCTCTAATCTTGTTTTAAAAGCTTGATTGTTACAACGTATATTTGCACATGGTGGTGCCCTACAGTCCTTATTTTTACTATACCTAACACAGTCATATATATGCATACATATGTATAGGCATATATAAGTATGTTTATACACACACAACAAAACATAGCATGCAAAACAGTCATAGACTACCAGAGAGCCCACAACTTCCCAGCTTTAAATCTGCTCCAGATCTCGACGCCTTGTATCACCACAGCTGTTTTTAAACGTTTGGTTAGAGGGACTGGCATTTTTGGATGTTGCAACACATAGGAGGCTAACTCCCATGAGCAGTCCTCTCCCCCCGCGGTTCTGCAGCTCTCCATCATAAAGCGGGAGGGTCTCAAGTTATTTTACTCTTGCACAGCTAGCTGAATAAGTCAGTCCATCAAGAAGCCAGCACCCACATCTTTTTGGACTGTGTTCTCTGTGCAAAACCTGGAAACAATAACCCTGCTGAAGGTTGCAGACTCAGGAAAACAAAATTCTTCTCGCTGACCTACACTGTTCAGAGATCTCGCTGAATATTCAAGGGCATATCTCGTGCTTCCGACTGGTGTCCCCGAGATCATCATAAAACATACATGCAACACTACCAATATACAGGGAAGCTTCCTACTGTATACCCATATACTGTCATCTAAACAGTGTAAAATTATGTTCCCCTTCCACTCTCATCAAGCCTCAAAGCCAAAAAACATTTTGGTAGGGAAACAATGTAATAGCCAAAGGAGAAAAATTCCCCATCAGAGGCTCCATATCAGATATATCCATATCAGAGGCTGTTAAAGTCTCTCCTTTCTTCCAAATCTCTAAATTTTTTCGCAAATATTTGGCTGTTTTCAAGGAAGCTTAGGAATCTCTGTTGAAGACTAAGACATTGGGAAAATTATTTGCAAAACATCCTGCTTATTTCCAAAATGAAAATTATCAGAGTATAAAAACAGACTACAAAAACATATTACAAAAGCCTGCATGAGTAGCTTTTAACATAACTTGCTTTAATTTTACAGGGTTTAAACAGAGACAACATGGTTGCCTTAAAATACAGTACGATTTGTTGGTAGTCCCAGCAGGGAGCCTCAGATGATGCAGTAAATCCTCCAGGCCCTGGTCAAGCATCACACATACACGATTACAAAGATGATGTGACCGAACTAGCTCAAAGCAAGACCATCCAGATCTCCACGTGGCAGCTGTGTCATGGGCAAGGCTCCTCCACCACTGCTCCTCGGTTGATAGGATCCAACCCTCCTGCTCCTGGACAGCTTTGGGCTGAAGTTCACTAGGAGTCCCTGGAGCACAGACCGGGACTCATTTCTCTCCTGCTCCCACAAACGCTGGCACTGATTTTCTTTCCCCAGCCCAGTGAATCACCACCGCTTCCCCTGCCCCGCGGGGACGTGCTCTCGGCAGGTGTAGGGGACCTGTCCCAGCAGCAGCCAGGACCAAGCAGCAACATTCATCACCCCTGTGAGGCGCAGGAGCCAGTCTCCCATGGTCTGGGAGGGTGCCCAGCAACAGAGCTCGAAGTTCCTCAAAAAGTCTAATGACAAAAACTACTGACAAAAAAGACATCAGACATTTCCAGAGTTTGGTGGGAGGTGGGAAAGGGTTTAAAGTTGGGCTGAAGCAGTTAAAGCGAAAGTTCAGAAGGCAGGAGAGAGGCTTGGTTCATAATTTGTCTCCTGGATCCAACTCTTGGTGATGCCTGGGATAGCAATTTTTCTGAGGTGGGCACTTAGATTAAGAAATAATGTGAAATAGAAAGCTCACTTTATGTAAAATCTCAAGTAGCCATAATATCACAACATTCAGACATTACCAGTCCAGGCTTACGCTGAGCCAGAAGTAGAGAATTTTTTTTTTTTTTTAGGAAGTTGATTATATTACCAGACTCCCATAGCTATCCAATCCCTTTGTTTATCTTCCTCATCTTAATTAAATAATGAATATTCAAAAGAAAATATGAATCGGGGTTCTCTGTATGAACTGCACTGTTTTCCATCTCTCTTCCTCTGAAGTGGTGATGGGAATATGATTTAAAACTATTTCTTCTGGATCCTAATAAAATATTTGTCACAGTGTGTCATGATAATTTTTTAAAAGCTCTATCATCTACCTAATAAATTTGTTAAGTTTATTCAAATCTTATTGAACAGGAAAAGTGCAATGAGTCATGGTTAATATTTCTTTACCTACACTAAGAAATAAAATATATCAAAAATTCAATGCTTAGGGTCCTATTCAGAAAACCTCTATGAGTCTGTAATACATCTTCTACATGATTAAAAAAAAAAACCAGGAAACTTGCTTTAAAATGAATTATTCACCACCTTGAATAAATTTCCATCTTTCCTATTTGCAAAACCCCAAAGTCAGTTATGTAAATTTTAACCTACACTAATTACCTCAGGGGTGTGCAAGCTAAAGGAAAGTAGATGTAGTAGGAAAAAAAAAAAAATATCTCAGACATTTCCATCACCAGGAAGCAATTTAACAGAGGAAAAAATGTATAAGTTTTCAAAAACAGAGCAGCCCATATAATTTTTTTTTAAATGTGGAATACTCATTGCTGCAATATCCCTTGAATCATAGATTTACTGGAATAAACCCAAGTGCTTTTACTCAATGGTATATACCATCACACATATAGCTAAGCACTTGTTTCTCATCATGACACCAGCATTGTCTAGACTGTAAGAATGACCCATTGTTGACAACGGGCGTTCCCAACAAGAAGGCATGAAATGGGGTTTAGCTTCAAGTCGATACAGACGTTGAGTCCTTCAGAAAAAAAAGTGACTAAAATGTGGGAACCACTGGATATCCTTCAGAGCTCTCCTGGGATGTACTGGAGAAAGCAGGGCATTGTTTTAAGGCAGAAGGGCTCTATCACAGCAGCAGTCTGTCCTATTCCCCATCCTGATACGGGGTGCTGCCTTAGCTGTGAACCAACTGCTTCACACGTCTCTCTCAGTTTCTTCATCGGCTGTCTTGGGGTCTAATTACACAAATGGCCCATCTACTGATTTCAGAGAGCATGATCAAGACCAGTATTTGAAAAAGGTCTTTCAGTCTGGGCTCAGCCTAGAGACACACGATGGTAAGCATTGTTTCTACCGCAGGCAAAAACAAGAACCTGACTCAATACTATTAATCAGTGCTGACTGGCTATTTTCACTGTGAAACTACTTCACAAACAGTAGGGCTTGATTCCTATAGCAATTTTCAATTTGGAAAAAATTAAACAAAACCCTGCCCAAACACATCCTTTCCTCTTAGGAGAAAGCCCATAAAATTCAGCAAAACTTTGAAGCAAAACAGGATTGTTTTTTTATCATTTAGTAAAAATGGAGCATTTAGGGAAAATATTTACTTTCCCCTTTTGGTCAGCCCTAGCACTGGTATTACAACCTTCTGGTGAGGTAGTCGCCCCATTGCGATTTAAAACAGCCCGTTGAGCCCTGGCCCTGATGAAACTGTACTCCCTGAGAGGAGTGCTGTGGGGATCCCACCTTCCCAACAAGCCCTTCTCACCAGGTCAGGGCACAGCAGAAGCAGTGTGAAGACCCCACCGGTGGGGGCTCCAGCAGCCTCCCACTGCCCACAGGGATCCCACATGCAGAGGATCCTGGTGCTTCCCTTTGTTCCACTCCTTGAGAAACCACATTGGTACATCACAGTGCAGGTAGTGCTGTCTTTCCAGCCATAAACAAATGCCTAAATAAAAGCTTTTACCCTAGAATTTTCATTCTCTGCATCCCAAAACTTTCTCTAGCGATGGAAATCCTGTCCACCTCATTTTTACAGATGGCAAAAGTGAGATGCCAGTGAGAAGTGACCTGCCTGAGCTCACCGAGCAAAGTGTCAGCAGGACTAGAAACCAAACCATGTCTCCAGTCCCACCGGTGTCAGCTAGTCCACCTCCTTCACACTCTGGCTGCTGCGTAGAGATTCACTCCCAGTGATTTTTAACATAAAGAACCATTTGAGATGAAGAAAAAAATAAAACATTGCAAGAAAAGTTAACATTCCTTTCAGGCAAAGTGAGATTTTGAGAGGCTTACCCTCTCCATGTTAACTACAGAGAGATGACAGGGAAATGAGGCATCGAGAGGTAAGTGGGATGAGTGCCCTTCATTCAAAGTAGAGTCTGGTAGCTCCATAATGCCTGTTCTGAAAATTGCACTGCCCTTCGCGTTCTGGAATTTGGGCGACCTTGTCTCAGAGATGGCTGCAAACCAGGAGGCAAAGTTGTGTCAAAATCCTGGACACATGGTAGTATTATTCACGGTGTGCTCTGCCCAAAATGTGCCACAAACTCTCAGACATGTTTTTAAAAGGGAAAGAGAAAAAGCAACAAAGCAACCCCCCCCCGCGACTTTTCCTTCCAAGTAGAAAATTAAACCAATTTACTGTTCATGAGCATAAAAGGAAAAACTTCGACAATTGAGCCATTTGTAGCAGCTAGGAAAAAAAAAGAACTCATATTCTCTCTTAAAATTGATACTGCAGAACACAAAGTGAGATTTACTTTAGTCATGCTACAGCCTTATTACACTGAGTAATACAGATACACTTAGTGACGGCATTATAGGCTGATCATTTTGATAAATTTGTAAAGCATTGCATTATCTCTACGATGCAGTGAAGACTGAGCTACCAACCAACCCGGGAAGGCAGTATCCTGCTACCAAGGTAGACACTTTTATAAGGCATATATATTAAAGACATTAATTTTGAAAAGTTATGGAAACTAGACCTGGCTGTAAAGTAGGTGTGATAAACGAGGACCTGAACTTCCCCAAAAACTCAGAGCTGTTTTCCTTCAGGATTTTGATCCAAGATGGTAGTACTAACAAATTAAAGAACTTTAATCACTTTTCTTAAGATGCCCTAAGGAAACTCTGAAGGGGTGTCTGTAGCAGAGCTACCCAGCGTCTGCAAAACAAAGATTTTGCCTCTCCAGCCTCAAAACAGAGGACTCCCCCTTCTCGTTTCTGTCTTGCCGTTCACAGAAAGACCACCTGTAGTTTCTTCAGAACTACCAGGTACTCCTTCCAATGTTTCTTATTTCACAGTTGAGAAGATGTAGCTTCAAGGTCATAAAACTCCGATGTCCTCATCAGAATCTACAGGCTGTTGTAATTGTATGCAAGGCCATTTATCAGAGTGTCTGACAACCATAGCCGAGCACTGAAAATACGCAACGCTGAAATGGCATTTGCCATTGATGAAGAGCCTTTAAGCAGGAATGTGCTAGCCTGTCAAAGCTCAGATGTCTCCAGATTAGCCCAGAAATCACGAGCTACTAAGAAGCTTCAGGTAATTTAAGCCTAAATAACAAGATATAATGGAAGATGTTACCCACACATTTATTAGGGAACACATTCCCTCCAGTATAAACTCGTGTAGCATGAGCAATGCCAGTGGAAACCAAGTGAACGATGCCAATCTATAGATCTAAAATTAATCGTTTACATTAAAAATTAAAAAGACAAAATGTTCATAAGCTGTGTAATGAAATTCAGGGTTTTACAGTCTTTTCTACTTTCTGGATACTGACAGCAAATCATGGCACAAACAACTGAAGAGAAACTGAAAGGAAATACCGATCTGAAATACTGAGACTTTTTTTGTGGTTTTTTCCCCATTCTTCCTCAATTTAAAAATGTTTGTTAATTTCGGCACAGAATGTTTTTATTATTTCTGTAGCCTTTTCAAAGTTCCTCATGAAACTTTACTCTTTTAATCCTCTTACTCTTCCCTAAAGCAGGTATCTAATTTTAGGTCTGTTCTGTTGATAGGGAAAACTGAGTCATAATAACTAATTTGCTTGCTACAGTCCTATAAAAACTGATTGTTTAGGTCTGAGATTACAGTCTATCCCCATCTTTGAGTCCCCGTTCTTTTTTGCTGACTGTCAATAAAGGATTGCTTCACAAATTTGTCTCCATAATTGTAATCTAAAAGCACAGGCTTTGGCTTTATCCAGTAACTTCTATTTGTAGTGGCTTTCACATAATCTTCTGTTTCAAGTGTGCAGACATGCACTTGAACACTTTATAATTAAAAGAGACATTCACTTACAATTAGTATATGAAAACTACAGAGAGGGAAACAACGTTTTAAGTACAGTTTACTCTATGATTGTCGTAAATACAACAGTGGAAATGACAAGTTGCTGTGCCTAATGATTTTTCTCTGTAGAGAACAGATCTCCTCCTGCAAGACTACATCCTTCTCCATCTCTCTGCTGAAACTTATAGGTGGAAATCGTTTCACATTTTCAGCTGATATGTAAGCCCTCCTTCTCTGATTTGAATACTGACATGAGCAATTGTATTATAACATCATACTATGCTGACACATCTTTGAGCGAACGTATGCACTTTAGTATACGTTCTCATTGTAACCACCTAGTCCTGAAAGCTGCGTCTTGTCTGAGGGTCTAGCATAGTAGCGAGAGAAACCAACTGTGCTAACAGATTGCCAGGAGGTTGAGCAACAGTGACGATTTCCCACCTTTGTACTAAGCAAGCAAGCATGCATGTAATGCAACCGGATTGTTTTTCCCAGTATTTCTACATCTCTCAACTTATAGATGACCTGGTTATGTTTCACACTAACAAGCTGGTGTGAACAACTCCAAGGCCCTTAAAAACTCAGATTACACATGAAAAGCCCAATATACCTCAAAGTTAGCCCTGCTTTGAGCAGGAGGTTGGACTAGACATCATCCAGAGGTCCAGTCCTTCCCCACCTGAATTAATCTGTTCTATGAAATAGAGGTCAAAAGTACCATCCAGCATAGGTTCCACTCAACAAATTCAGCTCTACTGTAAAGACTGCAGAAGCAAAAAAGTTACAACATTCAGACCAATTCATTTATCCGTCGCTTACAAAACCTGTGTAATCCGTTAATGTTGCTAAGGAAACTCCTATCATAAAAGCTAACCAACAGTAGACTTAGCTACACCTGTGACTGCAGTTTGGCTCCAAATTTGTATTTGTAATTTGTATTAAAAATACAAATAAAAATTCCCTTGGAAAAAAAAAGTGATTCTGGAGAATACATGAGCAACTAAACATTTGTTTTCATTGTATTTATTTTTGCAGGTTTGTGCCTCCTTACATCAGTAATGCTCACTCTTTGCTTACAATCCCCATCTGAGTTCTGCTTCTTTTAACAGGTGGCCAGTACTTGATGAAGTCACTTAAACTTCAACAGGACTTGGCAATCACTGATTCTCTTTGAAGAATCTTTCCAATTGCCTCTGTTTATTGAACCATAGAAATAGACTTCCTTACTGGAGTTTATATTAGGATAATGAGCCAGAGAGCTGACCAGTCAGATTACCTTAAGCAGCAGCAAATGCAGTATCATCATTTACAGTAGCTGTAGAATTCATTGCTCCAGCTCAATAGAATATCAAGAATTGCTTTAGTAGTTTAATTGCCCTTCTGATCTTAAAGAATGAAAGAACACAGTAAAAACTAAGTGAGCTCCTTTTTAGTGAAAAATATAAGAAATACGGAAGATTTTCATTACTTCCACCTAAATATTTACTTCACTTAAAATCCACATAACTCCTGAACAAAGCAATTAAAAGACAATTACAATTAAAAAGAGCAGCTATATCAACATTCAGAGTATTGTGACAGCACAGTGACAGGCCCTTTATAAACTTATAAAACACCTTTTCCACAGTTCTGCTTATGTTGACATTTATTTCCATGTTCCACCTTCCATTCCTCCCACCTCTAAAAAAATAAAGTGTGTATATCTGAGTGTCCAGAAGAAATGAGGAGGAACCTTAGAAACTGGGAGGGTTCCCAGGCTTCCCACTGAGGAAGCAGGAGCAAGCCTGATAGAACAAAGATACTTAGAGATCTCAGGTTGCCAGCCTACAGGGTAGAGAAGTCCCCTAGCTACACATTCTGGCATCTCAGCCAGGCTTTAGGTCTGCTGAGTAGGTGCTGATGCACGTCTGAGAACCATGGACACTCGCTAGGCAGGACATCAGAAGTCCAAGGGCCAGAAGCCCAATACCCCTGGCTTTGAGAAGTTCACCTTGTGTTTTTTCCCCTCAAACATAGGTTTGGGTGAACTGCTTTTTCACCAGTCCAGGAGCAGTCTACCTGGCAGGACTATAACGAATTCGATAAGCTTGGCCTAATGACAGATTTCAAAAGGAAATTAGGTGCTAAGCACTTCTGACTGGTATAGATTTCAGCCTACCTGTGCCCTTGCTCTTCCTCTGTAAAATGGAGATACCCATAATTCCTACTATATCACATAAATTAAATGGAAACCATTATACTAACAGACTGTAGAGATGTTTTGACACTCAAATCATGAGTATAGCATATAGGTAGCTTACCTAGAATGAAGTCACCTACTTTTAAGACATGGTGTAAAAGAAACATAACCAGCTTTTATATTCTTGACCTGCAGTTCTCAGTAAAACAAAAAAATTACTCATTTGAACATCACAGTCATTTCGAATCTTGGCAAATGTCAAAAAGGAGTAACCAGATTTCGGCTGAGAAAAGGTCACCTTCAATTCTGCATTGCTTTTAGGTGCACCTATTCACACAAGTATCATATTCATGACGAATGATCACACAGGATTGTACAATGCTTAGTAGGCTATAGCTTTGACGAGGGGAGGTCTGCAGGTACCATCAGGATATAAACAATAGTATTATCTAACAGGATAGAACATGCAAGCAAATGCACATTGGTGTTTTGTATGACCAAGGCCTGATCCCACTAATTAAATTCCTGGTTGGAGGGTAGATTTGTCATCATCTTACATAGTACCAAATTTTACTCATGTGTTATCCACCATTAACCAAAGAAAAACTGATCATTCCATCATCATATAAATTGATCTCTCTGTGACTTGACAAGGAGTCAAAGCAGTGATGATATTGACCCTGTAAGAATAGCAGGTCTAGTGCCCAGAGGCATTAACCTTTGGTTTAACCAAAAGGTAAATCTCTTGATGAAAGGCAACATTTTATTACTATCCACCTGCAACAAATAGCTCATTTCTTACTACTATAACTCAACTGCTGGTACAGAAGAGCAAAACTTGCACTTTACTTTCAGAGGCTCTTGAGTAATTCACATTGAGGTCATAGATCAAAACTGATTATTATAATTGTAATGACCAAGTCCTGCAAGGTGTTACACCCAGCACAGAGGGCTGAATCCTGTAGAGAGAGAGACGGAGGTTGTGAACAAATTACATCTAGTTAAGAATACCAACCAAGTTGCAGGAAGAAGATGGCCAAGCAGGAAAGATGTTCTTGACTTCTGGGGCAGTATTGATCCTTACAATTGCCCCACTATTAATTTCTGCTGAAAGAACCCACATAAAGCTGAGTAATTACTTCTATTGTCTCAGTTCAGAAACAGCTGAAAATCCTAGAGCTGGTACTTTTCCATGGCATTTGAATTAACGACTGGCAAGATTATGTTGCCAAAGGCCGATCAAGTGCAATCTCACCCCAATCACCAGTGTTTGCTTCATGCTTGGCACAGTCTCTCATGTTTTGAAAGCATCTTGCCTTTAATCAAACATGTTAAAGCCAGCATTATGTCAGGTCTTTCCTTGCGCGTGTCTCTGCTCTGTAAGATCAAGTTCTGCCCATAAGCATGTGTCCCTGCATTGTCTCATGACAGATGGTTTTCTGCGGCATTCTGCATACCCTGCCTTGGTTATACCTGCTCAGCTTCTACCACAACACAGTCCCTAAGTTATGATTTTCTCTCAATAGAGTTTATCTTTCCTTATTAAAAGCAAATGTCAGTGGGGCTTTTGAAATCTGCAGGCCTACATGGCAGGCCACAGGAAACACTACTGCTTTCCAAATTTAATATTCTTTAATGTGTTTGTTAACAGAACATTGACATCTGCTTAATGCTTTCTTTACAAGAATCTACCAGATCTCCCCTTACGTATTTCTTGCCAACCTCAACTATCAGCTTTTACATTTACAAAACAGAACATGAAGTAAGTAACGATGCAGCTTAAAGTTCCAGAGCTAAAATCTTCCATAAACCTTTTTTTTTTAATTATTATTTTGGAAAGTGCATCTGCTCTTTCAAAAACTTTTAATCATGGTGATCTCATGCACTGAGCTGCTGTTTAAACAAAACCCACCCATTTACTGTAAAGCTACAAAGCAGAGAAGAAAAGCAATGAACTAAGGGATAGATAGTTAATACGTAGCTGTCCTCTTCGTGCCAGCACTGCCTGCAAAGCTCTAGTGCAAATCAGATGCCTCATTGGACAGAATTTTTGGCAGCCTAAAAAGAAAGAGCAGCAACTCAAGTGTGTTTCTGAACCTCACTTATAATACCAGTCTCATCTACTGTAAAGTCCCACTTGCTATTTTTAACCCTTGGGCTCCCATGTTTTGTTTTCATTTTGTCAAAGCAAAGGAATGCGAGAGAGATGTCTATTAGACTCCTTCACGTAGCCCTAGGGTTAATTACTCAGTTTGGTAGACATTTGAAAATATTATGTTACCTCTAACGGCAAAATTGATAGAAGCTTGTTTCAGGCTTACTTTATATCATTATGGCAGATTAAATTAACTAATCATAAATTATGCTGGCTAAAGTACATCTGCTACTCACTAAACCTGCAGAAGGAAGGGAAGGGGTTTTTTTCTTCTAAATAAGTAGTAAATGCCATGTGGCAAATTAAAGACTTTTCCAAATCAATAAACATACGCTCAAACAACAAAAGCTGGAAGTATCCCAAAGATGGCAGAGACAGATTCTGAAGACCATGGCAGCAAGTCTAACACTGAACCTGTAGCTGCTGCGGAAAGGCATCAACACTACAGTGCTGCAGGAGTATATCCATGGATCAAAGAGTAAAGACAGTCCATTAAAGAATAAAGAAGGTCAATTAAAGAAGAATAAGCATGCTTGCATTATTGTTAGATGTCTTTGAATACCAGCATGATGTAAAAGGTACACGTTTGCAGCCCCTACTTCCAATGTCACCTTCCATTTTCTGTTCAAAGTGGCTGAATGCGCCATTTCTACGTACTTCCAAGGAAAGGGCGGACATACATGTCCCTGATTTAGAAACCAATATGGATTTTACAGTAATCCTCCTGTTACCTTCTGCTTTGCAGGATACAGATGTGACAGCTGATACCATGTCAGTATGATTGAATTCCTAAACAGGGCATGGACAACTGAAGTTAGAGATGTGTGGGAGGAAAGGACATAAAACACAGGCATTCAAGACCTCTTCTGTGCAGTATAAAGTATTGAGTCCCTGTCTGTAAGTTCGTGATAGACCAGCTCAATCAATCACTGCGGATTTTCTTTCTTTTGGAAGAAAATAAGGAAGAAATGCAATATTATATTGTATTACAAGTGGATTCACACATGCAGTTGTCAGTTAAAAAGCAGAATGTTGTTTTGGGATGACCGGATAGCTTGCTCCTGGCTAGGAAACAAGCTTTGCTGAACGCCTCCAAAAAGCGTCTAATACAATCAGTCTCCCAGTGACCATGGTTTAGAGGGAAGGTAGGCGAAGGATTGGCAAATTTATTGTGTTTCTTCAAGGTGTCACAAAGCCTCATGAATCTTTGGGGGCATCTGAATATCCCAAACTTAGTTAAGTGTAAAGTCTCAACATATTATGAAGTCCTCTGGAAAGGTGCAGTGCACTCTGTTCACTTGTTTCCAGGTTCCTACTCCATCAGTCCCCTGAGGTAGGAGATGGTCGTAGTACCATCTGAGTCCTTTTCCCTCATGTTTCCCTCCCATTTAATGTTCTTTGAACAATATTCCCCAAACCATCTTCTATGCATGATGCATACAGCCACAAAAAAGTCATCAGGAAGGAAATACAGCTACACAAGGATTTAGAGGGAAGCAGCAAGGAAGGGAATTGGGCTCCTCACCAACACGCAGAAGGCAATGATAAGGTTTAGTCCTACAACGAAAAAATTCTAAAAACTTCCTCTGAAAATAAAAGAAAGCTTAGATCACCATCAGTCACTGGATAACCTATTTTAAGCCCATCAGAGCCAGTGTGCTGTTCTCATGTTGCTAATTAAAAATGATAGATTCATCAATTAATCTCTCTTCCTGTCCCCTAGTCTCGGTACAAGATTTTTCAAAGGGACAAATGGTAGTTAGGCGCCCACAAGTATCATTTCAGCCCTGAGAACTCGTGCCTTTGTCAACATGAACCCAACCTTGTCTCTTTAGACTATGAAATGACAAAAAGAAAACCACAGAAAATTTTGCTACTCTGAAAAACACAACAGATTTATAATTTGGGATTAATCTTATCCTCTGTACAATGAATATTGCTACATAAATCCTTCCTGGGCTCCAATCTGAACTCGCACATTGATAGATGAATAAGCCTCTGTTAAATTTGGCAGAGAGAGATGTCCTAAGTTTAGGCTTTTGATTGAAACTCAATTGCAATACTTACTACAGAGCAGTCAGAGACACTCCACTATTTAAGGAAAGAAGCAACGAAGGCAATCTGTTTTTATTTCCATTGAAATGGAGACAAAGATAAAGGTCCTGCTGTTAGCTTAGCAAAGTACCAGTCATATAAAGCAAGCCAATGAAATGGGTCCTCTTTTCCCCTTTCAATATATGTATTGCTGGGCAGTGAAATAGAATTGGGGTGTACAAGGTTAACAAGCCAGCATCATGTTATGAAGCAAGCAATAAAATTGTCTTACAGTTCTTAACTCTGACCTGTTCCAGTGAAAAGCTGCCAAGCAGAATTATGTTATCCCGAACATCTCTCTCAAACTGTTCGATATATGAAGGAATCACTTCATCTTCAAGCTCCCTGTGAAGGTCACGTGCCTTACTGGAGCTGACAGGCATCACGGAATCTGGAAAATCTTCACTGGCGACACGGGCTGCTTGAAACAAAAGTGGCAGATTATCTCTTAGCAAACGGGAGTTCATTCACCGGTTAGTACCTTCTCAGTTAACATGTTTGGCCCACCAACATTTTAAGACAACAATTCAAGCCATAAAATGAACAGTAATAAATAACAACAGCAGAACAACTGGTGGGTTCCAAGTGCCATTACCAGGAAAACTCTGCTCAAGAGTAACATCTGCATACAGGGACAAATTTAGCACACGCAGCTTGTTCCTTAAATAATTTTTAAAAGGTGCGCTCTGCGTTTTCACAGTCACTTCGCTCCCCTGTAAATCTTAAAGGGTTAGGGACTTGGAACGACTTTGGCTTTCACTCCTGAGGAAGAGGAGAAATAACTGCAATTGAAAGGAAGTTTTACAAGGAGCCACACCTAGCATTTCATCTTCCTCCCACTCACCCCAGAGGATCTGATTCCTCCCCAGGTGTGTGCATGCACCTCCTGCCTAATTAATTGGGTCCAGTTCTGCTCTCATCCACATCATTCCCCTGATTTCACTGTGGTGATGTATGCAGAACCAAAGAGTACATGCTGCACAGAAATAAAAATAAATTCCATTCATAAAGTCAACCTTAAAGAGAAGCTGTGTCCTTTTTTCGGTTTAACTCATCATGCTATGTAAAAAATAAATCTTCTCATTTATATCTGCTACAGTACTAATACTAGTTTGGGTCATAAATAAAGACGACTATTTTTGCTCATTTCTCTGCATTAGGATCACTAAGAAATGACAGATATCAGGTTGTCCACATCTGACTTTGACTTTCTTGCCTCATATTTCTGTGTGTAAGTGCATGTTTTTATAGTTCTCTGTGCCTTTCTCTGCAAGAAACTGCCATATCTAGTTATTTGTTTTGCTCTTTGTCCATCCTCTGACATGAAAGCAGTTAAAAGATTTTATTTTTTTCTCACTCCCCTTTGAAGTCTCTCATTCTCTAATGAAGACCAGAAAAGGAAAGATAAAACTAAGGCTATTAAAATTTTCAGTTTCGCTCACTACTCATTGTTTAATGACTTTAATTGTTTAGCCTCCCGAGAACTTAAATCACCTCGGTGCCACCAACACACAGGAAGTATGGTGGGTTTTTTTTATTTAATTACAACAGGATACAATTCAAAATCATGTTGGGGGAAGTGTACAGTAGATATAAACAACCCAAACCATTACCTTAGGGTACACAATCTCTTCATGTAGCATCTTACAAGCCTAATGAAAAGTGATTTGACCTACAACTATTAACGGCAAAAACAAAACAATATTTACATTTAAATTTACTGTAACATTAAGGGTTTGGCTAAGAGAGAGAAAATCCAAGAAGTGCTGGAAAAGGAAACGTTGCCAACAGCAGAAGATGCAGCATCGCTTTTTCCCCTCGATGCTGTGTTGTACACAACGGGCCATATGCTCAGCTGGTATAAATCAGCTGCTTTACTGCTTCCACAGGAACAGCGCAAGTTTACATCCTGGGGAGACTGTACATTCCTATCTCAGGATCCTCTGGGTGTAGAGAGATAGTCCTTATATATCAAAAAAAGGAATAAAAACATTCAGTTCACAAAGACGACCATGCAGTGATTCATCAAAATATCCTTTTTCTTTTTTGTGTTCATTATTTTTGTGAGGAATCGTACCAAGTGAACTCAGTTTTGGTGGAAGACACTGGGCTCATTAGCACGTTTTGTGGAAAAAGAGCAAAAGAAGAGAGAGAACATTTTCAAAAGCCTTTTCAAGAGAAATAATTGCTGAAAATACAGAGATAAATTACGGATTCGGATTTGAAAAATATTCGATGAAAAGATACGTATGCTCATTTAAGCACAGTTGGAAAAACTGTTCGTTTGCCTGAGCTGGAGACAGGGAGAGAACAGGGTTTTTCAGCTGGTCTAGTCCTTCCCCGCTGCCTTTCCAAAGAGACCGCTGAAAATTGGTCACCATCAGGTTGCTCCTTGTCTGAACTGACCCACAGGTTACAGGCTTGAGCTGCTGCCCTGGAGCAGCACTTGACCAAAACAAAACCTCCACCTCCTTGCTGTACAGAAGCAGCCACGGTGTTAAAAATGTTACTATGCCGTACACATGGGGCGTCGTGGCTGAAAATTTACGAGGAAGTCCATTGATAGATTGATAAACTAATTAAAAACTGGCTGCTTCAGGTTGTTAGCATCTGTGTCAAACTTTTCATTGCCTCGGCTGTACTTAGCACTGCAGGTCATACTTTCCACGTAGCTTAAATCACCTCTCCTTAGCACAGGCTGTATTTGCGGATGCTGTGCTGCAATTAAAACAATCTCTCTGGTATTAGCTTGGCTGCTTGTAACTTCATTTACTCCCACATTCGTCCATCGGATAGCAGTGGTTTATATACCGAGATGAGAATTTAAAGGGTAGGTGCACCAGCAGACTACCCCTCAGCATGGGTTTGAATGTATAAAGCAGCTATAAACTCCACATGTAAAATTCATTTCGGCTGCCTGGTTCTAGAAGACTCTGTATATAAATTGTAGCTAAAAGAGTGCATCACCAAATGCTTATGCATCAGTTTCAAACAACTAAAATGCTGCAGAACATTGCACTTCAATTTTTTGATTGTTGCCAAAGAGTAACATAATAGAAAATATTTTTCATGGTATTCACCTAGCATCATTTTAAATGTGCATGGATTATGATCGTACATTGTTTGAGAGATTTTCTCCCTAGGTAAAAAACATACAGTCTATATCTTTCTCTAAAAAACAACCAACCAATGTCGCCTTTTAAGTTGCCTTACAATTTGAACTAACACATACCACAGGAGCGACCAACAGGTTACCCAGCGACAAAATGTTTTAAATATACAATTATATAAATTCTGAGCCATGTTCCTTTCCTTTCCTTTGGGGATCATCTATTAATTATGACTGTATGACTATGTGATTTTTCAGCTCAGTGGTCAAATGAAGAAAAGAAGCAGTTCTGTAAGAATGGAATCAAATGAATCCTAGCTTTCTATGGATTTTCTGATGTCTAATAAGGGTCAAACTCCCATATTAGCTTTTCCCCTCAGTGGAGACATTAATAATGCTTGTCTGCTCTGCTCAGCTGCCCACTTCCATAAAACTGGTAGGGAAGTCAGACCTGCGAGACTTGCTCTCTGATAAAAAAAAGGGTTTGGAAGTGAAAAACAGGTTCAAAGATTGTGAGGGAGGAACACGGACAGCCAGAAATAAATACAGCCTGATAAACCCACACAGAGGAGGAGACTGCACAAGCCTCTCTTCCTCAGGAAAATCTCACTCTTTTCTGGGTTTTATTCACCCAAGCCAAGAAAAGTAAAAAATTCAGCTAGGACAGGGCACAACATTCACCCCCAGGACTAGCTCCCATACCTATTATGGCACTTTTAAGAAATAAAAGCACTAGGCACCGCTCGAGACACAAGACAGTAGCGGGTGCTGTATCTCCCCAACTCGCTGCCTTCATGCCTACACGGGGGCTCTGACGTGCACCTGGAGTGCGAGACACGCATGTTAATGCATTTGCTTGCCCTTGAATTGAATCGGTGAGCTGGCAGCTCAGCAACCTCGGCAGCCTCAGCGCGAGATCACCGTCTGCAGAGCACACCGCATATGTTCAAATGGCTTTGAATGGATGAGAGATTTGAACAGGTCTCACACCCCATGTAGCCAAACAGTAGTAAGAGCATTTTACCTCTCATGGTGGTTTGATAAAACTGGTTGGAGAAAAAGGCATTTTTAGTTCAAACATACCTGGTGAGTTTAAATTAGAAACATTTGAGGAGATCAGTGAAACCTTATTTCTCTCTAAATATGCTATTCGCTATTACCTTTTGTAAAGCATCTGTTCACCTTAACAATACTCATCAATATTCTTTGTAATACAATGTAAAGTTTTAGGGCACCTAGCTGAAGCAGAGAGTAACCACTGATGGATGGGGAAGGCTTCCCCTTCACTCCCTGTTTCCCTTGCTTAAAAGTGGACAAATACACATAGTGCAATTTGGCTCACGTACCTTTAGCCATGCAAAAAGCAATGGTCAAGTCCAAGTTAGCTGTCCAAGACCTTTCTAGAGCCAAAGGAAAGAGAAGAACTGCTTCCAGGGTGCAATTTGTCTCATCAGCTAAGTATTGCCTGCATGAGGTGGGCTGAACCACTGTCCAGAGGTGCTTCTCTGTTGCTCTCCCACGACTTTGAGGGAGCCCCAGAAGCTAACTTTCATAAAGCTAATGGAAAGGGTACTAGACCCTACCCTGGGGCAGCCTGTAAAATGACATCAGGACACTTTCCTTAATCATACAGGGTTATTTTGATGATAAAGCTATTGAAGAACATGAAATGCTGTGAATATTGGTACATGGGGACTACATAAGCAGCACAGATAGACACCCCATGTCAATCTTTCCTATAGAAATAATGTTGACTTCACAGCCAAACACGTTTCATTTTAATTTGTGTTGTTGCAGGATAAAAGCAATAATCAACCAGCAACACTGCTATAATCTTTCTCAGCAATGTGGAGCTCTACATTAACATGCAACAATAGAGAGCTTGCTAATAATTTGTTAAAAGTTTTTGCTTAAACTATCTGCATGAATTTAGCTGTGATGGCTGTACTTTCTTTTCCTTGCATTTAAAATGAGACAAAATGAGTTTCAAAGATGTTACTGGTATGACCAGTGCCAGTTCAAGGGATATGGCAACCCTAGGCAAATGAAAATGTTTGCCTCTTTTAGAACAAAGTTGCTCCCAAACTAAATAGTCATAAAACATGTTACAGCTCCTGGAGCGCCAGTGCTGTAGGCAACCACCTGCTCTGTCTCTTGGAGTAGGTCCTGTGTATAACTGAAATATAACAGGAAACCTCATACAAATATAAAGAACAGAAAATACTTTTGCACAAAAGACCTCTGCTGAAAAAGGAGAGGGGGATACCCAAAAATATGAGGGCAGCCCTGAGCCAGGACTTTTTCATATCTCACTTCTCCTAGGATGAGCCAGAGGAGAGCAGCAGACATACACCTTGTGTAAAGGCTGTGGTGATAATGGTCTTGTGAATCAACTGGGTGTTAAATAATGCCTGTAAAAATAAGTGAAGCCAAAGTAAGGCTGTTGGCTTGAGGCGAAGAAATCTTTTTTTCGTTGTTTTTACTGTAGATGGAACATCAATTTGTATTTTCTAACAAAGCCACAGAAAACATTGTCTTATTCACCTCTTAGTGTGAATCCTTACGTAGATAACCTCAAACGCTATGTGACGTGGCTCGTGCATCTGACAAATGGCCCACCCATTTATGAGCTTAAATAAAGATTTAGATTTCTAGCTTTGAGCACATAAGCAAAGATACTTCCAGCCTTCTTTCATAAGGATGGAATTCAACATGTAAAGAAGCAGCCTAGAGAAAACACACCGCTTAAGTTACACTTAAAACCACATAAACATGACTCAAAACAAAAACATTTGGGGGAAAAAGATCTTACAGGCTCGCGTTAAAATCAATGTCCCCTTTGCTTCCGAGTTCAAGGGGATGGATTACCCACTCTCCTCCCCACATCCAGACTCAAAAAAGTTTTATTTTTCTTTATGCAAATGATTTTGTTATTTACCTTGGAAGTCCAGCATCTTGTTTTCTTCATCTAGAAGCTTCATCAGTTTACCATACAGGATTTGCTCATCAAATTTCACAGGATCTTAAAAAAACAAAGGTGAAACATCTATTGTTTCTTCCAGCAGTATTTCAGGAAACACTATTTTAAACTATAAATAAAGTTATAAAAACACAAAAGTTAAGAAACCATTTGACATTTAAAATAGTTTTCACAGTGCTAGTTTCATAGCAGAGGTGACTGTCATTTTCTTCTGAGTTATGAAAGACAGTTTAAAATAAAAAAACATAATCATATACTTTTAAATTGTTAGTAATATTATATCTTGATCTGGGCTGAAACTGGTTTACTAATTCTGCTAATAGACTAGTTGAAATTATTATTTGTATTCAAATTGTGAGATGAATTTGATTTTTATTAAGAGTCAGATAGAAGTATGCAATTTCTTTTCTAACATGATTTTGGATCTTTATTAGAAATTTTACCTTGCTGTCCATAATACTAACACGTTATCTAGTATGAGCAGTCATTACAGCACACGATAAATTTTTATTTTGTGGCTAGTCAGTCATTCAAACTCCCAGTAACATTTGTAGATTTTAAAAAGGAGCAAGGGACACACACCCACGCACACCTTTTTCCATGAGACAAAAAAAAAACCCCAACCACTTCAAGTGTCTATGTTCAAGGGAGAAACGACCAGTTGAGACTGTCTTCTCTCCAGATCTCCCAGACCCTGGCTTCTCTAAGTTGTCAGTGAAGACAGGCAGGTAGAAGGTCAAAGAAATTCATACAAGGTAGGTGAATTGAAGTACAGCTACAAGCGACTGGGTGGCTTTTTTTAAGTGCCCAATAGAATCTCAAAAAATAAATTTTGTTTATCATGAAATTTCAGAGCCAAGTTTTTCAGTTACACTGAGCATTCAAAGAGGGAGGTTTCTACAAATCTCTTCTGCAAGTACAGAATTTTTACATTTCTTTTAGCATATAACATTGAAATGTTCCCTTGGCGAGGGGGGGAAGCAAATCCATAGTGGGGTGTTGTTTGTTCTCAGGGCATTATCAACCCAGACAAATTTCCAGAACAAATTTAATTTATCAAATATAGAAAAGATAATTGCTAATATCTTCATTTTCACAGAATAACCCATTAAAGAATCCCATATGATGAACACATTAAAATGATATTTAACTTTGTATAATAGAGTTAGTGGCTGAAGATTTGCTTTTCAGCAGCTATTCTCTTTGGGCGTTGGGCCTGACTTGCTTAAGTCATAAGAAGAGTATAACTTCAAAGTGTGCCCTGATTTCTTCATCTTGTTCTGCTTTTGTCTCTTGTTAGTGACAAGCTGCTAGTTCGAACGAGGTGGTAAACGAATATGGTTTCCAATCGAGGGATGACTGTGCAAGGCCAGACTTCGGTTCTGACTGTCCTTTTAACTCCGTCCACTACACACAAATGTAGTTCCACTTATTTAACGCTTCTGCAAGGAAAAGGAAACCAGACAATGAGCCTGGTTTGTGAGTATCACCGAATCAGACTGGTTGAGGTGGGAAGGGACGTCTGGAGGTCATCTGGTCCAGACCACCTGCTCAAACAGGGCCAGCTAGAGCCAAGTTGCCCAGGACCATGTCCAGTTGGCTTTTCAGTATCTCTAAGGTGGAAGACTTGCTCTTGGCAGAGGTGTTAGTAAATACAGTATTATAACTGTTCTGCAGATGTCAACACAACCAACCTGAGGCCAGCACCGTTGCTAACAGACCTTTAATAAACAAGTGTTACTCCAACCTTTGAGTGACATTTTTGCTGGGGAGAAAAAGGAGGAACGCCAAAGGACAGCTGTTCACACATGGATCTCAGGTCTAGCCTGATATGCAAGTGCCTAAAACCACCTCTCCACTCCAACCCCCAGAACTGGATAGACTTTCTCAGAGCTTTCATCTGTTCCAAATTAAAAAAAACTAACAAACAAAAAAATCCACATTTAAGATTAAGTATGTATCACTCAGCCTCTTCAACACAGGCAAAAGAACGTTTTATCCCAACGAAAACTGTACTTCCATGTATCCCTTATGTCATCACTGCAACCATACATGCGTCTAGGCACATATGTACAGAAATCTAATCCACTTTTCATTCTCTGGTTATGAAGCAGGTCATGACTCATGAAGCCTATTCATAAGATGAACCAAGGGAGTACCAACAGAGAAAAAATACTTCATTTAAAAAACTCTGAGCCAGAAGTTGACTTCCAAGGTATTAAATTGCTGTCGTATAAAATGGATGGGGAAATTACAAGAGTTAGCTGTAATTCACCCTTAATAAACCTTGATTTTCTTCATCATTACACAGAAATTCAAGATATTGATATGCATTAGAGCCTGCTTTTCTCAGTCACACAAGTTTTTGTCTTAAAAGTTTAAAACTCCCTATCTACTCAAAGTAAAAGTTTCTCATGAATTTCAGAAGTGGTGTATTTTGAGACCCTTTATAGGAGACAAATCTTTTTAGATTTGGCTACAGCTGCGTGTCTAGAGAATCTCACAAATAACCACAAGGTTTAAAAATGTGAAGGGCTAGGAAGGTAACACAAGAGAACTGGGTCTTGCGTGCTATCGGGTTGTTAGTGCTTAACAACAGGAGTGAGGCCAGCGCATAGCTAAGCACTTCATTACCATGATGATGTTCTTACTTAAGTCCATGCAAATTCAGGCAGGCCCATTCCCACCCTTTTTTATCTAAAAGCCATGACAGCGAAGGAGAATTTCTTCCGCTAGACAATACCTTCTGGTTAATCTCTCTCATACCTATGCATAACTTCTGTTCTCCCAGATCTGCAGAATCACACCCTCCCACTCCTTGCTATTACCCACAGACAGCAAAGCTAAACACCTCGGCTAAACTGGCAAGAAGAAAACCAAAAAAGCCTCATCATGTGCTGGGAACTTTTATGGATTCTGGGATTTCCTTCTGTTTGGCAAACACACGTTCAGCTCAGCAATAAAATTGCTCTCCAAGAAGGACTTTGGGAGCAGGGTTGCAAAAAAGCTACAGCTTAGTACTCAGTTCTGCACTAATTTCATTAATTAGAGAGAACATAGCGCAGACAATATTCTGCGGCAGCGGAGTGAATACAGCACAGCCTCACTTTTACCCATCCATTAACTCACTGTCCTTGATCAAAGACTATGTATACTGCCTATCGTGTTCAGAGCAGTTAAGGTTTATAATTTGAATTGTAAACCTCAATATTTAAATAGAACTGCATATGTGATCTTTGTCACCTCATTTTCATGAATGGAAAAGAATATTCTGACACCAAAATTACATACTTAATTCTACCTCACCTTCTTCACTGACCTCCATCCCACACTGCCTTGGGTTTATTTCCTCATCCATCAACGGGTCAAAGTAATTTCTGCTGTATTCATTTCCTGTGGAAAGCACATGAAGTAAGGGTCAGCGATTATTAGAAGCACATGAACCAAAATGTTAATTTTGAAATCGACACCAGCAAGCAAAGGGGCATTTTTTGCTTCTTTATAAGCTTAATTTTTTTAACAAGTCCTCTAAGCCTACTAGTACTGCAATTATCGTCTTGTGAAAGGTCAGAAAAGGTAATTCTGAAAACAAGTGCACTTTATGTTACTTTTGCTCAGGAACTAATGAGAAAAATTCTCAAATTTAGATGATGGAAAGATAAGAAAAATTTTTAAAATCCAGCATCCCCAACACAAGTCAATTTGTTCTTGAAACACATTTTACAAGTGAATTACCCATGCTGCAGAGGAATTTCTTTTTCACAGCTGACCCCTCCAATTTCAACAGTTTTAAATTTCACCACTGAGGTTTCAACGTCTGGTGCATCTTTAATACTGTATTCAACCAGAGAAGTGTTTAATTACAGAGGAGATACTAGAATACTGCCTCATTAATCTGAACAGCAATTATATTCAGTTGGGCTAGGTAACTAATCCAAGATTTTGATGGGATAAAACCACTCATTTTAGCACTTTCCATTTCAACAGCTAGTTTTATCTGCCCTTTAGAAACTAATCAAGTTTACAAAAAATAGTCATTTGTTAGACTTATCAAGGAATAATGCAGCATCTAGCTGCCTGGAGGAACTCCTCGTAAAAGGCAGAAGAATTTGCTCTACACAAGGGGGGAGGGAGGGCTTTTTCCTCAAAATACGTCCTTCCTTCAGCAAAAGTGCTACACTCTATTAAAACCATGCTTACGTTCATTGGGTTTGCAAACACAGTAAATTATTACTAAACAGAGAGAAAGTAAAATAATTAAGTCCATAACAAATTTTAAAATTGCTTGGAAAGACATAGGTCTATATCCTGGAAAATACAGAAGAGCTAAATATACGAGGGGGTTAATTCATCCAAGATATACTATAGTAGTCTACAATGTATTTGTTTTAGGATCAAAAATAATCCAAGCAGCAGCTCCTTTTCAGAGACTAAATGAAACTTTGGTATGAAACTAGGTTTAATTTATATTTCTGGACTGGCACATTTTGACTGTCAGTCTCTGTTCCTTCAATGTAGTAAGTACAAGAACTGAAAATTTGCTTTACCTTGAGGTCTCAATAAAGAAAAAATAAATGAGTTTCATTTTTGTTACTTTATCTGTCAACAACTACTAGGCTGGTATGAATCTTGGCAGTATGTAATCAAAGTCTTATGTACTGCAATAACAGAGCCATTCTACCTTATTCACTGTAATTGTTTTTCTCTAGCACAAAGCACCGTGATGTTATATGAACACCCCTTCACGTGCTGGTAAAATAATTCACCCATGTGCTAAAAAAGAAAATGATGATGCATTTCTTTATTCGATTACTTCATAGCTGTAAATGTAAATTGCTGGAAAGTATGTTGCAACCATACAAGCAATACTCAGCTAGTGTATGGGCTTTTTACACAGTCTTAATATCAAAACAGCTTTTATTGAATTTAATACCCATCCTGTGGGTCTGGTGTGAAACTCTGAGGAGCAGACTTTTGGGCAACTCTTCTGGACAGAATAATTGGCATTTAGGAGGAAGTGTCATGTTATATTTGAGTCTGCAAGGCACAGAAACCATTATTCAAAAAAGAGATACATTGACAAATAACCCTTAAACACCTTGCATTTTGGTCCTCTAAAAAAAGAACAACCTCAACCCTTCTTTGAGGAGTATGAGATACTTTATCCAGGGCTTTGACTCTGTCAGAACCGCACACAGCTTGAGACAGAAAGTTATGCAGAAGTAAAAAGAAGAACCAGGTTTGATTTCTCCAGAGCAACGTACACACTTTAAAACCTACGTAGGTAGAATGAGTGGTAAATGCCAGAATCACCTCCTTATGGTGATTTTATAGATAAAAGCCATTTTACACTGCAAGACTCCACAGAAAACTTCCAGTGAGGTTTGCTAAAGAATCGAAATCATTGCAAACCTTAGACCACTGCTCTTGTAGGGGGTTGTGGGTTTTTTTGGTTTTTTCCCCCATCAGCTCAACACACACCTTGAGAACTCATGTGACCAGGATGTCTGGGCTCTGGGCAGGTCCTGAAATTTATTGGGGGCAGGGGGAGTTGCTTTAGTTTTAAAATATAAAATTATCAATTTTAGTCAACATAACATACTGCCCAAGGCATTTTGCTAATAATATTTTGTGAGAATGTGAACAGATTACTGATCATTTCACATTGGCTTTTGGAAATATTTGAAAGTGTGTAACATGTAAATTAACAGTCCGCTAAGGAATTCACATCGCTCTGCTTTGCGGTATAAACACAGTAAAGTAAATGTTAATACAGAGCTTGCTTGCAGGTATTTTGAACAGCAATGTATAGCTTGGCGCTTCCACATAGCAAGTTACTTTGAATACCTGCTCCTTCAAAGACTTGGCCAACTTTAGGAACTTAGTTCTTTACTTTGATCCAGAGGTTTGCTCAAACCCATTAACTCAATTTGAAACCCTATTCACCCCTCAAAATTTTGTTATTTCATGTGGAAAACACAATGGATAATTCAGGAAATCAGAATTGAAGTGCAAAACCACAGATTATCGATAAATTCATATAAAAATGGAAAGAAGGGTGTTGGCACAACAGTGACCAGGTGGGAATTTATACAGTTTAATTAAAGCAAGAGGAGTTGCTAATAAAATTAGCATAATCCTTGGATGCAGCCCATGGGACTGCACACGTATTACTAGGACTGGATGAAACTCTAAGATGGCTTTTAAGCTAAGATATCTGTAGTCAATTATACAGTCTATGTCCTGAGAATACCACAGAAATGGCATGACTAAGCTGCATTTCTACAATGTCTTCTACACTTCAAAGAGATCAGGTAGCGCATATCAATATCACATCAAGGGTACAGCATGGAATTTGGATGACAGGAAATTATTCCATTCATATTGTACTATTGATCTAGGTTTTTAGTTTAATGAAAGAATAAACAAAACTGTTAGATTTGTTAAGTGCCTCCTGACCAGTGTAAAAATGAAGGAATTATTAATAGCCAGCTGACCGATTACTAAGAGCTTGAATAAGGATTTACTGGTACTTGTTTTCAGAGTGATGCCGGACCTTAGGAATAAAAGCAAAAATTTTGGCACGAGCCAGCTTTCATTAGAAGACAGAATGCAGCTTATGGTCTAAGCAAACTCGCCTTATTAAGTTACAGCTCTCCCGTTTCAGGCAGCAGTGTGGTCAATACGTGTCTCTACCAATGACTTGGTAAGACATCACTGGACATTACTACAGCAACTCATAAAAGCCTTTTGCATAAGATAGAATAAGACAGAAGCATCTTGGAGAGATGAAATTCCAGTCTGAGACAGCGATTTGACCCAAAGTGCTTTTGAAACACAGTGATGCAGCCAGGAATGGAAAAGAGTAGTCCCGCTTTCCACACAGCTGTCTTAAAGCATTGATTTCAGCAGCAGTTCCTGTTGGAGAACATCATGGTAAATACTCACTGTCTCCATCCAACAGAATTGAACTTATTTCCCTAGGGACACTTTTAATTTTACTTTACAGATATGGGCCCTTTAGGCAGCCCAAACATAAGGTTCTGTGCTAGCATATTTCTTGGTTTCTTTATGAGAAGGGTATGCGACCACATGAGCCAAAGCAGCATCCTGGGGTCAGACCTGAATCCCCTCTAAGAGAGGTACCCACCTCAACTTGGCCAACAACAGCTAAGATCTGGAAACGCAGGAGGTGGGAACCTTTTCTCCCCTTCCTCCCGATCCCAACTGTTTCACTTATTTGCCCTTCCCCAAGGCATGGCGGGTCTTGTGATTAGCACTCCGCTCACCTGTTTTCATGATTCAGCACCTACATTGACAAAGCTTGATACCTGCAAATTGCTTCTTTGTAGATACAGGCCTTTGCTTCTAATCTGCACTTTGGAAAAAAACTATAAAGAATTATAAAAAAATAATTCAAAACAATTAAAGCATAAGAGAGGAGAAGAAAACCTGCAACCTTAAAAAAAAATCTCACAGAATGCAGAGGTGAAGAAAAATAAAAAATCATCAACCAAAACTGCATTAACAGTGAGAGGTCCTGGATAGTGAAAAACTGACTGGATTTCCGGTGACCTTATAGGTTCTTAGTTGATTTAAACAATGATTTTAAACTGGAAAATAATTTAGGAAAGTGTAAAATTTTCAAAAGAAAACATTTTGACCTTTTATTCCAAAATTTTGTGTTGCTAGATTTACTCACATCTAAATGAAGATGTTAAATATAAAACTTTAGTTTTGAAGAACATAGTGAATTGATATGTAATCCACAAAACAATGTTAACTCTGCATTCTTACTTTGGCAAGAAAAAAAAATAGGGAACTATTATGAGTTAACCAGAAGTTATACTTTTAGTTTGGATTTTTGATTGTCATTACCGAACCATGATATCTGTTACGTTTACCTCAGCTCGTGGCCATTACAAATGCCTTTAATTAAATTTATACAGGCCAATCTAGGTTACATATAGAATCTGAATGCCTTAATTAAGACATATTATTACTATTGTAGATTTACATCTAACATTATCATCTGTATTATAAGTATAGACAAATATTATCTATGTTATTTTAGACGTAGATCTAAAATAAGATTCCTGGGAAGCACAAAGTTGTTCCAGTTTATCACCAAATACATGGGAGGGTGGGGACTAGAGTGTTTTACATAGAGCTTCAAGTTTTCATGAGTACCAAGCAGAATTCAGTGAAAAATTACACATTAACAGCATCCTCGAACTGAAGAGCATTAAGCAAGTGACTGGACAGCAGATTATATCTTGAAGACACATCTTGTTAAATACTACCATCACCGGGTGACTTCTTGATTTTTTAGAAGTATCGCATGTCATTTTCCTTATCCTCAGTGGAAACCATAGGTAATGAGTTAACCACATAACTGTGTCTTATGTTTATATTGCAAGCCTTGAATAAACTCCCTTGTCAGCTTTGACAGGACGCTGGCAAAGAGGCCGGCCATGAGCCTGAGCAGTGCAGACCGTGTTGCGCCTTCCCCGACACTTGAAAAACACCGCACTGCACTCACGGCACCCACTTTTTTTTTTTCCCCTACACCGCTCCTCGAAGACTTACCACATTTGCTGCTGTTTAAGCAAAGGTACAGCACGGGAATTATTTTTTTTTTTCTTTTTTTTTTTTTTTTCCCCCTGCAGGCAACAGAGGGCACTGTGCCAAGGGACGCCAGTGTGAGACCTGCTGCTTTTCCTGGGGAAACGCTGTTGGTCGAAGGCGTGAGAAAAAGATTTACTGATGATGACGGAGTTCATTTAGGAACACTATTAGATAACGTGACACATGTCAATGGAGAAAATGGATACCGAGAGCTCCCTGGCTGGTAGGCTCGGCTGGTCCCACACTATTGCAGTGAGGGAACTTGCTGAATTTCGAAGGTCTGGCAGCACTATTATGAAGCAAACAATTTCCAAGTGTAATAAATTAGCCTTAAAAATATATATTCAGTCACCTTCTGAAACAGTATTTCCCAATTATAAAATGCATCCATTCTTCACAATTCTTCTCCCCCTACCTTTCACAAATTCAATTTTAGCACATTACTTAGATGAGTGGTACAGTATCCTTGTTGTTGAAATTGCATGCAATGGATCACGTTTTGCACACTACATTACACCTTGTGCCGTTCTGCTGATTTCAATTGGATTACACATTGTGTAATTCAACGCAAAATTACTTCCAATGACAACCCTTTTTATTCCTATGCATACATGGTGATCCATCATGCCCTGCATACTGGGTTTGGCATTTCTATTTCAAGTCCCTGTTGGAATCAGAAAGCATAGAACCACATACACAGAACTTGAATTATTAGATACAAACTTTGCCGTTGTTTAAGAAAAAAAGGGTATGGTTAGGATTCATACTTCTGGTCCCATCTTTTATGCAAATCATTTTGTCCAACACAAATAGCCAGTGTTGCAAGCTCCCATTTCCTTCACATGCAGCACAAACGTGAGTTTCCAGCAGATGCCTGGTTTTTTCATCTGCACTTGTCTCTCCAGTGGGGAACTAGCATATCTTTAGAATTAAATTAGATCCTGTTGAAAAAGCTTCAGCCTCTAGTTCTCTGTAAGCAGACTGAATTTGATGCACTTGCTGATGTTTTTATCATCAAATTGATATCCCCCATGGTTCCTTCTGCATATTCCTGGGTCAAGGTCCTCGCCCAGTCACGCACTTGAGCAAGAAAGGGCTGATACTACCCTGCCGCAATTGAACTACCTTCAGCAGTAACTGTTCCTTAGCAAAGGCTTCTCTCTAGTTTGGCTTTTGATAAGGAGCAGAACTGCTCTATTTTACAGTGGGATTTTCCCATAGGATGCATGCAGCACAGCGTTAGGTACATCCAGCGTAGCTCCCCAGCTAGGAGGTGGTGCAGCAGCATGCCACATCGAGACACTAATTTGCTCCCAGAAGCAGTATAGCCATGTTAATGCCATGTTGTACTCGGGCTAATTAGAAGAATAGTTTCTGGTCTTCAGTCAAAAGAGTTTTCTTTCCCTCCTTTTTTTTTTTTTTTCCTCTTTTTTTTATCCCCCCCTCAAACGTTGTTAATCTCTGTGGGCAAATTTATTGGAGCATGATATGAGATGTTAATGGCGCCTGTTGCAGATAAAATGGTAGAATTAATTAGAGCTTTTGATTTCAGAAGATAATCTAGTTTTAAAAAAAGATTTGTGTATTGGGGATGATAGGGGAAAAAAAATGAATGCTTCTTGTCATCTGGAGACAATTTTAACTTGAATCATGAACATTTAGGGTCAGACTGTCTCTAGCCTTTGTACAATTGTGCAGGATACAGGAGAACACAATTAGCCTTTCTTTCATCTTCCATGCAAAAGCCAGAGTACCCCAGTCTCCAAAGGTGTCTATGCAACCACCAGGCACAAGGCAGGGAGGACGCTCAAAAAGCCCCATGCCTGGATTCTGCAGCTCACATGCACGGTCGGCACCCCAGACAGATCAGTCTAATTTCTACTGACGTATATTCCCTCTGTACGCTTGGGCTGGAAATTTTACCTATCTTGTAGAAATGTGAACAGTGCCATCCCACAGGGCTCTTCTCAGGATTAGTTGGGCCAAATCTGCGTAGCTCTGTGGCTGTGGTGAACGCTAAGCTGTACAAAACTGGTATAAGCCACTTGCACATTTTCTGATCACAGCACCTGAGGACAAAATGTATCGAATGCTAAAATAGATTAATATTTGCTTTACAGGCCTATGATAAAATGGTAAGTACAGTAGTCCTGTGTTAAGGGATTGCTTGTGACATACTTCATCCATCTGAGGTTGAGCAACTGCCCTCATACTCTGTCATCAGCCAAAGACGGCATATTCCTGGAGGTTTGACGCTTCCATCACGACAGTTTGCTGGAAGCCCTTTCCTGGGCAGAGACTTTACCAAGCCAGCCTGAACATTAGGGCACTCTACAAAGTGTCTTGGGTTTAAACACCTCTCGAGAAAAGAGAAAAGCCAATATTGGCCCACCTTGAGATCAGGCACCTGGCAATTGAGAAACAGGTGGACATATGTTCCTGTCACTCTGGATTTGGGTGATCTAACCCCAAATATTTTTCCCAGAGAAACTTGTTTATTAGACCTCCCATTGCAATGGCAAACATGAAGATTTCTGGCAAATTCAGCATTTGCTGAGGGGAGAAAAGACAGAAGAGTTGGTCAGCTTTAGTCACAAGGAAACTCTGAGTACTTTCAGAAACAAATAAATTGCACAGTTTGGCAAAGACAAGGCCACTGCTAGACGACCTTAATTTTACAAGCGATGTATGAAAGAAATGAAGGTGGTGAGAGCGATCAGCAAAAAGTCAGCATAGAATCACAAAGAGAAAATAGGGTAGAAGCTGCTGCAACCAATCAGCTGGTTGGAAATCAGGAGATTAATCTGAGTAAATAGTCAGCCATTTCCTCTGGGTCATTATAACATTTAACAGTAGTACCAGGTCTTCACCATATAAGAGCAATGATGGGAAGCATACAGCAGAAGGAGTTACTCAGTGGCCTATTCCTGAACAACAGTCTACTGATGAAGATGATAAAATTTGGAATATTGTCCATCACGGGAAATACGACAGTGTGAGACACCGAATGGCCTAACGAACAGAGCAATGGACTAGGCAACAGAGATTTTATTTCTATTTCCATCACAGGCCTGGAGGGTGACTGAAGATAAGGCCTCATGCTCTGCCTTAATTTCCCCACAAGCAAAGCACGTAAGAACCTTGCAATTTGAGTCACCAGAATAGTCCCCACCAATCTGGTCTGCGAAGTGAAAAAGCCTCTGGAAAAAAAATACTGGAAAGATTTCATGAAAACAGGAATCAGTTCACAAACTCTCCTTTTCAGAAGATGTTCTGTTGCCTGAGGAAAGGGAATGGAAATGTCAATATAGCACAAACATACCTGTGAATTAAGCTGTTTGGGGGCAGAGGCAGGCAAATTGCAATATCACGAACCTCTGCAGTGGCCAGTTAATCCCCAAGTGATACGTGTTCTGTAGAGCAGCCTCCTGTGCAGACATAGCCAAATTCCAGGAACAGGTTTTAAGGCTGTCTTAAACACACAGTTGACTATTCACGCTCCTTCCCAGTATCCTTAGCATGGAGGTGTGCGAGAAGGCATCTCAAAAGTAGGTGGAGGTTTTTCTCGAGAACACTCCCCTCCAGCAATTGCTGACAGAGGAACATGCTGTGACACTGTTGCAAGATGGAGGAAATGATAGCAACCCCTGTAGCTATTATTTGCTGCCATTAACGACATGGGCAATGGGTGGAAAGATAATGGAAAGGCAATGCCATCTCCATGCCCTGCCTTCAAGTGCATAGCCTGAAAATCCAGCCTGATGTTTATATAGTGTTTTCAACCTGTAATCTGCTAAATGCTGCAATTAAATAATTGTGCTTACGGTTATAACTGTTTTTAAATTGTACAGTTTAACACCGAGCTTTAGAATTGACAAACGCCATTCCCCATTGAGTAAGTAACTGAACCTAAGCCTGGGGGCTGAGAGCTGGAAGAGCACCCAATGGTTGTGGAGGGGAGGAAACCCCAAAAGGAAGAGTATTTTATTGGCACCTGGGGGAAAAAAGGGGAGAAAAGCGGAAGGGAGAAGTGGAGGGGCCTAAAACATGTTTATTTTACACAGGCTGTGCTGTTGCACTTGCCAGGCATTTCCCTTAAGGTAAGGAAGTCTGGCGTGAAGTGGCAAAAGGACTGTCATCTTACTGGCATAGCAAAGTTTGGGGCAACAAGCCATGCCGAGGTGTGTGGGCACACCCTCCTAGAGAAACAGCTTCTGGCATGGGGCACAAGTCTTGCCTCCTAGGGGAAAAAAAAAGGAGAATTCTGTGCTAAAAATCTCTCTTGTGAACTGCACAGTGGCTCCTGAGAGCTGAGGGGCAGGAGAAGAAGCTGTGGAAGAGTTTCCCCTATGCTATAGGATGGTGGTAGTTTTCAACACCGCGCGTGTTTTTGCTAAGAGCTGAAATGACAGCAGCTATGCAAAGGAGCTATGGACATGGAGCAAAGCAAAGGAAGGCAGGCTTGAGGAACCGATCCCGTGGGCTCTGGCGGTCCCAAACCACAACAGATTGCCACAAGAAGGGCAAGCTACCTGTAGACCTAGTCTTCACTGAGGGCTGTGAAATACAACCATTTATACATTACTACATTCATGGGATACTGCGCTTACCTATGCAGTTAGCTTTTCCCTTTCCCTCTTTAATGAAGTATTGTTACACTTGGGAATGGGGAAAATTAGCTTGTAAGGTACCAGAAGGTTTAGTTCAACTTTTTTCCCAGGTTTCTGGACAGGCTTGAAGCTGTTGTTTTATTAGCAGACCTTGATAAATTTGAAATGGCCCCTGTGACTGCCAAACAAGTCCTGACATAAGTTAGACTAAGAATAATTTAATGCAAGGTTGGACCAGATGATTCTCTAGAGGTCTCTTCCAATCTAGACTTTTTTTTATGATGGCATAAATGGATGTGGTTTTTTTTTAATAGCTGCGTGACTTAGAGGCAGAGCTATGTGAATAACTGATTTTTTGGTTAACTGGATGAACAGAAGTTCAAGGAGGGAGACACAGCGTTGGGAAACAACATTTTCTAACTCTCAGCAAGCTTTCCTCTCCCATTACAGAAACACTTAGCAGTGTATCAAGGCATTGCATTCCAGGCGAAATGTAACAATTTCTACTCCTTTCACAAAGATTATATTCAGTTAGGGTTTTTTGAACAAAATGCTACTTAGGATGAAAAATCAAAATGTTTAAAAACGCATTTCAGGCTTTTAAAAAAATGTGTTGTTTTCTTGAGGGAACTATTCATGAATTTCTGAAGAGGCGACTGAAAGCATGGATAGTCTCCAGCGAGCCCGACTTCATTTTTTGCCAGATAGACTATTTCATTAAAAAACAATCAATCCCTTTGTCTGCTTAATCACTGTTCTGACAGGCTGCAAAGGAAAGACGAAGAATTCCTGCTCCGTGCAGCACTACACAGAGTCACATGAAGGCTAAATGGAAAGCCAAACCTAATTTTGCAAGGGGCTGTTAGGAGCCGTGGGCTCTCCAGTCCTGCAAGGATAAAAATCTTAACACAACAAGGTCCAGAGTTTTAAAAGCAAATGCCTGAAGTTCTGCTCACCAGCCTGCACTTACCCATTTAAATGCCTGGGCTGGCATGCAAGGGTACTTAGCAAGCAGCATCGCGGCTTGTGAGTTAACGGGAAACGCTGGGTGATCAGGACTTTGCAAAGTCATACCGGTTCCTTTGGTACCTTGGGAGGTCTCCGGCCTTGGATGCACGTTTACACACAATCCAATAAGGTAATTTTTTTTTTTTTTTTTTTTTGATGTGTATTTAGGGAAGATTTTGAGTCTGACTTCAGGCATTTTTGCTTTTACATTAAATCTTGGCCCAAGATTTTCCTCGTATAGCTCACAAGATGCCTTTAAATTCTTTTCCTCACCTTCTTCCTCACTGGATTACTAAGTAAAAATAACCATTCATTGTAACATTCAGCAGTAATAATAATTCAAAATGGAGTAATCAAACAATAGGTTAAAAGATACCAAACCTCTGCAAAAGGAAAACTGACATCGGTAAAGATCCTTATAGTCTGTTTGAATGAACCTAAGTAATAAACAGAGATCGCGTCCTGAGGCAGTGTCTCTTTTGGGTGCTGCATCAAAGCTGAGCTTAAAAGCCAGGATTGCTCCTCCTGGACAAGCTGAGCGAACAGGACTTTGCTCCAAGTATCTGAGCAACGCTGGCTGAAAAAAAATAATGAAACATGAAGCAGAAGCAAGATGCTGATTGACTGAGGGCATATGGGAGACCTAAGGACAACAATCAATCATGGATCTGTAAGCTGTTTAAAACTACTCAATGCTTGGGAGCCAGCGAGGGAGCAGCATCTGTGCGCTCGGACCAGCTGCGGTGCCTCCGAAAACCAAGCCGACACAAATTACGGGGAAGTGCTGCCATGAGACCCTGCTCCCTGCGCTCCCCTCCGCTGGCGGGCAGCACCGGCGCAACCCGCATCCCCCGTTACGGGGAGCATGGAGACGGAGGCCGGGTCTCTAAATATTTTCAGTATTTTGGGTTTCTCATCCAGGGTGTGCAGGGGCGTCTGTTTGGACAGGTCAGGATGGGAACGCCCGGCACAGGCCATGGAGAATGCAGGTTGGATGGGGACCACAACCACTGTTGCTGCGTTTGAAGCTAATCGGGTTTGATGTCTCACCTCTTGGTTCGGCATGGGCTTGCAGCCCGAGTTTTTGTTGGTGAGCTGCAAGGGTGCTATCTGGCTTGTCATGTCTAATAACTTTCTCTTCTGAAGGCTGATATGCTGAAAGATCTGTGCTGCTGATGTTAAAAGCTGGATTTTCAATGCCTTCTGTTGCTGCTCTCTCTTCTTTTACTACAGAAAACAAGGAGGTCAGAAGAGCACATTATAGCAAAGTGTATTTCAATGACAAGCAGAAAATTCCTTCTAGTAATTCCTTTGCTGAAAGACTCAAGTGTATCGTCCTCAAATGTCGCCAAAACAGAATTAGGTTAAAATTAACTCTAAAAAAAAAAAAAAGAATAAATGATTAAAATAATTACAAATTGCACCCTGACAAGCAAGAGCAAAATTTCGCCCACAGCCATTTGTCTGTAATTAGTTAATTAATCCTTACACAAATTATGAGCAATAACTCATCAAGCAAGGCTCACCCATCAGAAATTCAGCCGACTTGGATTTCTTCTGCTTAGTTTGCTTCAGAGCCTTCTGCTGGAACTTCTGGAGGGAAATTGTTAAATGAATAAATTAGCTAAAGAACGAAGATCATCCTTTATGATCCACAACTAACACAGTATTTTAAATATGGGATGGCATTGAAATGTCATTTAATTTACATCTCTGCTAAAGGGGTCAAACACTAATTGAACAACAGAAGTGGAAGAATTAAATAAAACAGGAGAGGAAAAGTTAAAACAAATGCCAAATGAAGGTCACATTAAAATACTTTGTTTTTTCCTAATTTTAATTAATGCAAAGAAAGCTCAACAAATGAAGAACGTTATCTTTACAGTATGCATTCAGCAGCAACTGCTTTATTTCACTTGCAGAACTGCAGTGCTTCATTTAGAAAAGTTTGGTTATACAGCATATTTATAGACAGACTTCCTTGACGTCCCCCATTCTCTTATTTTCCAGGTCCACTTACATAACCAGTGTATTTGTTTGTCACAGAGCAGCTAAAAATGAATGAGCTCTACCATTTCGTACGAGGCAATAAAAAGAACTCCAAAGCAATTTATGACGAGATGTCACAAAAGAGAGATCACGGTCAGGGGAGAGAGGAAGCAGGACTCATTATGACGATGAAAAGTTCCTTTAATATTAGAGATATGCCAACAACAGTTACAATGAAAACAAATAGCAGGAGCTCTTGGAGGACCTAAACTCTGACAAGTTCCACATTAATTCCCGTGGGGAAGCAAGGCTCAAAGGAAAAAAAAAAAAATGTGGTCACATTACTACCATGAGGAAGGCCCAAGCGCTGAACACCGTCTTTGTATAATACCTTGAGCGGCGCTAGCAAGAGTCTCACATGTGGACTTATGCGTGGCTATAGACCCCTATAATAGATGCTAACAGTCAAAACAGGCAGAAATTACCTAAAACAAAGCACATCTGGGAGTATTAATCAAAGCCAAAACCAAAGTAAGAAAACTGTTCAGACCCATTTATTTTCAAACGTCACATGGCAGTTTCCAAAAACAGCATTATTTTTTCAAGCCAGTTGCTTAATTGTCCAGTGATAAAGACCACTCCTGGCAACATAGCTCCTGGAAACTGTCAATACAAAAGGATTAATTACAAGAATCATTGAAAAATTGCAATTTTTACAGCATACATCTTTCCCGTTTGATTGTGGGTGTCAATTTCCAGTAAAAAAAACAACGCTTGCAGCAGACACAATCAATAAATCTGTCAAAAATAACTGAACCATAGCACTGACAGATTAATATAGATATTAATATCTTCATGTACATACATATATATGCACACACACGTTAAACTGAAAACAGTGGACTTCCTCTAAATGAAGACTACTACCCTACTAAAAAGCAAATATGTGTAAAAATGACTAGACACATTCTAGAAACTACAATAAGTAAATACTGTAACAGAAGAAATTCCTACAAACCATATGCAGCACAACTGAAGTAAAAGATAATTTTAACAGGAGTTCAATAGGTTCAGAAATTCACCTTACTGC